>NC_134400.1:67585366-67948554 GCF_050003625.1 Haematobia irritans
CCGAAAAAAGGAACAATGAAAATGCAAGTACTTGAGAAAAAGTACAACATGGATTCTCTTCACTTCACGTGGAACCACAAGTATTTCTCAGTTATGTGCGAAGCAAAACATTCCATTATTATTAATCATAGATATGTATATATGTCACATATTTCATATATTTATTTATGTCGCACACTTACCTTAACGTTTGCCGTTTTTTATAACAAACCGAAAACATATATTATGGAGAGTAACTGTTTTTTGTATTTCTGAAACTGCACGTGGTACATGGAGTACTCTATGAAGTTTTGTTCTCGCAACATACTCGACGTGATCACTCTGAGTACACTTCAATAAGAGAGAAAGAGGAATATGTGTTTGTTGGTAGTGAAGACATCAGAGTAGCAACAAGAAGTTACTCGTGGCTTTTGGTGTTCATCAAAATGTGTACCAATTGTTTTGCGACTCTCTCAAATATATGTACTCCTGTAGCAAGTACACGTGTACTCTTCATTTACAAATGGAATTGTGCAGACCTCTAATAACGATAACTCAAGAAGCTTATGCGAAAAGACTGTTAGAAAGATTCAATTTTCGAGATCGTAAAAGTGTTACAGCGCCAATGGTTAAAAGTTTTGAAATTTCAAAAGCAGGGGAAGAAAAAGTACATGAATCTAAATTTCCATATAGACAAGCTGTTGGTGGTCTTATGTACACACTGTAAGATTCTTTACAAACACCGATATTCCGTCCGGAATAACTGATAGTCTGTAAAGCACATTAGCAAACATTTTTGCTTTTATGAATAACAAAATTTGTTGAGGGTATGAAACATAGATACTAGTTTCAGTTCGAGAAATTGACGATAATGTCTTGAAAAGTTGTTGCTAATGCATTGAGATCTATTGCTAATGTTAATGTATATTTTTGGTAAACACCGTGTTTCTCAACTTGAACTCTAGTTTGTGGTATAGTGGTATAACTTCACTTCTTCTATAAAAAGAAAACTTCTTCTTGTCAAAGAAATTACAATGAAAATATTTCCAAACAAAAATTTTGTGATTTAGAATTCGCAACATGGAGGATTGATTTCCATACTTCCTTACCTTCCTTGCGAGGCGTATTGTATAACCAAATTGTGAAGGGTTCTTAGTCGTGCTGGTATTTCGTACCCTGATGATTGATTGGAGAATTGACTTGGTGGAGTTGGTGATGTATTGTTTCGATCATCATTTTCATCGTCTGGAAATAATTCTACAACTGGGTCAGGTCTTGGTTTTTCATTTATATCATCGTGCTCTTGGTTTTCGTCATATTTTTTTACGGATGTCATAAATTCTAGATGTTTCTTTTCCTCCTCTAATTGTGCCACTAATTGCTCCGAAGCTTGAAATTTTTGCTGTGTATTTGCAAGTTCATCTCGTAGCCAAGCGTTTTCTTGGTGCAAACGTCGAACTTGAGTTTTTAGTTTTTGCTTTTCGGCTTCAATGTTTTGCAGATGACATGCCAACGCCATCATAACGTGTGCTTCACTTAAGCCCAAATCGATGTGGTCTATATTCTTTCTTATCATGTACGCCTTTTCATCATCTTTATTGGTATCCCCAATTCCAGATATCAAAGATGCATGCTCGACTCGAAGAGCTTCTAGTCCTTGGAGAACAGTTTTTGTGTTACTAATTATTTCATCCTGTGTCATCTGAGTCATCTTGCCAATATCTTCAATCTTCCGTCTAAATATGAAAAATACTTAAAATTAGTATTCAATTTATAACTTCAAAATATAATATCAATTAAATCGGATATTTTTAATAGTTTTACATTCTATAACTTTTAATAGCTTTGGAAACTATCATGTTATTTTTTCTCCAATTAAGCAGTTTGTGATTTACGCTGATAATCTATTTTCAGACATGCGCATTGGTTAAGGGGTTGTCATCATATACGTGTGTTCCAAAAATTAGGCAATGAATATACTTTTGAAATTGTTGTAGAGTGTGCACATGGCTGCATGATGATAACTGTTACCGTCAAAAACCTACTAATTTGTCATTTTATTTGATTTTATTGAGTACATACACAAAAAGACTAAAATATAATTACAGTGAAGGATTATAAATTTAAAACATCCCCGACTGGAAAATGTTTTTGTAGCAATTATTGACTGAGCTTTTTTTATTAAATTTACTTAGTAACGACCTTGTTACGAACGGTGCCATCGCCCACTTTCCCGCCACTTCCGACCGTGAGGGCCTCGTCCCCATGACGTAGGGACAGCGTACACACCATGATCCGGACCATGGCGGGGTGGAGGCAGAGGGATTTGACCAGCTACAGAGAAGGACTCATCAGCCGGATATATTAGAACACAAGATCAAATATTAGGTTATTCAATAAAACAAATGTATTAGTTATCCAAATATGCTAAAATTCTAGACTTCATCATGTTTGAACCTGTAATATTTTTTACAGGCTATTTGCTCGATAATAAAAAAGCGAAGTTTTAAAATTTTAATTTCAAACAAAAGTTCCGACTTGAACTTGACTTTATTCACTTGCTTCTGTGTAACGAATGAAAAAACCAAAAAGTTATTTGTTTCAAAAAATCTTAAAATAACGTACAAATGTCTAAGCATACACATTCTGACATTCATACAAAGGGATGCCCCAACCAATGCACCGCAGACGACGGCTAGACAGTTGCAATATGTATGTGCATAGGTGTATGTATGTATGAACTTGCAAATATAGAAATGCATTCAGGTAGAAAAATATGTTGATATACAAAGCAATAACAAAGATACGCAGACAAAATCTATTCTTTGCTAACGCAATCAGGCTGCACAGGGCCGGACTTGAAGTTAACATCCTCCCCCCGTTGAAGGATGTTGGCTTCAACAGAATCAATAGGGAGCAAGGCTAAGTTGTTGACAGCTCTTTTAAAGATTCAACAGCTAGTTCGCACATTAACAACTCGAACGACATCATCCTTTCCTTTTATGATTTCGGTTATACGTCCTATTTGCCATTTTAGTGGGGGTAAATTGTCGTCCTTAACAAGAACCATACATCCTGGTGAAATTTCTTCGCCCTTGGTTTGCCACTTTGAGCGTTCTTGTAAAAGTGAAAGGTATGATGTACTCCATTTTCGCCAGAAATTTTGTTGCATCTCTGAAACCTTTTGCCAGACGACCGAAGTCAATCCAGGCCATGTTCGGTTCTGGAATGAAAATCAAAGGGCCACCAGGTGTCAATACATCCAAATCGTCTGGATCTTCAGATATTGGGCACAGCGGACGGGAATTTAAAATTGCCGATATTTGGCATACCAAAGTCCTTAGCTCATCGAAGGTTAGGGTGTTAAGTCCAACAGCTCTGTAAAAATGAAATTTTACTGATTTAACAGCAGCCTCCCACAGCCCACCGAAATGTGGAGATCTGGGAGGAATGAACTTCCATTCTATGCCATCATTGAGACATTGATCGTGAACCGCATTTAGATGACATTGTCTCAAAAACATTTGCTTCAAATCATTTAATTCGTTTTTGGCACCAACGTGGTTGGCTTGCCCCTGAGAGAAGTAAATCGCCGAAGTGCAAAAATGAAGGCGTCTATAAGTCTTGAACTCTAAATGAGTTGCCTTTGTCGCAAAACAGGTAAAAATGCAAACGTAGCTTTTTACTGGTGGACGGCTTTTCACTTCCGATTTGTAATAGAAGGGACCACAAAAATCTACATCAGTTGTGTGGAATGCTTTATTGGGCCTCACTCGATCAGTGGGAAGGTCACCCATTACATGCTTCATGAGCCTTGGCTTCATTCTAAAGCAACGAACGCATTTGGATATAATGGACTTACTAATTTTCGTCCACCAATGGGCCAAAACTGCTGTTGAACAGCTGCTAGTAGACATTGGGTCCTGCATGAAGTTGTTGTTGTTGTTGTTGTAACAGTTTATTGTGATCTCATCCATTTCATGTTATACGCTTGGTACATCAGCTTGTTGGCAGATCAAGGAACTCTGCGACTAAGATGGGGTGTGTCCAGAGTGATCTGGTGGTAAGTCGGGTTGGTTTGGCTGGGCAAGAGAAAAGATGACGCGTGTCGTGTGGCCCTTGGTTGCAAATTGGACAAACGTCAGCTACGCTGCTATCAATCACCGATAAGTAGGAATTGAGGCGGCTGCACTTGCCTGATCTTAATTGGGCCAAAACTACCCTAGTCTGCCGTGGGAGGTCTCTTTCCTCCGGTGCTATGGGCGGTGGTCGGACTCCAAGAACAGGATTAACCTTGTAGCTTCTCACCGCTTCAGCTACAGTATCCTCATGAATCCTGTTCAAACCTGCCTGGTACGCTGCTTGATCTAGAGGCTCTCTTTTATAGCGCTGGATCTCGCGCTCTAGATTATGTATATCAACCCTTACGTTCCTGCATGAAGTAATTTGTTGTGGAAATGCATCACCACGGCAGTTATAATGGGATGATTTTTAGGCAATATCAGGGGATGGCGCGCGTCGAAATCCTGATTTGAGTGTTCAAGGCGGCCTCCAACTCGAATCAATCCAAAATCATCTATTATGGGCATCAATGATGATAACTTGGTGGATGAAGAAATCGCCTTATTCGCCTTTAATGCATTGATGTCATCGGGAAATCATTTGAATGTTTCGAATTAAAATTTTAGTGTCACTTTATGTCACTCGGAGTTAGTTCCAACGAAGAACCTCTCAATTTAGGGTAGATAAATTCAGATACATAAGCAAATATACGTTGCATTTTCGAAAATGAATTGTGATACTTACACTGTATCGACAAATCTGTGTGAACAGTAGCCAGAAAAACATTTCTTTTACGTTCAGGCAAATCCACCAAGAATTCCTTATTGCCAGGCCAAGTACTAATTTCATTCGAAAGGAAATTTGGACCATCACTCCAAAGTGGTGAATTGAGTAGCTCCTCTGGCGTTGCACCTCGCGATAAAATGTCTGCCGGATTAAGTTCGGTTGGAACATAGCGCCATGACATTGGTGTTTCTTGCGATTGAATCTGAGAAACCCTATTTGATACAAAAACATTAAAGTTTGAGGGTAACTCTCGAATCCATGACAATACGACCATCGAATCTGACCAACAAAACACGTCGCATTGAGGAGATACTGTTTTGACAGCATTGTCCACAAGAGCGGCCAAAAGGGAAGCGGCTGAAAGCTCAAGCTTTGGCACAGTCAAAGTTTTTAAAGGCGAAACCCTCGATTTGGAACACAATAATGATGGTTTCACTATGCCATTTACTTCAGCTCGAACATAAACGCATGCACCATAAGCAACTAAACTAGCATCACAAAATCCATGGATTTGGATTGATGCTGACGTCATCGAAATGTAACGAGGAAATGTAAACCGTTGAAGTGAAGTAAAATTTTGTATATATTCCATCCATGATGAGTGTAATGATTGTGGCAAACTTTCATCCCAATCTAAGTTCAATTTCCATAAGGTTTGCATGAAAACCTTTGCCTTTGTGATAACTGGTCCAATCAAACTCAAGGGGTCATAAAGCCGAGCTATGGACGATAGGTTAGGTTAGGTTAGGTTAAAGTGGCAGCCCGATTAAATTTCAGGCTCACTTAGACTATTCAGTCCATTGTGATACCACATTTAACTAAAAGTACCTATTACATATGGGCACTTCTAGTCTTAACCACTGAACCTTCTCTATTATTTACTTTTGTGGAACCAACCAGATTGCTCCAATAACATTAACAAACTGTTTAAGTTAACGTTTTCCAGGTCCGCCAGTAATCTAAAGATATATGCTCCTAAAATTCGCTTACGCCTTACACAAAAAGCAGGACACTCACACAAGAGGTGTTTAATTGATTCCTTTTCCTCCACATCATGACAGCTTATACAATAGTCATTATACTTCGCACCTATAGTTTTTGCAAATTCGCCTATCAGGCAGCTATGGACGATAATATGGAGCGCTTTGTCACCACCTTCCAATCATCAATAGGGTTGAAAACGAAAATAAAATTGTCACCTTTGGGATCCCAAACGAGCCCAAGAGTTTATGTGACATCAGTGCCATCGTGAAATTTCAAAAATTGTTCACAGTCTGCAGATGGAACACCTTCCAGAACAGCAGGCTCATTAGACATCCACTTGCGTATTAGGAATCCTCCTCCTTTTAGAAGTGAGGTCACTTGCTGCCTTATTTCAGACACCTCTTCAACAGAATTACCACCAGAAATCATGTCATCTACATAAAAATCACGACGAACAATTTTGGAGCCAAGGGGAAATATTTTTTCGTCATCAAATGTTAGTTGGTGCATTGCACGGATGGCCAAAATTGCTGCTGCTTTCGTACCATAAGTGACGGTGTTCAACTTGTAAATATTGACGTCATCAACCTCGTTTTCTCGCCAAAGTATGCATTGGAGATTATCGCCGGGATGGGTCACATGGACGCACCTGTACATCTTGCAAATATCTCCACTCAGTGCCAGCTTAAAAAATCTGTATCTGACCAGGGTATTAAACAGCTTTGCTTGAATAGTGGGTCCAGCATATAAAATATCATTTAATGACTTTCCAGTTGTTGTTTTAGCTGACCCGTCAAAAACCACCCTTAATTTTGTAGAGGTACTGTCCAGCTTATGTACGCAATGATGGGGTAAAAAATATTTGACCTGGGAATCTTGTGGCGAAATTAACGACATATGATTTAAATCAGCACACTCAAGCATAAAAGCAGTGTATTTTGCCTTTATTTCTGGATAACGCCTAAATTTCTTTTCCAATGAATTTAACCGCTGTAAGGCTTGCTGGTAAGAACCTCCTAATGATGAAACATTATCGCCTTCAATTGTAGGCAACCGAACTGAGTACTCCCCTGTAGACAGGCGCATGAAATTGTTGACAAAATGTTTTTCACAATATGCGCCTTCCTCACTGATGGCCACATTGTTTAAAAAATCACTTTCGACTTCCCAAAATGCCTTTACGAAAGCTTCTCTCCTTCTTCTTCGGCATCGTTATATGAAAGGGCAAGGGTACAAGTTTGCCGAGGGCGAAAACTACATCCAGCAACTACCCATCCAAATAGAGTCTTCTGTAAAATTGGTAAGTTAGCAGCTAACTTTATTTGTCCTACAAACATTAAATCGAAAAACAATTCAGCGCCTATCAGCATATCGATGGCTCCCGCCTTGTCAAACGCGGGATCAGCAAGATTAATGTTTTTAGGCATGTTCCAGTTCAGGGCATTCAAGTTTATGCTAGGTTGATAATCTGTGCTTGTGGGCACCACCATTGCGGACAATATTGTGGTAAAATCCCCAATTCGAAATTTTATCCTGATGTCAACCAATTTGTCAACTTCCATCACCTATACCAGAAATTGTAGCTGCAATTCGTTTACAATTCATACCAAGGCGCTTAACAAGACGATTTGCAACTAAATTTATTTGGGATGCAGAATCCAAAATTGCACGACATGGGACGAAGTTTCCATTTTTATTTTTGACAAGGATTATTGCTATCGCTAACAACACACTACCACTCGAAGATGACGTGACATCGCTCGAAGAAGCTAATACGGCTTGGGTTCTGGCTGGCTCGTCGGGCGACGTTGCTGACGGCTCCACCGGTTGAGCAGATGAAGAAGCAGAGCAAGGCGGATTAATATGTAGCAAAGTGTTATGCTTAACTGAGCATATTCGACAGCACTGCGCAGTACACTTCCGCAGTAGATGTCCCTTACGAAGACAGTTGAGGCATAATTTGAGCCTCTTTGCTTCTTTAAAACGAAGAGGGGGCGAAAGATTTCCAAATAGTGAGCAATTAACAATAAAATGTTCCATTGAGTCACAAAATACACACAAAGGCGATGGTGAGCCGGCAGCTACATGGACATGGCGATTCTTGGAAGTCTGTTTTTTGGTATGCTGGCGAATAGAATCCAAATTTACGCAGGAATTTTCCAAATTTTCCAGCATGCGACATCTCTGCTCTAAAAATGACGACATGGAATCCCAACTAGGCAGCTCATTAACAGGCAAACCCTCCTCCCATTTGATCTGCGTCGATCTATCCATCTTAATGGTTGCTAGATAGATTAAAATGCCATCAGCAATTTGTTCTTTTGATGTAATGGACATCATAGCACGCAAATGTGAATTCAATTTATCGCTAAGGTGACGTAATCCTCCAGCAGAGCTGTCCTCCACAGCTTTCAATGAAAATATTGCATTTATATGACTCTGAAAATGTAACAGTTTATTATCGAATCTATTTTTCAATAATTTTACCGCTTCAGAATAATTCCTCTCATTTAATTCCAGTGATGCAATGGTATCTAGAGCTACCCCTGTTAAGCTCGAACGGAGATGATGAAACTTCTCTAGGTCACTCAGATCCATATTGCTGTCGACAACCGTGGAAAATAACGAGAAAAAAATTGGGCCAATTTGCATATGTACCATTAAATTTGGGCAATTGAATTTCAGGCAGTCTTGTCTTTCTCATAGAAGATGAATTTTCTGCAAAAGGAACACCATCAACTGAAAACTGACGCATTGTTGAACACCTGTGGTTTGGTTGAGTACGCTGAATCGAATTTTGCCTTCGGGTTAATTTTGCTTTGACATCTAGGTATAGAGAAGTAAACCGCATTCGTACATCATATTCCTGCTCTACAGAGAGCAATTCTTCTAAGACGGATTGGGCTTCCTCGAATGAGGCGTTGATCTGTTCCACATATTCCAGACGGACAGATAAATCAGCACTATCATATTCACCCAACTGCTCATTCGTTAGGCTCCACATCAACGACTCCAATTGCTTCTCCATAGCTAGTATTTTTGTTCGAAATGGCATTATGTTTTCTCGTACTTCTCCATCAATGGTATTAGTTTTTTTATCTTCACCCGGCATATTATAATTTTTCACTTTGATTTATCAGCTTTAATACGAATTTATTGTTATTACGAAATTATCCAATTTGATAATACTGTGTGTGATTATTAAACTTGATCACGTCGGGGTCACCAATGTTTGAGCCTGTAATATTTTTTACAGGCTATTTGCTCGATAATAAAAAAGCGAAGTTTTAAACTTTTAATTTCAAACAAAAGTTCCGACTTGAACTTGACTTTATTCACTTGCTTCTGTTTAACGAATGAAACAACCAAAAAGTTATTTGTTTCAAAAATCTTAAAATAACAGAATTTATGTACAAAAATAAAGGGTTTGTATGTACAAATGTCTAAGCATACACATTCTGACATGCATACAAAGGGATGCCCCAACCAATGCACCGCAGACGACGGCTAGACAGTTGCAATATGTATGTGCATAGGTGTATGTATGTATGAACTTGCAAATATTTTTAGAAATGCATTCAGGTAGAAAAATATGTTGATATACAAAACAATAACAAAGATACGCAGACAAAATCTATTCTGTGCTAACGCAAACAGGCTGCACTGGGCCGGACTTGAAGTTAACACATCATATCAATACTAAGGTTAGTGTCAACTAGATGATAGATTGAATTAAAAATAATGCACATCCTACGAATAGGCTCCACAGAAGCATAATTCGAACGTTGAAAATCAATATAAAGAAACTGGTAATTCCTAGATGCCCTAAAAGGAACATTTATCCATATCCTAGATATCAATTCCAAGCATGGAATATCCCCACTAACTAACGTATACATCATCATGGAGCTCAACATCGTCCGTCGGCTCCTAAGAGTAGGCAAATTAATCAGCCTCAATCTAGAAGTGTATGAAGGAAGAACAAAAACACTGTTCCAATGAAGATGGAAGCGAACAAGAACTGCTTCTCAACCGATTCTATCTTATCAATGTAAACTTCATACTGAGGATCCCACATGATAGAACCATATTCTAGAATGGGTCTAATAAGGGCAGTAAAAAGCCTCTTTGTAACATAAGGGTCCGAAAACTCTTTCGCCCAACGCTTTATGAATCCTAGAACCCCATATGCCTTACTCGCCATCGAATCAATGTGACTATTAAAATTAAGCCTACGATCCATAACAGTGTCAAGATCAACAAAAGAATCAACCTCTTCCAATAACGAGCCCCGTATACTATACCGAACATCAGTAGGCCTAGACCTAAAGAATCGCATAAACTTGCATTTCCTCAAGTTCAAATCCATCAGATTTACCCTACACCAATCATCAAAGCTATCCAAATCACCTTGTAATAAATGCACCTGACCAGAATTATCAAACGATGAGAATAACTTAACGTCATCAGCATACATCAAAATCCTAGAGATAACTACGGACTGAGGTAAATCGTTTATAAATAACAAACATAAGACAGGCCCCAAATGACTACCCTGAGGCACACCTGATGGGACATCAAAGCACCTTGAATAGGAATCACCAAAAGACACATTCTGCGTACGGCAATCAAGATACGACGAAATCCAAACCAAAAGTGTACTGGCCAATCCAATCCTATCCAGCTTATATAACAAGAGCTTATGATTCACCCGGTCAAAAGCCTTATTAAAATCCGAATAAATAACATGATTCTCGTTCCCAAAAACAAACTGATTAATAACATGAGAAGTAAATTCCACCAAGTTCGTTGTAGTCGATAGGCCCTTACGAAATGCTGGCAGGGATCCAGTATCAAAGAAATGCCATGCGACAAAACATCAGTCACCATCTTTTCAAAAAGCTTGGGAATATCACTCAATTTTGCTATCCCCCTATAATAACCCACATCAAAGGGGCTCCCCGACTTATGAAGTGGTACGACAAAAGAGCTCCTCCATCTTAGAGGGAAATGACCGAACCTCAATGAACTATTAAATAACATCGACAATGGAGCAGTGAGACATTCGGAGCATAACCTCAGAAATATCCCAGGAATCCCATCTGGACCACCACTGGTGGACGCCTCAACCCCACGCAAATACCCAGACACAGACAGACTATCAAATAATGGAATTGCCACCCTATCAAGCGACCTAATAGAATAGGGATATGAACCATAAGCATCATGAGCAATCTTTCTATAAACAGATTCAAAATAGCCCGCGAAACAGTCCCCAATGGACTGGTCCCCATAAAAGTCAACACCATCCCTCCGGGTCTTCGACGGCCTAGTCGAAGATTTACGTTTCATCCTAACAAAATCATAAAAAGACCTCGGGTTACAATGAATGTCACCTCTAACCTTATCAATGTAACGAACATAACACGCTCTTGATTCCATATTATAAATAGACCTAGCGACAGAGTACCGAGCATAATCAAAATCAGATCCCGTCCTCTTATCAACACAGGAGAATACCATGGCCGATTCCTAGGGAAATCCACCCTTCGCCTAGGAACAGTCCGCGACACAAAACCGTCCAAAACCTTGTAGAAATTATCAACATCCATATCGATATCAGACAACCGATCACACCTACAAACAGATCCCCAGTCAACACCCGAAAGAAGCGAATTCAACAAATCTTAAAACATAGTGAAAATACCTCATCCCGAGCAGCAACCATATGAGACTCATGAGCAACATCCAAGAGGCAAAGAGAGAAATCAGGGTGATACCTATCCTCAGGATAAGAAACAGGATCACATCTGGACAAATCAAAATTATAAGGATCGCCTACAAAAACCAAATTAAGAATCTTCCCAAAGAAATTCAAAACTCCCAAACACAAACCAGCATCAAGAAAAAGATCCAAAAAAGTCGTCACCCATTCCGATCCACCAGAAGTAGTCAGTGGAGTCAACGCCTCCGTATCAGGCAAATCGAGCCAAGACACCATAGGCAAATTAAAATCGCCCAAAACCACGATCCTGTCCGAATCATTCATTCCAGACATAATACTATTTATCGCCACAAAATGACGCTCATAGATAGAATACTCAGAAGCCGGAGGAATATATGAGCATGTGACGAATAACCTAAATCCCAGAACATCTACCCTTACCGCAAGGAATTCAATACCATCAACATCGTCCAGAACAATTCGCTCAGATGGGAAGGTGTCAAGGACACCAATTAGTACTCCGCCACCAATCCTACCCATACGATCCTTCCTGAACACCAAGTAACGCCCACAAAGAATCTCAGAATCATATACCGATGGCCTGAGCCAAGTCTCAGTCATAACCAAAACCGCAAACTCAAAATCAAAACTATCAGCATACAGCCTCGATAATTTCGTATTCAACCCTCTGACATTCTGATAAAAATAGAAAAAGAGCCACTCAGTTTTTTGGAGATGGAGGAGGCCTGCTAGGTAATCTAGCAAAGTTATCAGACCGATCAACAAACTCCTTAACGAATGCCCTAGGAGGCCAAAAATCACGATTACACAGCGTATCGAAGAGATCAGCATCGACAATTGATAAAAACTATTCTCTCAACTGTGCCAATTTATTAACTTTTATTCAAAGAAATAATTCAATGTCAATTTAGTGATCTTTACAGTTCAAGTTTTACAATGAAAATGAGAAAATAAAGAAAGAAAGTAAAAAAAGGGATAACAGCATACTTGTTGGATAGAACAGAGTTGCCAACTATATTCATCACTCCTCCTCAACTAGGATGCTTTATCGCTAATAATTCATTTAAGGTTCAATAAGTCCCAGAAGTTGTAATGCTTAACTGAATGCAAGTTTTTGGTCATAACATCCGCGGTCATTTCGGAAGTTGGACAATATTCCAATTTGATTTCCTTGTTTTGCACCAAATCACGAATATGATGGTATCGTATATCAATATGTTTGGACCTCTTGTGATACACTGAGGTTTCCGCTAATTTTTGGGCTCCTTGATTGTCGATATAAATTACAACCGTTGTATCATTCAAAAGATCTAATTCCATTAAAAGTCGTTTCAAATAAACAGCTTCCTTTGCAGCCTCAGAAACAGTCATATACTCGGCTTCTGTACTGCTCAAAGCGACTGATTTCTGCTTTCTAGGTCCCACGTTATGATGGAATTGCCATGGAAAAATACAAAGCCCGAGTAAGACTTTCTGTCAACGGAATTTCCACCCCAGTCAGCGTCAACGAAACCTTTTAACGTTTCTCCATCATTGTCAAAAATTAACTTGAAATCAATGGTTCCGGATAGGTATCGCAAGATGTGCAAAAGCCTTATTCTGTGTTCCAGTCGAGGGTCAGAGTTCCTTTGAGCCAATTTTGACACCGAATGTAGAATATCGGGTCGCGTGGAAATCGCAAGGTACATTAGAGTACCTACGAGGGACTGGAATTCAGTCGGATCCACTTTCTCACTGCTCTCATCAAAGCCTACCTGATATCCTGCTTCCAGTGGAATCTTCAATGGTTTACATGCGCTCATGCCATATGCCTTTAATGTGTCTCGAATGTATTGACTTTGACTCAACTTTATTCTACCAGTCTCGCCCTCACATTCCACTTTCATTCCGGGAAAATATTTGAGTTGACCCTTATTTGTCACTTCAAAAACTCCTGCTATATCATCTATTATGTTCAGAACCACTGACTTTTCTTTACAACCGATTATGATGTCGTCGACATAAATTGCTATCATTACAAATTTGTTGTCCCTGGTTCCTTTGTAGAGGCAAGGTTCATTTTCGCATGGTTCAAATTTCATTAAGCGTAGTGTCTCATCCAGTTTAATATTCAATTCGCGGCCACTTTGCTTTAAGCCATAAATGGCTTTATGGAGTCTCAATACTTTTCCAGGAAATCCTTTATTCTCGAAATTAGGTGGCTGCTGCATGTAAATTTCATCTGAAAGAGTACTATTCAAGTAGGCAGTACTCACGTCAATCTGACGTTTGTCCAATTTGCAACCAAGGGCCACACGACACGCGTCATCTTTTCTCTTGCCCAGCCAAACCAACCCGACTTACCACCAGATCACTCTGGACACACCCCATCTTAGTCGCAGAGTTCCTTGATCTGCCAACAAGCTGATGTACCAAGCGTATAACATGAAATGGATGAGATCACAATAAACTGTTACAACAACAACAACAACGTCAATCTGGTGTAGGAACATTTTTTCCTTAACAGCTATAGATAGAAGCAAACGAACCGTAGAATACCGTACAACTGGGGAAAATGTTTCATTAAAATCTACGCCCATGCGTTGACTACATCCTTTGGCCACTAGCCTTGCCTTATACCTTTCAATGTTGCCATTTGCATCTCGTTTCAAAGTGTAAACCCACTTGCATGGTATTGCCCTTTTATTAACTGGCAAGTCCACCAGTGTCCAAGTATTATTTTTGCAAAGAGCCTTGTATTCCATATTCATTGCTTTTAGCCAATGCTTCTTGCTGCTACAGGAGAGTATTTCATCAATCGTCTGTGGGATATCTTCTCCAGTCATATGGTTAATGCCTTCGTTATGAGCACTTCTTGTTCGCCTCGGTCTTTCCTGTCTATTTTCATTTGGTGGTTCTGCTTCTACGCTGGCCTCTGTGTTCTCTTCTCCCACGGCATCTTCGAATCCTTCCAAGTCACACATTTCATCGTCAGAACTAATATCTGATTGTTCGGTGGAGTTTCTGTTGCCTGTGGCACCAGCATTCAATTCATTTTCTTCAAAATCCTTAAAGAATAAAGTTAAAACATCAGCAGACATGTTTCTGGCCTGTTGCTCATCATTTCCATTTCTCATTCCAGTAGAAGTCTCGTCGAAAATTACATCTCGATGCTCAACTATTCTTTTATTACTCACATCATAGAGTCTATACGCCTTCGCCGTTGTAGAATATCCAACCATTATAAACTGATTACCCTTGGGATCAAATTTCGATTTTCTTTTCGATTTCTCTAGAGCAACAGCAACTGAGCCGAATGTCTTCAAATGTTGCACGCTAGGCTTTCTACCATGCCAAGCTTCATATGGAGTTTTATCGATTAGTTGTTTAGTTGGGCACCTATTTCTGATGTAAACCGCTGTATTTACTGCCTCAGCCCACAAATTTGGTGTAGAATTAGCAAAGACCATCATGCACCTGGCCATCTCGACGAGAGTGCGATTGGCTTGTTCCGCAACACCGTTTTGTTGAGGAGTGTACGGAACAGTCAATTGTCTGGAAATACCTTCCTTCTCTAAATATGAATTAAAAGTGGAATTCACATATTCGGTACCATTATCCGTACGAATAACCTTTATCTTGCGACCAGTTTGTCGTTCCACATTTGCCTTAAATGCCTTGAATCTCTCAAATACTTCCGTCTTTGACTTTATAAAGTAGACGAAAATCCGCCTCGATTTATCATCTATAAAGTTACAAAGTATTTTGATCCCCCAACGAATAATTTGGCTCGAAGAACCGCCACACTGGGCGAGCTGGCCACCTTACATCTTTTATGCCATCGCCCCTTCTTTTTACCGATATTTTAATAAGTTTAACAGATGACATGACGCTACAAAATTTGCAAAACGAGGAACAGCGTCACTAAATTTACTTATTAATAGTCGGTAATAAATTGAATAAAATTTTTCGCATTAACAAGTGTAGACATGAATTTATCTTAAGGTAAGTATCGTACCGATTTAGTAAAAATATAATATTATAAAAAAAATCCATAAAATTTGCACGCTTCATACATCAACAAACACATATACTCTTTACGGCAAGCGAGCTCTTTTATTGTATTAAGCACAAAAAATTCAGAACTAGAGTCTTAGGGAAGAAATTGTTGGTAAGTATATATTGAATTAGGTTTTGTAGCGTGACCACATAATAACAATCTAATAACCATCTGCCATTGGTGTACAAAAATACTCCTATAATAATAGACAAACATTATTTCATTATAATTAAAATCTCAATATAATCTGCGCGTTTCATTTAATATTGGAATTTGGTAAGTATATCTAACAGTTGGTTAGGGTAATAATAAATAACGTCGAGGGCGTTGGAACCCAAACCATTGGAACCGGTTGGAACCCAAACCATTAATACGAGGGCAGTTCGGAAACTTCTTAGCCTAGCACAAAAATCGCGGTATAAACAGAAAAAAGTTAACTTCCATCTCTGTTATGAACACATGTTAAATTTTGTTTCGATCTGGCAACTCCTTCATATAGAAACGGGTGTTAAAAACAGACGCATCTGCAACTTTTTTACAATGGAAAAATTAGAAGTGAAATAGCTTTCTGCAAGATGGGCGCCGCTTTTGTTAACAGTCGATCAAAAACGCATAAGAATGAGCATTTCTCAAGCTTGTTTGGATCGTTCTAAGCGAAATAAAATGGATTTTAAGCGTCGTTTCATAACTGTTGATGAGATGGATCCACCACTATACTTCAGGGACAAAAGAACAATCCAAACAATGGACTGAAGCTGGAGGAAGTGACCCAAAGAAGGCAAAAACAATTCAATCGGCTGGTAAGGTTATGTCAACGGTTTTTTGGGACTTCAAAGGTATTTTATTGATTGACTATCTGCAAAAGGGTAAAACAATAAATTCAGAGTACTATTGCAACCTTGTGGATCAATTAAATGTATAAATTCGAGAAAAAAAGTCCTGGCTTACAACAAAAAAATAATTTTTCATCAAGAGTGTTTTAACAAATCAACGAAGTAAAGTACGAGTTGCTTGACCCATACACCTTATAATACATAGATGAGCCATGGGTGTCAAACTATGTTTAACAGTTCGAAGATTAAGAATAAATGAGAAAAATAAGAGCACGCTTACAATCTCTTTCGTTTTCCTTTTTGTAGTTTGCCAATTTTACCCAAAATTACGAGAAAAATCAAAACGAAATGTCAGAAAATTAATTTTTGGAACTGACACATTTTTTTTAAAGAGAATAGTGGATCATCTATGTATTATAAGGTCTATGCAAAAACCATGCAGCGGGTTGCCTCTCAAAAGCTGTGGGCTCTACAACTATGAGTTCTAAGAACATAGAGTTACATCTCATATGCACTTCAGCTTTTTAAACAATTTCTAAAAGTTTAAATTTTAGCATTATCAAGGAAAGATGAAAATCTTTAAAAAAAAATGTAAAAAATACACAATTCCTATATTTCAGATTCTGATGTTACCATATATTCCACCCATCTTCCCTGGGAGGAACCAGATAAAATCGTCAACGCGTACACCTCGAGTAAGCTAAACCTTACAATGGTCATTATTTTCTAGTGGTCAGATTCCAAATCAAAATGGGCAGTGGTTGCTGTTTATGATGCGCCTCCATTATTGACAAGTGAACTTCTAGTCCTTGCAGTCGGCAATCCTAATTTCTCATCATTTACCTAATTTCTGGACACAACACTTTCAATATATGTCAGTATATGTAATTTCTATTTCCATAGGATATGCTACTTTAATGTTTGATTCATATTTTAACAGTGATATACTTACATATAACAATATTGAGCACAGTACAGTATTTGTCGATTTTTTGGTATCAACGAAAATTTAAACAATGCAAGAACAAAAATTAATTATCCGAATACTGATGAATAATAAGACTGCACAATCGATACGCCTTTGACAGATGAGTCAATTCCGATTAAATAAATAAACCTCCATTAGGATAGCGAATTAGCTACATTTCGATAAGAAAAATATTTTAGTAATCACAGGGTAACACATGGATGCAAAAACAGAAAGAAAACTCTTTTAGTGTACAAATATAACGATAACGATAGGCGGTAGGTGAACTTGAATTCCACGGTGCTTCTGAGAATCCCCACCAAGTCGAAAACAGTCCCATATGATATCCAAAACTCCTCACAAAAATGCCGTTACCTTTGTATAACAGGTATAACATTTATACGAATAAAAACACACTGAACATATTCCATTGAACACAAACGATTGAAAAATGCAAAATTTCAACAATTTTTCAAAGGATTAGGGTAATATTCAAGTTGAGAAATTTGTGAGAAAATCGCGGTCTCAACAAAAAACAGACATTACCCTCAACAGTAAAATTCAACACATTAGCAATAATTTCGCAAGTGTTATCCTCAAATTGAAATGCATCGCTACTCAATAATTTCTCAAACAATTTTCGATGCGAGTCAAATTAAAAATTAACATTAGGGCTGTTTTCTTTTAGCACTGGATACTCTAAGCCGTGAAGGACTAAAAGAAAACAGAGTACTCGCTTGTCCAAAACATCTCCAAATATATCCCAATAAACACAAACGTTTGAAAAATGCTAAATTTCAACAATTTTTCAAACATTTTTTCAAAGGATTAGGGTAATATTCAAGTTGAGAAATTGTTGAGAAAATCGCGTTCTCAACAAAAAACAGACATTACCCTCAACAGTGAAATTCAACACATTAGCAATAATATCTCAAGTGTTATCCTCAAATTGAAATGCATCGCTACTCAATAATTTGTCAAACAATTTTCGATGCGAGTCAAATTCAAAATTAACATCGTTGCAAATACTTTTCAACCTAAATTTGTATGAATGATATCCCCACTTCAAATTGAAAGTCAAAACCAAAATTCTATGAATTTTGTATAATTTATTCATTTTTATCAAAATAAAATATATAATAATACACTACACTACATAATACACTACAATACCAATTGTTAAATATCAATCTTATTAAACATATCAACCAATAGGAACAAACAAACAACAAAACTTTAAATATCTTAAACATTATTAGTAAACACTTTTGCATTGATAATTCGATTTCCTTCCTTTTGGTGTCATAAAACAGCATTACAATTTATTAACATGCGGGCAATTTGAAATTAGGAACCGCGTGTTAGAATTGATTTCCAGCAGAAGGAATTCACAAAATATCCATTTTAAACTGATAATAGCATATGAATTAAACTGACGATATGATGCACATTTTCATCCAGAAGTTGCTGATTTCAACAATTTGTTGTTTTTAACCATTTTAATTGGTTGCACTTGTAATGTTTCTGGAAAATTTTTCATGTCGATAAGCCACTCATTTTTCATTGGTCAGCTTCTTAATGTTTGCAAGAATGTAGATTCCAAAGATTTTAGTTTTCTGCAAAGAGATTTAAATTTAGTGACTTCTCTAAAGTGTTGATTTAATTTTTCATATTGACGTACCAATTATTATAAACTATTTGAAGCAGTTCCAGTTAATTGTCCACCATTTTTTCATCGGTCAGCGTTTAAATGTTTTCAAGAACGTAGAATCCATAATTTTAGTTTTCTGCAAAGAGATATACATTTAGTGACTTCCTTAAAGTTTTATTTCATTTATTATTTTCACTTACCTATTTTTATAAACTATTTGGTTATTTGTCTAAAATTTTCCATTTTTTTTATTTCTTGCAATTGACCACGAACTTCGTTGCACAAATAAGTATTGAAAACCACATGGTTTTTTCGTTGCATTTTATGCGCTTTACAGACTATCTGTTATTCCGGACGGAATGTCGGTGTTTGTAAAGAATCTTATAGTGTGTCGGATCGATACGACTTGTCGGCGATGACTAAATAATCGGTAAATGTGTTATCGATCCCACAAACATGCAGCAGTACCGATTATGCCTTCGGACTTAACTTATATTGTGCACAATATATGGGATATGTTCGACACGAGCACTGTCGTCCGGAATAACTGATAGTCTGTAAAGCGCATTAGGGTAGTGTTTTGTCAAAGTTTTCTCATATTATCTTCAACACCTTTTCAAAGATTTCGTCAACATTTTGGCAAATTGGAAGTAATTCGCAAACAATTTGAAGATGTATTGAAGATGAGCTATTTCAAGTCAAGTTGAATTTATGTTGAAAATTATATTTACCCTCAAACTGAAAAGTTGTCGCATTTGAAAAACGCTCATCTTGTGTTTATTGGGATGCAACACTGTCATCAGCTGTTTAAAAACAATCAAAGGAAAGAACTAAAATTTGCATTTTTAATGTATGAAATACTCAAATAGTAATACATATTCACTGCTGCGATTATTTATGACGCTGTACCTATTTGAATTTCATGTTTTTCGATAAAATAGTCACAATTAATTACTATTGTGAATCGAAGAAGCGTCACTTTATCAATATACTATCTGGCAACATCGGCACGACTTGCACTGATGAGTTGTTCTGGATAGAACACCAGTGCAACGATGTTCTGGATAGCCCATACAAATGTTGCATCCAGTGCTAAAAGAAAACAGCCCTATTGTTGCAAATAATTTTCAAACAAAATTTGTATAAATGATATCCCCAATTCTAATTGAAAGTCAAAGCCAAAATTCTATGAATTTTGTATAATTTATTCATTTTCGTCAAAATAAAATATATAATAATACACTACACTACATAATACCCCTGCCAGCATTTCAATGTTCCATTTCATCCTCATCGCTACCACAGACTCGTAAGTGACACTGCAACAATCGCCAACTGTGATAGTATTTTGCCCTCACTATTCGCATGTAAGTATTTTGCCATCACTATTGTTACAAGAGCCATTTTATATTTTGTGAAACACCAAGCGCAACTGGCTTATTATAATTTATTTCAATGAAAACGAAAATAAAGTGCTGAAAACATAGTTATTACGCTTAAAATTGTGAAAAGTAAATTGGTGAACAATTTTTGACTTTCCAAATGGAATAAAGTGATAGTTTTTCAAATATTTTTCCAGACACGCTGCCTCCATTGGGAATAAAAGTACTGGCTGATAGACGCTATAACATTTAACTTACAACTTGTAACTCAACATCAATCTCTTATTAATGCATAAAAATGTGTTAAATGTGATGTGATAGTCGTATAAATGTTATATTTATGAGAATTTATAAATGTTTCATAAAATTAATAAACATCTAAACAGTCGTGTTTTACTTGACCACAATGATTCTTTTACAACTATCTTAAAATGCACTTTGTGTGATTGTTTGAAGGGGCTCTTAATGGCGTCCTTCTAAATGTATCCAGAAAGGCTCCTAATAATTGCACTCATGCGATACTTTTTTGTAGTAACTTGGCGTGTTACAACTTCTCAATAGTGACGGCGCTTTTCCGAGGAGTTTTGGATATCGTATACGACTGTTTTCGACGTAGTGGGGATTCTCAGAAGCGCCCCCAAATTCAAAAAATGTTGGCAGGGACACTACAATACTAATTGATAAATAATTATCTTATTAAACGTATCAACAAATAAGACCAAACAACAAAACTTTAAATATCATTATTTGTAAACACTTTTGCATAGATAATTCGATTTTCTTCCTGTTGGTGTCATAAAACTTCATTAAAATTAATTAATATGCGGGCAATTTGAAATTATTCAATTCAATGTTCTTTATTTTTCAATTCACTTCAATACATTTTCACCCTTATTCCTGAAATCGCTCTCGCCGTAGCTTTTTGTCGTCTGTCGCTTTTAAGTCGTCGACGACGAATACTTTTTGTACCAATTACAATACTCGGTAATAAAAGGCCGATACCACTAGAAAACAATCAGCTGATGTGCAAAAAAATTAATATTAATTTTTTCGGTATTGCATATGAAATGATTCATCAACTACCACTGACATGTAAATAGAACTTGCTTGAAGCACTCAATAACACTTGGAGAGTATGCGAGGTTAGTGATGACTTGAGAAAAAATTGTACCAGTACCCAAAAAAAGGTAAGGATCTTGATATCTATACAATAAAATTACAAACCTAATGGTAAAAGAACGCCTAAATGCATTTATAAATCTAAATAACCTATTACCAAAGAGATCATATGCCTACAGGAAAAATATGTCGGCCGTGCACTGCATTAACGACCTAATCCACACTATGAACCTCTACAAAGAGAAAGGAAAAAAAGTGGTACTAATTACAATGGATGTAAGCAACGCTTATGAGCGGGTTAATATAGGTGTACTACAATCCATATTACTTGAATTGAACTGTCCTAACCAAATAATAGCATGGATAAGGTCATTTCTATGCAAAAAATATTAGTTATGGGAAACAATCATTTTGAAATCTTTAATGGCATCCCACAAGGCAGCTGTTTAAGTCCTACCTTATTTAATATCTACACGATGGTGCTCCATGGCACACAGGATGATAATACACTCGTCTTCATTTCATGTCATTTATTGAATGGTATTTCCAATACAACAAGATTGAATCTTATGAATTATAGTACTGGACCATGTTATGTTAGATTATTATAACATCGTTATTAATATGTATTAAATTAAATTACAATTATAATTATAATAAAAATAACATATAAGTATAAAAAATAACAATATTCTAAAATATATTATATTGGTGTAGAAAAAGAAATGTAGCTTCCCCGGTACTAAAATATTTCACATGGTTGAATATATATTCCTCTTGAATCGTTGTTTATTGGTTATTAATTGCAGCTCATTAGGGATTTGATTCCAGAGACGGATCGTGTTAATAAAAAAAAGTTTCTGTGATGAGTGACGACGGTGTGCAATTTGTTTAATGTTTTTCCCGAAAATATCAAGTTCGCATATAGATATGAAGGTTTACTGGTGTGTATTATTTCATGTAGCAATACTAATGATTTGCATATTTAAATATATTTCCAGTGGCAACTTCAGTAATGAGTATTGTGAGACTCTGTCAAATCGTCTTAAACCAAAAGCATATCATACTGCATTGTTAAAAGTAGTTTGAAGTTTCCTTTTGTCAGTTGTATTCATATTGTTACGAATTTGATAATTATAGATATAAGTTTATTTAAATTAGTTTCCGTTAATTTAAAATTCCAAATTGTAACGATAAAATTTCGCTATCACTTGTTGGAATCATCTATTCATTTTCTAGTATTTTCCTGAATTTCTTTTATGTTCTTTTGTTTGCTTACCGAAATGTTAGTTCTTACTCTCTCATAGTATAGCAACCCCTTTGCTTTGTTATTCTGCATTCTCATTTCATCTCATTGTCTATTGTCATTGTTGTTGTACTAATGCGAGCATATATCTATGTGAGTGTGTATGTGTTTGGCAGCCACCAGATGAACAACTTAATGGTCGTAGATCCTTCTAGCATTGTCTAAATTATCCCAAGATTCTTTGCTTCATACACAATTTCAATCTGTGTGGATCCTAGGTAAATGTTGACGTTATCACCTATGTCAATATTTTTGTTACGGATTAGAATTGCCTTCGACTTGTTAGGATTAAGTATTAAGCAGTTCTTTGAGGCCCCATTCAGTATTCGTTGCAGGTCCGCGTTAAGATTCGATACACAAGTCGGTATGGAATTCAGGTTGCATGAGGAGTAAAGCTGTACGTCATCAACGTACATTTGAATACGATTATGCTTAATTTAGTATGATAGATCATTCGAATATATCGAGTAGAGGAGGGGTCCTTGAGGTACCCCTCTTGGCAGTGGAAGGAGTAAAGAGTTGTTAGTTCCATCCGTTGTGTATTGTGATCGTTGTGAAAGATATGACACCAGTAGGTTAGGTTAGGTTAAAGTGGCAGCCCGATTAAGATTCAGGCCCACTTAGAATATTCAGTCCATTGTGATACCACATTAACTAAAAGAACCTATTACATAAGGGCACTTCTAGTTTTAACCTCCGAAGGCCGGTATGCACCTCTAGCGAAATTTTCGGTAGCAAAAATTTATTTAAGTCTACAACAAAAAAAAAACGGCTGTGTACACAAATTTTAAATCAGCTAATCGCTTTTAAACATTGTTAATATATGTTCCAAATATTCTTCAAATAAATTGTTTATTATTTACAGACCTTTTAAAACTTTTACGCACACAATGATTGTAATAAATCAAATGTTTGCTGCCATAATATGCATTGATAACCCTGTTATTTTCATTAGAGGTGCGTACCAGCTTACGAAATTGAACGCTACCGAAAATTTCGTTAGCATAAATAGCCATGCATTTCTTATGGGAATGAAATTTTTCGCTAGAGGTGCATACCGGCCTTGAACCTTCTTGATTATTTTTCTTTGTTGAACCAACCAGATGGTTCCAAAAACATTAGCAGACTGCTTAAGTTAACGTTTTCCAGATCCGCCAGTAATCCGAAGCTATATGCTCCTAAAAGTTGCTTGCGCTTTACACAAAATGCAGGACACTCACACAAGAGGTGCTTAATTGATTCCTTTTCCTCCGCATCATGACAGCTCATACAATACTTTTTGCAAAATCGCCTATCAGGCAGCGACCCGTTATAGCAGATATCAGGAGTGATATCTGACGTCTCGAGAACACTAGCATATCTAGTGTGCGGTTTAAGTTTAAATGGGGCCATATTTGCTTGGTGTCGTTACAGCCCTTGCAATTCTCCCATCAAACATTTGCCATCATAACAAACTTCTCACGCAGCATGAGCTTGCAAATAGCCAGGGGCATATCAACAGGTTCTAGTTCCCCTGGAATATGTAAGGTAGTCCCTAGCCTTGCCAACTCATCCGCTTCGCAGTTCCCCGGTATGTTCCTATGGCCAGGCACCCATATTAGGTGAATATTGTACGGCTCAGCCATCTCATTGAGAGATTTGCGACAGTCGATGGCCGTTTTCGAGTTTTGCACACTCACCAAAGGGAATTTCAATACCCCCTAAGGAAATGGGCCTAACCGTGGGAGTTTTGCGATCTTTGCAGTATATGACTAGTTCTGTCTTTGCAGGATTTACCCCAAGACCATTGTCTTTCGCCCATTTCTCAGTCATTCGGAGGGCCCTCTGAATAATATCTCTGATTGTGGATGGGAATTTTCCCCTGACTGCTAGAGCCACATCATCTGCGTATGCCACCACGTTTATCCTTTCTTTTTCTAGGGTAACCAGAAGGTTATTTATAGCAACATTCCAAAGAAGAGGTGATAGAACTCCTCCTTGGGGAGTGCCTCTGTTCACATACCTTTGTATGTTTGCTTGTCCTAGTGTGGCTGAAATACGTCTCTTCATTAGAATTTCGTCTAATAGCCTATGTATACATGGATCAACATTCAGAGTTGTCAGTCCATTTAATATCGAGCTCGGGTGGACATTATTGAACGCCCCTTCGATGTCTAGAAACGCCACGATTGTGTATTCTTTGACAGATAGTGAGCTTTTAATAAAGCTGACTAGTTCATGTAGTGCGGTCTCAGTAGACCTGCCCTTCGAGTATGCAGCTGTCGTTTCGAGAACAAACTTGAATCGATGCTAATTCTAAGATAAATATCTATCATCCTCAGAGTCTTAAGTAGGAATGATGATAAGCTGATTGGTCGGAAATCCTTCGCCCTCGAGTGAGAGGCTTTTCCCGCTTTAGGTATGAAAACGACTTTTGTTTCCCTCCACTTTCCTGGGATATATGATAAGTTGATACATCCTTTCTCAGTTCTCGCTTGTATCCTCTCAGATTCTTCTTATAAGCGTCCCAATCCTCAGGGGCTCTAGTGGACTTTGCCTTGTTAAAGAGCTTCCTGCAGGATTTCCTCATATTACTTAACCCTCTAATGCCCAATCCCGCCTCTAGGCGGGCCCCATTAAATCAGGAACCTTTTAGTAAAACGCACCTTAAGACAACAAAAATGGGTAAAATAAAAAGAAAACTTAGTTGAAACTGTTCATGAGTCTTTGTAGCATATACTGAATTTTACCGTATAAATTTTTCTTGTTTCCGTAGACCACCATGGTGGTCGATTTTTCCCCTTTGGCTTCCCTTTAAGGCATGCAGCTTTCAGTGAGATGTTGAAGGCCTTAGTAATCCGCTCCACTGCGTGTTCACTATCAGTTCCAGTTAATTGTCCACCATTTTTTCATCGGTCAGCGTTTAAATGTTTTCAAGAACGTAGAATCCATAATTTTAGTTTTCTGCAAAGAGATATACATTTAGTGACTTCCTTAAAGTTTTATTTCATTTATTATTTTCACTTACCTATTTTTATAAACTATTTGGTTATTTGTCTAAAATTTTCCATTTTTTTTTATTTCTTGCAATTGACCACGAACTTCGTTGCACAAATAAGTATTGAAAACCACATGGTTTTTTCGTTGCATTTTATGCGCTTTACAGACTATCTGTTATTCCGGACGGAATGTCGGTGTTTGTAAAGAATCTTATAGTGTGTCGGATCGATACGACTTGTCGGCGATGACTAAATAATCGGTAAATGTGTTATCGATCCCACAAACATGCAGCAGTACCGATTATGCCTTCGGACTTAACTTATATTGTGCACAATATATGGGATATGTTCGACACGAGCACTGTCGTCCGGAATAACTGATAGTCTGTAAAGCGCATTAGGGTAGTGTTTTGTCAAAGTTTTCTCATATTATCTTCAACACCTTTTCAAAGATTTCGTCAACATTTTGGCAAATTGGAAGTAATTCGCAAACAATTTGAAGATGTATTGAAGATGAGCTATTTCAAGTCAAGTTGAATTTATGTTGAAAATTATATTTACCCTCAAACTGAAAAGTTGTCGCATTTGAAAAACGCTCATCTTGTGTTTATTGGGATGCAACACTGTCATCAGCTGTTTAAAAACAATCAAAGGAAAGAACTAAAATTTGCATTTTTAATGTATGAAATACTCAAATAGTAATACATATTCACTGCTGCGATTATTTATGACGCTGTACCTATTTGAATTTCATGTTTTTCGATAAAATAGTCACAATTAATTACTATTGTGAATCGAAGAAGCGTCACTTTATCAATAACTATCTGGCAACATCGGCACGACTTGCACTGATGAGTTGTTCTGGATAGAACACCAGTGCAACGATGTTCTGGATAGCCCATACAAATGTTGCATCCAGTGCTAAAAGAAAACAGCCCTATTGTTGCAAATAATTTTCAAACAAAATTTGTATAAATGATATCCCCAATTCTAATTGAAAGTCAAAGCCAAAATTCTATGAATTTTGTATAATTTATTCATTTTCGTCAAAATAAAATATATAATAATACACTACACTACATAATACCCCTGCCAGCATTTCAATGTTCCATTTCATCCTCATCGCTACCACAGACTCGTAAGTGACACTGCAACAATCGCCAACTGTGATAGTATTTTGCCCTCACTATTCGCATGTAAGTATTTTGCCATCACTATTGTTACAAGAGCCATTTTATATTTTGTGAAACACCAAGCGCAACTGGCTTATTATAATTTATTTCAATGAAAACGAAAATAAAGTGCTGAAAACATAGTTATTACGCTTAAAATTGTGAAAAGTAAATTGGTGAACAATTTTTGACTTTCCAAATGGAATAAAGTGATAGTTTTTCAAATATTTTTCCAGACACGCTGCCTCCATTGGGAATAAAAGTACTGGCTGATAGACGCTATAACATTTAACTTACAACTTGTAACTCAACATCAATCTCTTATTAATGCATAAAAATGTGTTAAATGTGATGTGATAGTCGTATAAATGTTATATTTATGAGAATTTATAAATGTTTCATAAAATTAATAAACATCTAAACAGTCGTGTTTTACTTGACCACAATGATTCTTTTACAACTATCTTAAAATGCACTTTGTGTGATTGTTTGAAGGGGCTCTTAATGGCGTCCTTCTAAATGTATCCAGAAAGGCTCCTAATAATTGCACTCATGCGATACTTTTTTGTAGTAACTTGGCGTGTTACAACTTCTCAATAGTGACGGCGCTTTTCCGAGGAGTTTTGGATATCGTATACGACTGTTTTCGACGTAGTGGGGATTCTCAGAAGCGCCCCCAAATTCAAAAAATGTTGGCAGGGACACTACAATACTAATTGATAAATAATTATCTTATTAAACGTATCAACAAATAAGACCAAACAACAAAACTTTAAATATCATTATTTGTAAACACTTTTGCATAGATAATTCGATTTTCTTCCTGTTGGTGTCATAAAACTTCATTAAAATTAATTAATATGCGGGCAATTTGAAATTATTCAATTCAATGTTCTTTATTTTTCAATTCACTTCAATACATTTTCACCCTTATTCCTGAAATCGCTCTCGCCGTAGCTTTTTGTCGTCTGTCGCTTTTAAGTCGTCGACGACGAATACTTTTTGTACCAATTACAATACTCGGTAATAAAAGGCCGATACCACTAGAAAACAATCAGCTGATGTGCAAAAAAATTAATATTAATTTTTTCGGTATTGCATATGAAATGATTCATCAACTACCACTGACATGTAAATAGAACTTGCTTGAAGCACTCAATAACACTTGGAGAGTATGCGAGGTTAGTGATGACTTGAGAAAAAATTGTACCAGTACCCAAAAAAAGGTAAGGATCTTGATATCTATACAATAAAATTACAAACCTAATGGTAAAAGAACGCCTAAATGCATTTATAAATCTAAATAACCTATTACCAAAGAGATCATATGCCTACAGGAAAAATATGTCGGCCGTGCACTGCATTAACGACCTAATCCACACTATGAACCTCTACAAAGAGAAAGGAAAAAAAGTGGTACTAATTACAATGGATGTAAGCAACGCTTATGAGCGGGTTAATATAGGTGTACTACAATCCATATTACTTGAATTGAACTGTCCTAACCAAATAATAGCATGGATAAGGTCATTTCTATGCAAAAAATATTAGTTATGGGAAACAATCATTTTGAAATCTTTAATGGCATCCCACAAGGCAGCTGTTTAAGTCCTACCTTATTTAATATCTACACGATGGTGCTCCATGGCACACAGGATGATAATACACTCGTCTTCATTTCATGTCATTTATTGAATGGTATTTCCAATACAACAAGATTGAATCTTATGAATTATAGTACTGGACCATGTTATGTTAGATTATTATAACATCGTTATTAATATGTATTAAATTAAATTACAATTATAATTATAATAAAAATAACATATAAGTATAAAAAATAACAATATTCTAAAATATATTATATTGGTGTAGAAAAAGAAATGTAGCTTCCCCGGTACTAAAATATTTCACATGGTTGAATATATATTCCTCTTGAATCGTTGTTTATTGGTTATTAATTGCAGCTCATTAGGGATTTGATTCCAGAGACGGATCGTGTTAATAAAAAAAAGTTTCTGTGATGAGTGACGACGGTGTGCAATTTGTTTAATGTTTTTCCCGAAAATATCAAGTTCGCATATAGATATGAAGGTTTACTGGTGTGTATTATTTCATGTAGCAATACTAATGATTTGCATATTTAAATATATTTCCAGTGGCAACTTCAGTAATGAGTATTGTGAGACTCTGTCAAATCGTCTTAAACCAAAAGCATATCATACTGCATTGTTAAAAGTAGTTTGAAGTTTCCTTTTGTCAGTTGTATTCATATTGTTACGAATTTGATAATTATAGATATAAGTTTATTTAAATTAGTTTCCGTTAATTTAAAATTCCAAATTGTAACGATAAAATTTCGCTATCACTTGTTGGAATCATCTATTCATTTTCTAGTATTTTCCTGAATTTCTTTTATGTTCTTTTGTTTGCTTACCGAAATGTTAGTTCTTACTCTCTCATAGTATAGCAACCCCTTTGCTTTGTTATTCTGCATTCTCATTTCATCTCATTGTCTATTGTCATTGTTGTTGTACTAATGCGAGCATATATCTATGTGAGTGTGTATGTGTTTGGCAGCCACCAGATGAACAACTTAATGGTCGTAGATCCTTCTAGCATTGTCTAAATTATCCCAAGATTCTTTGCTTCATACACAATTTCAATCTGTGTGGATCCTAGGTAAATGTTGACGTTATCACCTATGTCAATATTTTTGTTACGGATTAGAATTGCCTTCGACTTGTTAGGATTAAGTATTAAGCAGTTCTTTGAGGCCCCATTCAGTATTCGTTGCAGGTCCGCGTTAAGATTCGATACACAAGTCGGTATGGAATTCAGGTTGCATGAGGAGTAAAGCTGTACGTCATCAACGTACATTTGAATACGATTATGCTTAATTTAGTATGATAGATCATTCGAATATATCGAGTAGAGGAGGGGTCCTTGAGGTACCCCTCTTGGCAGTGGAAGGAGTAAAGAGTTGTTAGTTCCATCCGTTGTGTATTGTGATCGTTGTGAAAGATATGACACCAGTAGGTTAGGTTAGGTTAAAGTGGCAGCCCGATTAAGATTCAGGCCCACTTAGAATATTCAGTCCATTGTGATACCACATTAACTAAAAGAACCTATTACATAAGGGCACTTCTAGTTTTAACCTCCGAAGGCCGGTATGCACCTCTAGCGAAATTTTCGGTAGCAAAAATTTATTTAAGTCTACAACAAAAAAAAAACGGCTGTGTACACAAATTTTAAATCAGCTAATCGCTTTTAAACATTGTTAATATATGTTCCAAATATTCTTCAAATAAATTGTTTATTATTTACAGACCTTTTAAAACTTTTACGCACACAATGATTGTAATAAATCAAATGTTTGCTGCCATAATATGCATTGATAACCCTGTTATTTTCATTAGAGGTGCGTACCAGCTTACGAAATTGAACGCTACCGAAAATTTCGTTAGCATAAATAGCCATGCATTTCTTATGGGAATGAAATTTTTCGCTAGAGGTGCATACCGGCCTTGAACCTTCTTGATTATTTTTCTTTGTTGAACCAACCAGATGGTTCCAAAAACATTAGCAGACTGCTTAAGTTAACGTTTTCCAGATCCGCCAGTAATCCGAAGCTATATGCTCCTAAAAGTTGCTTGCGCTTTACACAAAATGCAGGACACTCACACAAGAGGTGCTTAATTGATTCCTTTTCCTCCGCATCATGACAGCTCATACAATACTTTTTGCAAAATCGCCTATCAGGCAGCGACCCGTTATAGCAGATATCAGGAGTGATATCTGACGTCTCGAGAACACTAGCATATCTAGTGTGCGGTTTAAGTTTAAATGGGGCCATATTTGCTTGGTGTCGTTACAGCCCTTGCAATTCTCCCATCAAACATTTGCCATCATAACAAACTTCTCACGCAGCATGAGCTTGCAAATAGCCAGGGGCATATCAACAGGTTCTAGTTCCCCTGGAATATGTAAGGTAGTCCCTAGCCTTGCCAACTCATCCGCTTCGCAGTTCCCCGGTATGTTCCTATGGCCAGGCACCCATATTAGGTGAATATTGTACGGCTCAGCCATCTCATTGAGAGATTTGCGACAGTCGATGGCCGTTTTCGAGTTTTGCACACTCACCAAAGGGAATTTCAATACCCCCTAAGGAAATGGGCCTAACCGTGGGAGTTTTGCGATCTTTGCAGTATATGACTAGTTCTGTCTTTGCAGGATTTACCCCAAGACCATTGTCTTTCGCCCATTTCTCAGTCATTCGGAGGGCCCTCTGAATAATATCTCTGATTGTGGATGGGAATTTTCCCCTGACTGCTAGAGCCACATCATCTGCGTATGCCACCACGTTTATCCTTTCTTTTTCTAGGGTAACCAGAAGGTTATTTATAGCAACATTCCAAAGAAGAGGTGATAGAACTCCTCCTTGGGGAGTGCCTCTGTTCACATACCTTTGTATGTTTGCTTGTCCTAGTGTGGCTGAAATACGTCTCTTCATTAGAATTTCGTCTAATAGCCTATGTATACATGGATCAACATTCAGAGTTGTCAGTCCATTTAATATCGAGCTCGGGTGGACATTATTGAACGCCCCTTCGATGTCTAGAAACGCCACGATTGTGTATTCTTTGACAGATAGTGAGCTTTTAATAAAGCTGACTAGTTCATGTAGTGCGGTCTCAGTAGACCTGCCCTTCGAGTATGCAGCTGTCGTTTCGAGAACAAACTTGAATCGATGCTAATTCTAAGATAAATATCTATCATCCTCAGAGTCTTAAGTAGGAATGATGATAAGCTGATTGGTCGGAAATCCTTCGCCCTCGAGTGAGAGGCTTTTCCCGCTTTAGGTATGAAAACGACTTTTGTTTCCCTCCACTTTCCTGGGATATATGATAAGTTGATACATCCTTTCTCAGTTCTCGCTTGTATCCTCTCAGATTCTTCTTATAAGCGTCCCAATCCTCAGGGGCTCTAGTGGACTTTGCCTTGTTAAAGAGCTTCCTGCAGGATTTCCTCATATTACTTAACCCTCTAATGCCCAATCCCGCCTCTAGGCGGGCCCCATTAAATCAGGAACCTTTTAGTAAAACGCACCTTAAGACAACAAAAATGGGTAAAATAAAAAGAAAACTTAGTTGAAACTGTTCATGAGTCTTTGTAGCATATACTGAATTTTACCGTATAAATTTTTCTTGTTTCCGTAGACCACCATGGTGGTCGATTTTTCCCCTTTGGCTTCCCTTTAAGGCATGCAGCTTTCAGTGAGATGTTGAAGGCCTTAGTAATCCGCTCCACTGCGTGTTCACTATCAGTTCCAGTTAATTGTCCACCATTTTTTCATCGGTCAGCGTTTAAATGTTTTCAAGAACGTAGAATCCATAATTTTAGTTTTCTGCAAAGAGATATACATTTAGTGACTTCCTTAAAGTTTTATTTCATTTATTATTTTCACTTACCTATTTTTATAAACTATTTGGTTATTTGTCTAAAATTTTCCATTTTTTTTTATTTCTTGCAATTGACCACGAACTTCGTTGCACAAATAAGTATTGAAAACCACATGGTTTTTTCGTTGCATTTTATGCGCTTTACAGACTATCTGTTATTCCGGACGGAATGTCGGTGTTTGTAAAGAATCTTATAGTGTGTCGGATCGATACGACTTGTCGGCGATGACTAAATAATCGGTAAATGTGTTATCGATCCCACAAACATGCAGCAGTACCGATTATGCCTTCGGACTTAACTTATATTGTGCACAATATATGGGATATGTTCGACACGAGCACTGTCGTCCGGAATAACTGATAGTCTGTAAAGCGCATTAGGGTAGTGTTTTGTCAAAGTTTTCTCATATTATCTTCAACACCTTTTCAAAGATTTCGTCAACATTTTGGCAAATTGGAAGTAATTCGCAAACAATTTGAAGATGTATTGAAGATGAGCTATTTCAAGTCAAGTTGAATTTATGTTGAAAATTATATTTACCCTCAAACTGAAAAGTTGTCGCATTTGAAAAACGCTCATCTTGTGTTTATTGGGATGCAACACTGTCATCAGCTGTTTAAAAACAATCAAAGGAAAGAACTAAAATTTGCATTTTTAATGTATGAAATACTCAAATAGTAATACATATTCACTGCTGCGATTATTTATGACGCTGTACCTATTTGAATTTCATGTTTTTCGATAAAATAGTCACAATTAATTACTATTGTGAATCGAAGAAGCGTCACTTTATCAATAACTATCTGGCAACATCGGCACGACTTGCACTGATGAGTTGTTCTGGATAGAACACCAGTGCAACGATGTTCTGGATAGCCCATACAAATGTTGCATCCAGTGCTAAAAGAAAACAGCCCTATTGTTGCAAATAATTTTCAAACAAAATTTGTATAAATGATATCCCCAATTCTAATTGAAAGTCAAAGCCAAAATTCTATGAATTTTGTATAATTTATTCATTTTCGTCAAAATAAAATATATAATAATACACTACACTACATAATACCCCTGCCAGCATTTCAATGTTCCATTTCATCCTCATCGCTACCACAGACTCGTAAGTGACACTGCAACAATCGCCAACTGTGATAGTATTTTGCCCTCACTATTCGCATGTAAGTATTTTGCCATCACTATTGTTACAAGAGCCATTTTATATTTTGTGAAACACCAAGCGCAACTGGCTTATTATAATTTATTTCAATGAAAACGAAAATAAAGTGCTGAAAACATAGTTATTACGCTTAAAATTGTGAAAAGTAAATTGGTGAACAATTTTTGACTTTCCAAATGGAATAAAGTGATAGTTTTTCAAATATTTTTCCAGACACGCTGCCTCCATTGGGAATAAAAGTACTGGCTGATAGACGCTATAACATTTAACTTACAACTTGTAACTCAACATCAATCTCTTATTAATGCATAAAAATGTGTTAAATGTGATGTGATAGTCGTATAAATGTTATATTTATGAGAATTTATAAATGTTTCATAAAATTAATAAACATCTAAACAGTCGTGTTTTACTTGACCACAATGATTCTTTTACAACTATCTTAAAATGCACTTTGTGTGATTGTTTGAAGGGGCTCTTAATGGCGTCCTTCTAAATGTATCCAGAAAGGCTCCTAATAATTGCACTCATGCGATACTTTTTTGTAGTAACTTGGCGTGTTACAACTTCTCAATAGTGACGGCGCTTTTCCGAGGAGTTTTGGATATCGTATACGACTGTTTTCGACGTAGTGGGGATTCTCAGAAGCGCCCCCAAATTCAAAAAATGTTGGCAGGGACACTACAATACTAATTGATAAATAATTATCTTATTAAACGTATCAACAAATAAGACCAAACAACAAAACTTTAAATATCATTATTTGTAAACACTTTTGCATAGATAATTCGATTTTCTTCCTGTTGGTGTCATAAAACTTCATTAAAATTAATTAATATGCGGGCAATTTGAAATTATTCAATTCAATGTTCTTTATTTTTCAATTCACTTCAATACATTTTCACCCTTATTCCTGAAATCGCTCTCGCCGTAGCTTTTTGTCGTCTGTCGCTTTTAAGTCGTCGACGACGAATACTTTTTGTACCAATTACAATACTCGGTAATAAAAGGCCGATACCACTAGAAAACAATCAGCTGATGTGCAAAAAAATTAATATTAATTTTTTCGGTATTGCATATGAAATGATTCATCAACTACCACTGACATGTAAATAGAACTTGCTTGAAGCACTCAATAACACTTGGAGAGTATGCGAGGTTAGTGATGACTTGAGAAAAAATTGTACCAGTACCCAAAAAAAGGTAAGGATCTTGATATCTATACAATAAAATTACAAACCTAATGGTAAAAGAACGCCTAAATGCATTTATAAATCTAAATAACCTATTACCAAAGAGATCATATGCCTACAGGAAAAATATGTCGGCCGTGCACTGCATTAACGACCTAATCCACACTATGAACCTCTACAAAGAGAAAGGAAAAAAAGTGGTACTAATTACAATGGATGTAAGCAACGCTTATGAGCGGGTTAATATAGGTGTACTACAATCCATATTACTTGAATTGAACTGTCCTAACCAAATAATAGCATGGATAAGGTCATTTCTATGCAAAAAATATTAGTTATGGGAAACAATCATTTTGAAATCTTTAATGGCATCCCACAAGGCAGCTGTTTAAGTCCTACCTTATTTAATATCTACACGATGGTGCTCCATGGCACACAGGATGATAATACACTCGTCTTCATTTCATGTCATTTATTGAATGGTATTTCCAATACAACAAGATTGAATCTTATGAATTATAGTACTGGACCATGTTATGTTAGATTATTATAACATCGTTATTAATATGTATTAAATTAAATTACAATTATAATTATAATAAAAATAACATATAAGTATAAAAAATAACAATATTCTAAAATATATTATATTGGTGTAGAAAAAGAAATGTAGCTTCCCCGGTACTAAAATATTTCACATGGTTGAATATATATTCCTCTTGAATCGTTGTTTATTGGTTATTAATTGCAGCTCATTAGGGATTTGATATATATCATATCATATCATATATCATATCATACTGCATTGTTAAAAGTAGTTTGAAGTTTCCTTTTGTCAGTTGTATTCATATTGTTACGAATTTGATAATTATAGATATAAGTTTATTTAAATTAGTTTCCGTTAATTTAAAATTCCAAATTGTAACGATAAAATTTCGCTATCACTTGTTGGAATCATCTATTCATTTTCTAGTATTTTCCTGAATTTCTTTTATGTTCTTTTGTTTGCTTACTCTCTCATAGTATAGCAACCCCTTTGCTTTGTTATTCTGCATTCTCATTTCATCTCATTGTCTATTGTCATTGTTGTTGTACTAATGCGAGCATATATCTATGTGAGTGTGTATGTGTTTGGCAGCCACCAGATGAACAACTTAATGGTCGTAGATCCTTCTAGCATTGTCTAAATTATCCCAAGATTCTTTGCTTCATACACAATTTCAATCTGTGTGGATCCTAGGTAAATGTTGACGTTATCACCTATGTCAATATTTTTGTTACGGATTAGAATTGCCTTCGACTTGTTAGGATTAAGTATTAAGCAGTTCTTTGAGGCCCCATTCAGTATTCGTTGCAGGTCCGCGTTAAGATTCGATACACAAGTCGCTATGGAATTCAGGTTGCATGAGGAGTAAAGCTGTACGTCATCAACGTACATTTGAATACGATTATGCTTAATTTAGTATGATAGATCATTCGAATATATCGAGTAGAGGAGGGGTCCTTGAGGTACCCCTCTTGGCAGTGGAAGGAGTAAAGAGTTGTTAGTTCCATCCGTTGTGTATTGTGATCGTTGTGAAAGATATGACACCAGTAGGTTAGGTTAGGTTAAAGTGGCAGCCCGATTAAGATTCAGGCCCACTTAGAATATTCAGTCCATTGTGATACCACATTAACTAAAAGAACCTATTACATAAGGGCACTTCTAGTTTTAACCTCCGAAGGCCGGTATGCACCTCTAGCGAAATTTTCGGTAGCAAAAATTTATTTAAGTCTACAACAAAAAAAAAACGGCTGTGTACACAAATTTTAAATCAGCTAATCGCTTTTAAACATTGTTAATATATGTCCAAATATTCTTCAAATAAATTGTTTATTATTTACAGACCTTTTAAAACTTTTACGCACACAATGATTGTAATAAATCAAATGTTTGCTGCCATAATATGCATTGATAACCCTGTTATTTTCATTAGAGGTGCGTACCAGCTTACGAAATTGAACGCTACCGAAAATTTCGTTAGCATAAATAGCCATGCATTTCTTATGGGAATGAAATTTTTCGCTAGAGGTGCATACCGGCCTTGAACCTTCTTGATTATTTTTCTTTGTTGAACCAACCAGATGGTTCCAAAAACATTAGCAGACTGCTTAAGTTAACGTTTTCCAGATCCGCCAGTAATCCGAAGCTATATGCTCCTAAAAGTTGCTTGCGCTTTACACAAAATGCAGGACACTCACACAAGAGGTGCTTAATTGATTCCTTTTCCTCCGCATCATGACAGCTCATACAATACTTTTTGCAAAATCGCCTATCAGGCAGCGACCCGTTATAGCAGATATCAGGAGTGATATCTGACGTCTCGAGAACACTAGCATATCTACTGTGCGGTTTAAGTTTAAATGGGGCCATATTTGCTTGGTGTCGTTACAGCCCTTGCAATTCTCCCTTCAAACATTTGCCATCATAACAAACTTCTCACGCAGCATGAGCTTGCAAATAGCCAGGGGCATATCAACAGGTTCTAGTTCCCCTGGAATATGTAAGGTAGTCCCTAGCCTTGCCAACTCATCCGCTTCGCAGTTCCCCGGTATGTTCCTATGGCCAGGCACCCATATTAGGTGAATATTGTACTGCTCAGCCATCTCATTGAGAGATTTGCGACAGTCGATGGCCGTTTTCGAGTTTTGCACACTCACCAAAGGGAATTTCAATACCCCCTAAGGAAATGGGCCTAACCGTGGGAGTTTTGCGATCTTTGCAGTATATGACTAGTTCTGTCTTTGCAGGATTTACCCCAAGACCATTGTCTTTCGCCCATTTCTCAGTCATTCGGAGGGCCCTCTGAATAATATCTCTGATTGTGGATGGGAATTTTCCCCTGACTGCTAGAGCCACATCATCTGCGTATGCCACCACGTTTATCCTTTCTTTTTCTAGGGTAACCAGAAGGTTATTTATAGCAACATTCCAAAGAAGAGGTGATAGAACTCCTCCTTGGGGAGTGCCTCTGTTCACATACCTTTGTATGTTTGCTTGTCCTAGTGTGGCTGAAATACGTCTCTTCATTAGAATTTCGTCTAATAGCCTATGTATACATGGATCAACATTCAGAGTTGTCAGTCCATTTAATATCGAGCTCGGGTGGACATTATTGAACGCCCCTTCGATGTCTAGAAACGCCACGATTGTGTATTCTTTGACAGATAGTGAGCTTTTAATAAAGCTGACTAGTTCATGTAGTGCGGTCTCAGTAGACCTGCCCTTCGAGTATGCAGCTGTCGTTTCGAGAACAAACTTGAATCGATGCTAATTCTAAGATAAATATCTATCATCCTCAGAGTCTTAAGTAGGAATGATGATAAGCTGATTGGTCGGAAATCCTTCGCCCTCGAGTGGGAGGCTTTTCCCGCTTTAGGTATGAAAACGACTTTTGTTTCCCTCCACTTTCCTGGGATATATGATAAGTTGATACATCCTTTCTCAGTTCTCGCTTGTATCCTCTCAGATTCTTCTTATAAGCGTCCCAATCCTCAGGGGCTCTAGTGGACTTTGCCTTGTTAAAGAGCTTCCTGCAGGATTTCCTCATATTACTTAACCCTCTAATGCCCAATCCCGCCTCTAGGCGGGCCCCATTAAATCAGGAACCTTTTAGTAAAACGCACCTTAAGACAACAAAAATGGGTAAAATAAAAAGAAAACTTAGTTGAAACTGTTCATGAGTCTTTGTAGCATATACTGAATTTTACCGTATAAATTTTTCTTGTTTCCGTAGACCACCATGGTGGTCGATTTTTCCCCTTTGGCTTCCCTCTAAGGCATGCAGCTTTCAGTGAGATGTTGAAGGCCTTAGTAATCCGCTCCACTGCGTGTTCACTATCAGTTCCAGTTAATTGTCCACCATTTTTTCATCGGTCAGCGTTTAAATGTTTTCAAGAACGTAGAATCCATAATTTTAGTTTTCTGCAAAGAGATATACATTTAGTGACTTCCTTAAAGTTTTATTTCATTTATTATTTTCACTTACCTATTTTTATAAACTATTTGGTTATTTGTCTAAAATTTTCCATTTTTTTTTATTTCTTGCAATTGACCACGAACTTCGTTGCACAAATAAGTATTGAAAACCACATGGTTTTTTCGTTGCATTTTATGCGCTTTACAGACTATCTGTTATTCCGGACGGAATGTCGGTGTTTGTAAAGAATCTTATAGTGTGTCGGATCGATACGACTTGTCGGCGATGACTAAATAATCGGTAAATGTGTTATCGATCCCACAAACATGCAGCAGTACCGATTATGCCTTCGGACTTAACTTATATTGTGCACAATATATGGGATATGTTCGACACGAGCACTGTCGTCCGGAATAACTGATAGTCTGTAAAGCGCATTAGGGTAGTGTTTTGTCAAAGTTTTCTCATATTATCTTCAACACCTTTTCAAAGATTTCGTCAACATTTTGGCAAATTGGAAGTAATTCGCAAACAATTTGAAGATGTATTGAAGATGAGCTATTTCAAGTCAAGTTGAATTTATGTTGAAAATTATATTTACCCTCAAACTGAAAAGTTGTCGCATTTGAAAAACGCTCATCTTGTGTTTATTGGGATGCAACACTGTCATCAGCTGTTTAAAAACAATCAAAGGAAAGAACTAAAATTTGCATTTTTAATGTATGAAATACTCAAATAGTAATACATATTCACTGCTGCGATTATTTATGACGCTGTACCTATTTGAATTTCATGTTTTTCGATAAAATAGTCACAATTAATTACTATTGTGAATCGAAGAAGCGTCACTTTATCAATATACTATCTGGCAACATCGGCACGACTTGCACTGATGAGTTGTTCTGGATAGAACACCAGTGCAACGATGTTCTGGATAGCCCATACAAATGTTGCATCCAGTGCTAAAAGAAAACAGCCCTATTGTTGCAAATAATTTTCAAACAAAATTTGTATAAATGATATCCCCAATTCTAATTGAAAGTCAAAGCCAAAATTCTATGAATTTTGTATAATTTATTCATTTTCGTCAAAATAAAATATATAATAATACACTACACTACATAATACCCCTGCCAGCATTTCAATGTTCCATTTCATCCTCATCGCTACCACAGACTCGTAAGTGACACTGCAACAATCGCCAACTGTGATAGTATTTTGCCCTCACTATTCGCATGTAAGTATTTTGCCATCACTATTGTTACAAGAGCCATTTTATATTTTGTGAAACACCAAGCGCAACTGGCTTATTATAATTTATTTCAATGAAAACGAAAATAAAGTGCTGAAAACATAGTTATTACGCTTAAAATTGTGAAAAGTAAATTGGTGAACAATTTTTGACTTTCCAAATGGAATAAAGTGATAGTTTTTCAAATATTTTTCCAGACACGCTGCCTCCATTGGGAATAAAAGTACTGGCTGATAGACGCTATAACATTTAACTTACAACTTGTAACTCAACATCAATCTCTTATTAATGCATAAAAATGTGTTAAATGTGATGTGATAGTCGTATAAATGTTATATTTATGAGAATTTATAAATGTTTCATAAAATTAATAAACATCTAAACAGTCGTGTTTTACTTGACCACAATGATTCTTTTACAACTATCTTAAAATGCACTTTGTGTGATTGTTTGAAGGGGCTCTTAATGGCGTCCTTCTAAATGTATCCAGAAAGGCTCCTAATAATTGCACTCATGCGATACTTTTTTGTAGTAACTTGGCGTGTTACAACTTCTCAATAGTGACGGTGCTTTTCCGAGGAGTTTTGGATATCGTATACGACTGTTTTCGACGTAGTGGGGATTCTCAGAAGCGCCCCCAAATTCAAAAAATGTTGACAGGGACACTACAATACTAATTGATAAATAATTATCTTATTAAACGTATCAACAAATAAGACCAAACAACAAAACTTTAAATATCATTATTTGTAAACACTTTTGCATAGATAATTCGATTTTCTTCCTGTTGGTGTCATAAAACTTCATTAAAATTAATTAATATGCGGGCAATTTGAAATTATTCAATTCAATGTTCTTTATTTTTCAATTCACTTCAATACATTTTCACCCTTATTCCTGAAATCGCTCTCGCCGTAGCTTTTTGTCGTCTGTCGCTTTTAAGTCGTCGACGACGAATACTTTTTGTACCAATTACAATACTCGGTAATAAAAGGCCGATACCACTAGAAAACAATCAGCTGATGTGCAAAAAAATTAATATTAATTTTTTCGGTATTGCATATGAAATGATTCATCAACTACCACTGACATGTAAATAGAACTTGCTTGAAGCACTCAATAACACTTGGAGAGTATGCGAGGTTAGTGATGACTTGAGAAAAAATTGTACCAGTACCCAAAAAAAGGTAAGGATCTTGATATCTATACAATAAAATTACAAACCTAATGGTAAAAGAACGCCTAAATGCATTTATAAATCTAAATAACCTATTACCAAAGAGATCATATGCCTACAGGAAAAATATGTCGGCCGTGCACTGCATTAACGACCTAATCCACACTATGAACCTCTACAAAGAGAAAGGAAAAAAAGTGGTACTAATTACAATGGATGTAAGCAACGCTTATGAGCGGGTTAATATAGGTGTACTACAATCCATATTACTTGAATTGAACTGTCCTAACCAAATAATAGCATGGATAAGGTCATTTCTATGCAAAAAATATTAGTTATGGGAAACAATCATTTTGAAATCTTTAATGGCATCCCACAAGGCAGCTGTTTAAGTCCTACCTTATTTAATATCTACACGATGGTGCTCCATGGCACACAGGATGATAATACACTCGTCTTCATTTCATGTCATTTATTGAATGGTATTTCCAATACAACAAGATTGAATCTTATGAATTATAGTACTGGACCATGTTATGTTAGATTATTATAACATCGTTATTAATATGTATTAAATTAAATTACAATTATAATTATAATAAAAATAACATATAAGTATAAAAAATAACAATATTCTAAAATATATTATATTGGTGTAGAAAAAGAAATGTAGCTTCCCCGGTACTAAAATATTTCACATGGTTGAATATATATTCCTCTTGAATCGTTGTTTATTGGTTATTAATTGCAGCTCATTAGGGATTTGATTCCAGAGACGGATCGTGTTAATAAAAAAAAGTTTCTGTGATGAGTGACGACGGTGTGCAATTTGTTTAATGTTTTTCCCGAAAATATCAAGTTCGCATATAGATATGAAGGTTTACTGGTGTGTATTATTTCATGTAGCAATACTAATGATTTGCATATTTAAATATATTTCCAGTGGCAACTTCAGTAATGAGTATTGTGAGACTCTGTCAAATCGTCTTAAACCAAAAGCATATCATACTGCATTGTTAAAAGTAGTTTGAAGTTTCCTTTTGTCAGTTGTATTCATATTGTTACGAATTTGATAATTATAGATATAAGTTTATTTAAATTAGTTTCCGTTAATTTAAAATTCCAAATTGTAACGATAAAATTTCGCTATCACTTGTTGGAATCATCTATTCATTTTCTAGTATTTTCCTGAATTTCTTTTATGTTCTTTTGTTTGCTTACCGAAATGTTAGTTCTTACTCTCTCATAGTATAGCAACCCCTTTGCTTTGTTATTCTGCATTCTCATTTCATCTCATTGTCTATTGTCATTGTTGTTGTACTAATGCGAGCCTATATCTATGTGAGTGTGTATGTGTTTGGCAGCCACCAGATGAACAACTTAATGGTCGTAGATCCTTCTAGCATTGTCTAAATTATCCCAAGATTCTTTGCTTCATACACAATTTCAATCTGTGTGGATCCTAGGTAAATGTTGACGTTATCACCTATGTCAATATTTTTGTTACGGATTAGAATTGCCTTCGACTTGTTAGGATTAAGTATTAAGCAGTTCTTTGAGGCCCCATTCAGTATTCGTTGCAGGTCCGCGTTAAGATTCGATACACAAGTCGCTATGGAATTCAGGTTGCATGAGGAGTAAAGCTGTACGTCATCAACGTACATTTGAATACGATTATGCTTAATTTAGTATGATAGATCATTCGAATATATCGAGTAGAGGAGGGGTCCTTGAGGTACCCCTCTTGGCAGTGGAAGGAGTAAAGAGTTGTTAGTTCCATCCGTTGTGTATTGTGATCGTTGTGAAAGATATGACACCAGTAGGTTAGGTTAGGTTAGGTTAAAGTGGCAGCCCGATTAAGATTCAGGCCCACTTAGAATATTCAGTCCATTGTGATACCACATTAACTAAAAGAACCTATTACATAAGGGCACTTCTAGTTTTAACCTCCGAAGGCCGGTATGCACCTCTAGCGAAATTTTCGGTAGCAAAAATTTATTTAAGTCTACAACAAAAAAAAAAACGGCTGTGTACACAAATTTTAAATCAGCTAATCGCTTTTAAACATTGTTAATATATGTTCCAAATATTCTTCAAATAAATTGTTTATTATTTACAGACCTTTTAAAACTTTTACGCACACAATGATTGTAATAAATCAAATGTTTGCTGCCATAATATGCATTGATAACCCTGTTATTTTCATTAGAGGTGCGTACCAGCTTACGAAATTGAACGCTACCGAAAATTTCGTTAGCATAAATAGCCATGCATTTCTTATGGGAATGAAATTTTTCGCTAGAGGTGCATACCGGCCTTGAACCTTCTTGATTATTTTTCTTTGTTGAACCAACCAGATGGTTCCAAAAACATTAGCAGACTGCTTAAGTTAACGTTTTCCAGATCCGCCAGTAATCCGAAGCTATATGCTCCTAAAAGTTGCTTGCGCTTTACACAAAATGCAGGACACTCACACAAGAGGTGCTTAATTGATTCCTTTTCCTCCGCATCATGACAGCTCATACAATACTTTTTGCAAAATCGCCTATCAGGCAGCGACCCGTTATAGCAGATATCAGGAGTGATATCTGACGTCTCGAGAACACTAGCATATCTAGTGTGCGGTTTAAGTTTAAATGGGGCCATATTTGCTTGGTGTCGTTACAGCCCTTGCAATTCTCCCATCAAACATTTGCCATCATAACAAACTTCTCACGCAGCATGAGCTTGCAAATAGCCAGGGGCATATCAACAGGTTCTAGTTCCCCTGGAATATGTAAGGTAGTCCCTAGCCTTGCCAACTCATCCGCTTCGCAGTTCCCCGGTATGTTCCTATGGCCAGGCACCCATATTAGGTGAATATTGTACTGCTCAGCCATCTCATTGAGAGATTTGCGACAGTCGATGGCCGTTTTCGAGTTTTGCACACTCACCAAAGGGAATTTCAATACCCCCTAAGGAAATGGGCCTAACCGTGGGAGTTTTGCGATCTTTGCAGTATATGACTAGTTCTGTCTTTGCAGGATTTACCCCAAGACCATTGTCTTTCGCCCATTTCTCAGTCATTCGGAGGGCCCTCTGAATAATATCTCTGATTGTGGATGGGAATTTTCCCCTGACTGCTAGAGCCACATCATCTGCGTATGCCACCACGTTTATCCTTTCTTTTTCTAGGGTAACCAGAAGGTTATTTATAGCAACATTCCAAAGAAGAGGTGATAGAACTCCTCCTTGGGGAGTGCCTCTGTTCACATACCTTTGTATGTTTGCTTGTCCTAGTGTGGCTGAAATACGTCTCTTCATTAGAATTTCGTCTAATAGCCTATGTATACATGGATCAACATTCAGAGTTGTCAGTCCATTTAATATCGAGCTCGGGTGGACATTATTGAACGCCCCTTCGATGTCTAGAAACGCCACGATTGTGTATTCTTTGACAGATAGTGAGCTTTTAATAAAGCTGACTAGTTCATGTAGTGCGGTCTCAGTAGACCTGCCCTTCGAGTATGCAGCTGTCGTTTCGAGAACAAACTTGAATCGATGCTAATTCTAAGATAAATATCTATCATCCTCAGAGTCTTAAGTAGGAATGATGATAAGCTGATTGGTCGGAAATCCTTCGCCCTCGAGTGAGAGGCTTTTCCCGCTTTAGGTATGAAAACGACTTTTGTTTCCCTCCACTTTCCTGGGATATATGATAAGTTGATACATCCTTTCTCAGTTCTCGCTTGTATCCTCTCAGATTCTTCTTATAAGCGTCCCAATCCTCAGGGGCTCTAGTGGACTTTGCCTTGTTAAAGAGCTTCCTGCAGGATTTCCTCATATTACTTAACCCTCTAATGCCCAATCCCGCCTCTAGGCGGGCCCCATTAAATCAGGAACCTTTTAGTAAAACGCACCTTAAGACAACAAAAATGGGTAAAATAAAAAGAAAACTTAGTTGAAACTGTTCATGAGTCTTTGTAGCATATACTGAATTTTACCGTATAAATTTTTCTTGTTTCCGTAGACCACCATGGTGGTCGATTTTTCCCCTTTGGCTTCCCTCTAAGGCATGCAGCTTTCAGTGAGATGTTGAAGGCCTTAGTAATCCGCTCCACTGCGTGTTCACTATCAGTTCCAGTTAATTGTCCACCATTTTTTCATCGGTCAGCGTTTAAATGTTTTCAAGAACGTAGAATCCATAATTTTAGTTTTCTGCAAAGAGATATACATTTAGTGACTTCCTTAAAGTTTTATTTCATTTATTATTTTCACTTACCTATTTTTATAAACTATTTGGTTGTTTGTCTAAAATTTTCCATTTTTTTTTATTTCTTGCAATTGACCACGAACTTCGTTGCACAAATAAGTATTGAAAACCACATGGTTTTTTCGTTGCATTTTATGCGCTTTACAGACTATCTGTTATTCCGGACGGAATGTCGGTGTTTGTAAAGAATCTTATAGTGTGTCGGATCGGTACGACTTGTCGGCGATGACTAAATAATCGGTAAATGTGTTATCGATCCCACAAACATGCAGCAGTACCGATTATGCCTTCGGACTTAACTTATATTGTGCACAATATATGGGATATGTTCGACACGAGCACTGTCGTCCGGAATAACTGATAGTCTGTAAAGCGCATTAGGGTAGTGTTTTGTCAAAGTTTTCTCATATTATCTTCAACACCTTTTCAAAGATTTCGTCAACATTTTGGCAAATTGGAAGTAATTCGCAAACAATTTGAAGATGTATTGAAGATGAGCTATTTCAAGTCAAGTTGAATTTATGTTGAAAATTATATTTACCCTCAAACTGAAAAGTTGTCGCATTTGAAAAACGCTCATCTTGTGTTTATTGGGATGCAACACTGTCATCAGCTGTTTAAAAACAATCAAAGGAAAGAACTAAAATTTGCATTTTTAATGTATGAAATACTCAAATAGTAATACATATTCACTGCTGCGATTATTTATGACGCTGTACCTATTTGAATTTCATGTTTTTCGATAAAATAGTCACAATTAATTACTATTGTGAATCGAAGAAGCGTCACTTTATCAATATACTATCTGGCAACATCGGCACGACTTGCACTGATGAGTTGTTCTGGATAGAACACCAGTGCAACGATGTTCTGGATAGCCCATACAAATGTTGCATCCAGTGCTAAAAGAAAACAGCCCTATTGTTGCAAATAATTTTCAAACAAAATTTGTATAAATGATATCCCCAATTCTAATTGAAAGTCAAAGCCAAAATTCTATGAATTTTGTATAATTTATTCATTTTCGTCAAAATAAAATATATAATAATACTCTACACTACATAATACCCCTGCCAGCATTTCAATGTTCCATTTCATCCTCATCGCTACCACAGACTCGTAAGTGACACTGCAACAATCGCCAACTGTGATAGTATTTTGCCCTCACTATTCGCATGTAAGTATTTTGCCATCACTATTGTTACAAGAGCCATTTTATATTTTGTGAAACACCAAGCGCAACTGGCTTATTATAATTTATTTCAATGAAAACGAAAATAAAGTGCTGAAAACATAGTTATTACGCTTAAAATTGTGAAAAGTAAATTGGTGAACAATTTTTGACTTTCCAAATGGAATAAAGTGATAGTTTTTCAAATATTTTTCCAGACACGCTGCCTCCATTGGGAATAAAAGTACTGGCTGATAGACGCTATAACATTTAACTTACAACTTGTAACTCAACATCAATCTCTTATTAATGCATAAAAATGTGTTAAATGTGATGTGATAGTCGTATAAATGTTATATTTATGAGAATTTATAAATGTTTCATAAAATTAATAAACATCTAAACAGTCGTGTTTTACTTGACCACAATGATTCTTTTACAACTATCTTAAAATGCACTTTGTGTGATTGTTTGAAGGGGCTCTTAATGGCGTCCTTCTAAATGTATCCAGAAAGGCTCCTAATAATTGCACTCATGCGATACTTTTTTGTAGTAACTTGGCGTGGTACAACTTCTCAATAGTGACGGCGCTTTTCCGAGGAGTTTTGGATATCGTATACGACTGTTTTCGACGTAGTGGGGATTCTCAGAAGCGCCCCCAAATTCAAAAAATGTTGGCAGGGACACTACAATACTAATTGATAAATAATTATCTTATTAAACGTATCAACAAATAAGACCAAACAACAAAACTTTAAATATCATTATTTGTAAACACTTTTGCATAGATAATTCGATTTTCTTCCTGTTGGTGTCATAAAACTTCATTAAAATTAATTAATATGCGGGCAATTTGAAATTATTCAATTCAATGTTCTTTATTTTTCAATTCACTTCAATACATTTTCACCCTTATTCCTGAAATCGCTCTCGCCGTAGCTTTTTGTCGTCTGTCGCTTTTAAGTCGTCGACGACGAATACTTTTTGTACCAATTACAATACTCGGTAATAAAAGGCCGATACCACTAGAAAACAATCAGCTGATGTGCAAAAAAATTAATATTAATTTTTTCGGTATTGCATATGAAATGATTCATCAACTACCACTGACATGTAAATAGAACTTGCTTGAAGCACTCAATAACACTTGGAGAGTATGCGAGGTTAGTGATGACTTGAGAAAAAATTGTACCAGTACCCAAAAAAAGGTAAGGATCTTGATATCTATACAATAAAATTACAAACCTAATGGTAAAAGAACGCCTAAATGCATTTATAAATCTAAATAACCTATTACCAAAGAGATCATATGCCTACAGGAAAAATATGTCGGCCGTGCACTGCATTAACGACCTAATCCACACTATGAACCTCTACAAAGAGAAAGGAAAAAAAGTGGTACTAATTACAATGGATGTAAGCAACGCTTATGAGCGGGTTAATATAGGTGTACTACAATCCATATTACTTGAATTGAACTGTCCTAACCAAATAATAGCATGGATAAGGTCATTTCTATGCAAAAAATATTAGTTATGGGAAACAATCATTTTGAAATCTTTAATGGCATCCCACAAGGCAGCTGTTTAAGTCCTACCTTATTTAATATCTACACGATGGTGCTCCATGGCACACAGGATGATAATACACTCGTCTTCATTTCATGTCATTTATTGAATGGTATTTCCAATACAACAAGATTGAATCTTATGAATTATAGTACTGGACCATGTTATGTTAGATTATTATAACATCGTTATTAATATGTATTAAATTAAATTACAATTATAATTATAATAAAAATAACATATAAGTATAAAAAATAACAATATTCTAAAATATATTATATTGGTGTAGAAAAAGAAATGTAGCTTCCCCGGTACTAAAATATTTCACATGGTTGAATATATATTCCTCTTGAATCGTTGTTTATTGGTTATTAATTGCAGCTCATTAGGGATTTGATTCCAGAGACGGATCGTGTTAATAAAAAAAAGTTTCTGTGATGAGTGACGACGGTGTGCAATTTGTTTAATGTTTTTCCCGAAAATATCAAGTTCGCATATAGATATGAAGGTTTACTGGTGTGTATTATTTCATGTAGCAATACTAATGATTTGCATATTTAAATATATTTCCAGTGGCAACTTCAGTAATGAGTATTGTGAGACTCTGTCAAATCGTCTTAAACCAAAAGCATATCATACTGCATTGTTAAAAGTAGTTTGAAGTTTCCTTTTGTCAGTTGTATTCATATTGTTACGAATTTGATAATTATAGATATAAGTTTATTTAAATTAGTTTCCGTTAATTTAAAATTCCAAATTGTAACGATAAAATTTCGCTATCACTTGTTGGAATCATCTATTCATTTTCTAGTATTTTCCTGAATTTCTTTTATGTTCTTTTGTTTGCTTACCGAAATGTTAGTTCTTACTCTCTCATAGTATAGCAACCCCTTTGCTTTGTTATTCTGCATTCTCATTTCATCTCATTGTCTATTGTCATTGTTGTTGTACTAATGCGAGCATATATCTATGTGAGTGTGTATGTGTTTGGCAGCCACCAGATGAACAACTTAATGGTCGTAGATCCTTCTAGCATTGTCTAAATTATCCCAAGATTCTTTGCTTCATACACAATTTCAATCTGTGTGGATCCTAGGTAAATGTTGACGTTATCACCTATGTCAATATTTTTGTTACGGATTAGAATTGCCTTCGACTTGTTAGGATTAAGTATTAAGCAGTTCTTTGAGGCCCCATTCAGTATTCGTTGCAGGTCCGCGTTAAGATTCGATACACAAGTCGGTATGGAATTCAGGTTGCATGAGGAGTAAAGCTGTACGTCATCAACGTACATTTGAATACGATTATGCTTAATTTAGTATGATAGATCATTCGAATATATCGAGTAGAGGAGGGGTCCTTGAGGTACCCCTCTTGGCAGTGGAAGGAGTAAAGAGTTGTTAGTTCCATCCGTTGTGTATTGTGATCGTTGTGAAAGATATGACACCAGTAGGTTAGGTTAGGTTAAAGTGGCAGCCCGATTAAGATTCAGGCCCACTTAGAATATTCAGTCCATTGTGATACCACATTAACTAAAAGAACCTATTACATAAGGGCACTTCTAGTTTTAACCTCCGAAGGCCGGTATGCACCTCTAGCGAAATTTTCGGTAGCAAAAATTTATTTAAGTCTACAACAAAAAAAAAAACGGCTGTGTACACAAATTTTAAATCAGCTAATCGCTTTTAAACATTGTTAATATATGTTCCAAATATTCTTCAAATAAATTGTTTATTATTTACAGACCTTTTAAAACTTTTACGCACACAATGATTGTAATAAATCAAATGTTTGCTGCCATAATATGCATTGATAACCCTGTTATTTTCATTAGAGGTGCGTACCAGCTTACGAAATTGAACGCTACCGAAAATTTCGTTAGCATAAATAGCCATGCATTTCTTATGGGAATGAAATTTTTCGCTAGAGGTGCATACCGGCCTTGAACCTTCTTGATTATTTTTCTTTGTTGAACCAACCAGATGGTTCCAAAAACATTAGCAGACTGCTTAAGTTAACGTTTTCCAGATCCGCCAGTAATCCGAAGCTATATGCTCCTAAAAGTTGCTTGCGCTTTACACAAAATGCAGGACACTCACACAAGAGGTGCTTAATTGATTCCTTTTCCTCCGCATCATGACAGCTCATACAATACTTTTTGCAAAATCGCCTATCAGGCAGCGACCCGTTATAGCAGATATCAGGAGTGATATCTGACGTCTCGAGAACACTAGCATATCTAGTGTGCGGTTTAAGTTTAAATGGGGCCATATTTGCTTGGTGTCGTTACAGCCCTTGCAATTCTCCCATCAAACATTTGCCATCATAACAAACTTCTCACGCAGCATGAGCTTGCAAATAGCCAGGGGCATATCAACAGGTTCTAGTTCCCCTGGAATATGTAAGGTAGTCCCTAGCCTTGCCAACTCATCCGCTTCGCAGTTCCCCGATATGTTCCTATGGCCAGGCACCCATATTAGGTGAATATTGTACTGCTCAGCCATCTCATTGAGAGATTTGCGACAGTCGATGGCCGTTTTCGAGTTTTGCACACTCACCAAAGGGAATTTCAATACCCCCTAAGGAAATGGGCCTAACCGTGGGAGTTTTGCGATCTTTGCAGTATATGACTAGTTCTGTCTTTGCAGGATTTACCCCAAGACCATTGTCTTTCGCCCATTTCTCAGTCATTCGGAGGGCCCTCTGAATAATATCTCTGATTGTGGATGGGAATTTGCCCCTGGCTGCTAGAGCCACATCATCTGCGTATGCCACCACGTTTATCCTTTCTTTTTCTAGGGTAACCAGAAGGTTATTTATAGCAACATTCCAAAGAAGAGGTGATAGAACTCCTCCTTGGGGAGTGCCTCTGTTCACATACCTTTGTATGTTTGCTTGTCCTAGTGTGGCTGAAATACGTCTCTTCATTAGAATTTCGTCTAATAGCCTATGTATACATGGATCAACATTCAGAGTTGTCAGTCCATTTAATATCGAGCTCGGGTGGACATTATTGAACGCCCCTTCGATGTCTAGAAACGCCACGATTGTGTATTCTTTGACAGATAGTGAGATTTTAATAAAGCTGACTAGTTCATGTAGTGCGGTCTCAGTAGACCTGCCCTTCGAGTATGCAGCTGTCGTTTCGAGAACAAACTTGAATCGATGCTAATTCTAAGATAAATATCTATCATCCTCAGAGTCTTAAGTAGGAATGATGATAAGCTGATTGGTCGGAAATCCTTCGCCCTCGAGTGAGAGGCTTTTCCCGCTTTAGGTATGAAAACGACTTTTGTTTCCCTCCACTTTCCTGGGATATATGATAAGTTGATACATCCTTTCTCAGTTCTCGCTTGTATCCTCTCAGATTCTTCTTATAAGCGTCCCAATCCTCAGGGGCTCTAGTGGACTTTGCCTTGTTAAAGAGCTTCCTGCAGGATTTCCTCATATTACTTAACCCTCTAATGCCCAATCCCGCCTCTAGGCGGGCCCCATTAAATCAGGAACCTTTTAGTAAAACGCACCTTAAGACAACAAAAATGGGTAAAATAAAAAGAAAACTTAGTTGAAACTGTTCATGAGTCTTTGTAGCATATACTGAATTTTACCGTATAAATTTTTCTTGTTTCCGTAGACCACCATGGTGGTCGATTTTTCCCCTTTGGCTTCCCTCTAAGGCATGCAGCTTTCAGTGAGATGTTGAAGGCCTTAGTAATCCGCTCCACTGCGTGTTCACTATCTTGCACATTTCTCATATTTGTCTCTGTTATTTCCGGTATCATCATATTGAACGATTCCCTATACCTATTCCAGTCAGCTTTCCTAACATTTGGCGGAAATATGGTCTTGGTGGTATGAACATCAAATTTGAAACTGATGTAGCGATGATCTGAGAAGCTATGTTCACTTAAAACCTGCCACACAGATATCATTTCATTCATTTCTTGCGAGGCCAATGTGATGTCCAAAACCTCTTGCCTGTTTTTAGTGACAAAGGTTGGGGCATCTCCCTTGTTGCAAACTACCAGATTAGTACGCAAAATAAACTCTATTAGCGACTCTCCCCTTGCATTAGTATCACTACTTCCCCATATACTATGATGCGCATTCGCATCGCATCCCATAATGAGTTTCGTCTTTGTTTTCAGTGACTCCTCAACTAAGGTCTTAACGGCACATGGAGGCATCTCCCTATCATGTCCCACGTAGACCGAAGATACCCAATATTTGCATTTGGTTATTTCTAAATTGGCAACGACAGTGTCTGCATTGCACATTGAAGGAACAAGACACAAGTTAAGCTCGTTTTTAGCAATTATACAGGCTCGAATTACATCATTACCAGTATACTGCAATAGTTTGAACCCCGGAGTACTTAATTCACATATTTTGTTTCTATAAACATATCGTTTTTTTTTTTTTTTTTTTTTTTTTTTTTTTTTATTTTCATCTATGGATTAAACCCTTACAGACTAACAGTAATATATTACATTATATACATATTGTTTGTTAATATATCAAGTATTTAATAATAATGTTATCTTTTTCTTTACATTGTATTTCTCTTCTGACAAATCAAGATAATAATAAAATTTATTGAATTCTTTACAAAGACGGCGAAGTGGATCGTTGTTTTCAAAGTTCGTTCGAAAGTATTCAATGTGGAGCAGTTCAAAGTTGCGGGTAGGTCTAAAGACCTTGAATATACTCATAGAAAAAAGTCTGCTAAAAATAGCAGTCGATGTCTGCTGTTATATTTTCGTACTTCAGGGCCAAGTTAACTACAATTTATAAAATTTTTAGGTTATAAATGTTTCCCCAAATCATATTAAAGAACCAAAAGTAGTTTTTGGTATATGTTTGCACTGTAATATACCTACAATCTCCTAAATACGTTCAGCAAACATTTTGTTTGCTGTTATGCCTCAATTCGATAAATAGTCAGATTTTTGGTCAAATACTATAGATATTCATAAAATATTGTTTTAATTATGTTAGGATAGCTCCTAAGTTGACATTTTTATTTGTTTTAGCCAATATAAAACATGTTTTAGTGTAATCGAGCTTAAAAATAGCAGGAAATGTTTGCTATTTTAGCAAACAGTGACTGCTGTCCCTTTTTCAGCAGACTTTCTGCTGTTTTAGCAGACTTTTCTGCTGTCCCTACTAACATATTTCTTTGGGTGTAAGAACTATGTCTATGTCCACAGAAAAAAGTGTTTCGTAAATTTAAGAAGATTTTTACAATAATTTATTACAAGAATTTTCCAGAATTTTAGTTAATTTCTCGTATCTTTAATGAAAATTAACTACTCGAAAGGAAATTTTACAAATTTTAAGTAGCAATCGTTTAGTTCATAGCCTACAAAATATGATGGAAATTTCCTTAAAATGACGAAAGAATTCTTAAAAATTCTTTCGTCATACTATAAAACTACTTATGAAATGTAAAATACTTTCTAAACAATATGTGTAATTTACTATAAAGAGTTTTTGTATGAGAAAATATTTTTTTAGGAAAATTGAACTTGAAAACGGATAGCAATTTCTTACTGGCAATTCCTATAGTTAATAATAGTTGGTACAACATTTCTCAACGAAATATTTTTAGTTCACATGTAATTAAATTTATAGACATTTTCGTCAAAAATGGGTAGATAGCATTTCATGAAGTTTTTGCTAATTTTAAGTTAAACGTTTCATCGTTCATAAACTGGTGTGCCTTTACGAATATTATTCTTAGAGTAAATTGTCAGCAGATGTGATGAACTAATGCATAATACAGAGATTTTTATCGACATAGTGGAATGTGATTAATGTAAAGATGATGTTACTTGAGTTTTGTTGTGTATACATGAGCGTAGGGTTGTTTTTATTTTTGTTTATTTAGTGGTTTGTGTGTGTGTTTGTTATTCGCGGATGGTTTATTTGGCTGGATGAGGTGTTGTTTTCAATAAAGGCACATGAGTGTTTGTTGTTGTAGGAATGTTTTGGCTTTGCTTGGTTTTGTTTGGCATGCTTCAGTTGCATAGTTGGCGTTGGCGTGGGTTGTTGCACCTTTTAAGCAGATGTGCAACAAGGGAATATAAAGGCATGGAATATTTTGGATTTTTGAGACACATATTGGTGCTTGTTTATTAAACCTTTTAAATGAAAGTTATTAATATTTTATCGGTAGTTTAGAAAAAAGTTATTAAGAATATTTAGGAAAATATGTTGAAATTGAAAGTGTAGTGACATTTTTATTATTCAATGTAAAAAATTAATATTCAATTCCAGATGAATTTGGAAAATGTTTGTTATATCTAAGCGTATAGTTTAGTGATAAATTGGTAAGTATTTTTTTTAATATGGCTTTCTTTTAAAAATAATATTTTTGATGTATATTATTATTTGTTAATTTTTTTTTTGGAAACCAGTTTAAAATTTTTCTTTGTTGTAAAAGCAATATTTAATTTCAGAGCAACTCCAGATGGATTCGAACAAATTTAAAAAATAGAGAATTAGTAAGTTTTCTTTCTTCCAACTAGAATATTTAAGTCTTTATGAGTTTTCTTTCTTCCAACTAGAATATTTAAGTCTTTATGAATTTTTTATCATCAAAATTACAGGTTTTTAATACCTTATTTTAGTATATCTTTAATCAAATTTTTTGGAAACCAATGTAACCCCTTAAAAAGTTGGAAAAATTTTTAGTACTCGTTTGCTTGTAATTTAATAGTGAATTGGTAAGGATTCTTTAACCAACCAAACCAAACTTGAATTTATTTTCTTATTCAATTTGGTTTTAATTAGTATAAAACAAAAATTCAGAAAACGGTCGAATTAGTATAACTTAAATTTACCATTTCCCAATAGACTAAAATGCATTTTAAATCGAAAATGAAATTACGTGTCGTCATTTTAACAAATGATGACTGTCTAGGGTTAACCAGAATATTTGGTTTTTTATGTATATTATTATTTTTTACATTAGTTTTTTTGGAAACCTATTTAATAACTTTATTTAATGTAAAAAATAAATATTTAATTTCAGAGTACTCAAAAAAGTTTGGACAACTTTTTATATTTCCCCTCAGCGTACAATTTAATAGAGAATTGGTAATATTTATATTAAAGGGTGATACGGTCAAAATTTGGTCATGGGAAAACGCGTGTAAATCGGTGAAATCGTTTATTTAAAAAATCAAATTAAATTTATTTTTCAAGTTCAATTAGTATAAAATTCAGGAAAAATATTCAGTTAGGCTTTCGCTTTTCCAAATCCGAATTGCCGGGCCTCACGCTTGACACCTGCCATCAGATTTTGTACAGCCACCTTGTCCACCTTCTTCGCCGCAGAAAGCCAGTTTGCCTTGAACTGCTGCTCGTCCTTAAGTTTTTTTGGTCTTCTTTAGGTTCCGGTCGACAATAGCCCAGTATTTCTCAATTGGTCGGAGCTCTGGCGTGTTGGCGGCGTACCACTCCATGGCCTTTTTACCGTAATGGCAAGATGCCAAATCCGGCCAAAACAGTACGGAACAACCGTGTTTCTTCAGGAGAGGCAGCAGACGTTTATTCAAACATTCTTTCACGTAAATTTCTTGGTTGACAGTCCCGGAAGCTATGAAAATGCTGTTTTTCAAGCCACAGGTACAGATGGCTTGCCAAACCGGATATTTCTTTGCGAACTTTGACAGTTTTATGTGCTTAAAATATCTGCTACCTTTCCCCTTCCTTTTGCCGTATAAAACTCCTGTCCCGGAAGCTGCTTGTAGTCGGCTTTGACGTAGGTTTCATCGTCCATTACCACACAGTCAAACTTCGTCAGCATCGTCGTGTACAGCCTCCGGGATCGCGCTTTGGCCGTCGTATTTTGTTTATCATCGCGATTTGGAGTCACTACCTTCTTGTAAGTCGATAGTCCGGCTCGTTTTTTGGCTCGATGCACGGTTGTAGACGATACACCCAGCTTATTTGCGGCATCTCGGAGAGAGAGGTTAGGGTTTCGCTTGAAACTACCGGCAACTCTCTTTGTCGTCTCAGCGGCTTCCGGTTTTCGATTTCCCCCCGATCCAGACTTCCTGGCTGTCGACAAACGTTCCCCAAACACTTTAATTAAATTTGTAACGGTTGATTTGGCAATTTTTAGCGATTTTGCCAGCTTTGCGTGCGAGTAGCTCGGATTTTCGCGATGCGCGAGCAAAATTTTGATACGCTGCTCTTCTTGCTTGGACAGCATTTCGACAACTGAAGAGTGAATTCCAAAATTCCTTCAAAAAGAGGGGTGTTCAGGTTTTTTAAATGCAAAATTGAAAGAAATACGTCAAGTTTATATTGACCAAATTTTGACCGTATCACCCTTTAAAACTTTGGCTTTCTTTCAACTAGAATATTTTTTTATTATATCCTTCACATCGATAACAACACAGTTTTATGAGTTTAGAGAGAATACTTCACTATTTCTCTAATTGTTTCAGGTACAAATTTTATGAGTCTCCAAAGAAAAGTTGAATTCCTTACACCATTTGATAAAATGCCCCCAAATATGGTAAGTTACTAGATAAAATGAAGAATTAAAAAATTATATTTCATTACATGGTGTTAATTTTTAACAATTTTCATTATTGCTTCCATTTTTTTCCAGCAAGATATGTGAAAAAAATTACCTACGATGAATAAAAAAAGGATAAGTCAAAATGTCCAAACAGCGACTTCAAATGAACTACTCTCTATTCCACGTGGTCATAATTTTTATTCACAAAAAACATTGTATTAAAAACTTTCATCATAAGTTTTTATAATAAAGTACTTTTGCTTAAAGAAAGTTTAATTTTTATGTATGAAAATTTTCATAATAGTAAAACGGCTTGTTGTTCCTTTAATTATTTAATTTCTCTGTACTGTGGAATGATTGATTTAAAAAAGTTTAGTCGTCGACATTTTAAAGAGACTGTTAACCAATTTTTATTATCGGGTTTCCCAAAAAATAAGCAAGTAAACCAAAATAATACTGACTTTTTAACTTGGTAGGGGTATATAAATCTTATGGTGTTGTAAAAATGAACTAAAATACAATGTTATAGATGAACTAAAATTAAAGAGAATGAAAATTGAAAAAAATCTTAAGGGCTAAATCATGGTCAATATTCCTACAGTTTAGTTCATTTTGCAATGGAAAAGGGTTCACTGTTTTTTCAGTGTCCCCTTTCATCAGGCATAAGCGTAGGAAGGCCTCTGGGGAGGGGGCTTAGACCCCCCCAGAAAAATTTTAGCCCCCCCAGAATTTGAAAACCTATTTACGATTTTCCATTTTTATAAAAAATAAACAAGCCCAGCCAAAAAAGCGTCGCCAAAAAAGTAATGAAAATGATCTTTTTGGATCCGGAAGTGGTGCAAAATTGGCGAAGAAGCGATGAATTTAACATGGGCTTGTCATAGGACGGAAGTCCTCCATTTCAACAGCCGTTGCACTGAATTTGCATCACTCCTTTAGGTGTGATCCGAATTCAATGTTTTGAATGTAAATTAAAAAATTCTGTTATATTTTGTCAAATAAATAATTTTTATAATTTTTAATGGATTCTAATGCTTGTCGGAAACGTTTGACCTCAAATATTTTCAAAAACTCACAAGTTTTTCAGATTGGATTTAGAATTTTTTCGACAAAATTCAAATTATTTGTACCATTTTATGAATTCTTACTTCGTTTTTAAGGTATTTGAAACAACAAAGTTAAAATTTCCCATTAAAAGTATGAAAAAACCGAGTTATAAAAAATTGAATTTAAAGAACTTCCTGAGTAGTTAAAATAAAGAACATCATTGGGAGTACATCTTCTGGAAGTGCTTTTAAAGTTGTGTCTTTGGAAGAACTTCCAAATTTTTTGCTGGGAAATGTGTGGAACTACTTTTAATTGCTTTATTATAAATTAATTTTCGAGTTATTTTGATGTCAATTTTTTTTATTCATTTTTATGAAATAAAACATTAATTGAAATATAAATAAATGAAATATAAATTTTTAGCTAGGGGGGCTATAGCCCCCCCTAGGAAAATTTTCTAGCTACGCTAATGTCATCAGGAGAACTTTGAAGGCAGCACATGCAGTCTTACAATGATGAAGATTTATCTGGAGGATCCGTAGGACCATCGAGATTTTCAACAACCATCGAGTCCTCAAGAATGTCCTCTTCAGAGATCTCGGTGACTCTCGCAATAACCATAGATTCAACTTTGGTGAGTTCTGAGGCAGTAGAAACTAGAGGTCTGTATCGAATAACTTTTCACTACATGTACCACCAAGTACTTATCCGAAACAATATCTGTTCCGAAAAAAGGAACAATAAAAATGGAAGTACTTGAGAAAAAGTACAACATGGATTCTCTTCACTTCACGTGGTACCAAGAGTATTTCTCAGTTATGTGCGAAGCAAAACTTTCCATTATTAGTAATCATAGATATGTATGTATGTCACATATTTCATATATTTATGTATGCCACACACTTACCTTAACGTTTGCCGTTCTTTTTTTCAATCAGAAAACATATATTATGGAGAGTAACTGTTTTCTTGTATTTCTGAAACTGCACGTGGTACATGGAGTACTCTATGAAGTTTTGTTCTCGCATCATACTCGACGTGATCACTCTGAGTACACTTCAATAAGAGAGAAAGAGGAATATGTGTTTGTTGGTAGTGAAGACATCAGAGTAGCAACAGGAAGTTACTCCTGGCTTTTGGTGTTCATTAAAATGTGTACCAATTGTTTTGCGACTCTCTCAAATTAGCAAGTACACGTGTACTCTGCATTTACAAATGGAATTGTGCAGACCTCTAGTAGAAACCTCCTCACGCATACGGTATCTATCCATGTCTTCAACTTTGGTATCTCCCTCGACTTCGCAAGAGGATCCGCTTACTTCTGATTCAGACAGAGGCTTGTCCATTTCTGAATCCTTTAGCTGATCGTTTTTATACACCTTCATTTGGATATAATGAAAGCCATAACATACACGGCCCTGAGACTTTGCTAGATGTGGCAAAGACTGAGTGTTCAATATAAACACTGCATGCCGTCTTGGTCCATCCACTTCATCCAAACGGCCAACCTTCCAATCAGATCAGATTCCAAGAAGATCTGGATTGCATTGTTTCAGCCTATTTAAAATAGATTCAGGGTCAAAAGGGTTTGCAGGTATCCACGCATGTGCTCTAGGTCTAGCCGCTTGGAATCATACCGTCCAATGCTCCTTTATTAATGATAGCTATCACAAGGCTGTCTTTTGCAACTGAGGCAAACGATCTTTGATCCCGTTTAGAGGATGACAGCTCATCCGGTGATCGTTCCCGTTTTCCAGCTTCAAGAATTCCTTGAGTCCATTTTAAGGAATCGCTTCGCTTAGCCGACAACGTGCTTGGGTCGACTGATCCTAATTTCTTTAGGATAAACAAAGCATTTCTTCGTTCCTTGAATCTCTTTCGAGAGGGATTGCCTACTTTTGATGTCGTCACCTTAGAAAAGGTTCGACTTGCCAAAGTGTCACCGCCAGTCGACCCGTCTACAGGTCGACTAATTGGGCCTGACTCTTGGACGCTTCCCAAATTTATAACTTCAGTCGTTACCCGTCCACTGGGCCCTGAAGTTAGCAACCCAGTGGATGACTTTGAATTTCGCTGCATGGTGGTTTATTATTTCCACCGCAGGTGAAATTCGTAATAAATACTTATTACGATGAAATACTCCGTTATTAGAAAACACGTCCCTTCAGTTCGACGGTTGAATAATGAATATAAAACACAAGTAAAAATCTTTGTTTCTTTAATTCATTTAACACATAACATACATACACCTTATCATTTCACCATGCAATGTTTTTCTACCAATTCAGTTGCCACACCCCAGGCACTGCATTCCACAAGTCGTCTGCTGTGGTATATGCAAAGATTATCTGAAATAACAAGATATCTATATGCTTCCTCTTTTTTTCCAATAGGCTCATGAGTTTAGGTCCATACATGTATAAGAGAGTTGAAAAAAAAATAGGTATGATGTTACGAATCTAAAAGAGAAAAGAAAATGAAGAATTTTCAATTTGGTTAATAGGCCTGTTTCTGCACTCTTTTTCATTCAACATTTATGCCAAAGGAAATTATTTCAAGTAAATTGTGTTTATTTTGATTTTGTTGTTGGTTTATTGGTACCGTATTTTTACAAATTGCATTGCCATACAAGACATAATGACTAATATGGTTTATTTATAATTATATGATGATAAAAATGGCAATTTTAACGGCTAAACTGGAACTTAATACCCACCATAAGTCATTAAATCATTAAAAGACGTCTATTATGCTCCCTGGTGTTCTTTCCGCGTTAAGTTTTCTACAGTTTTTCTGAGAAAATAGGAATTTTTACTTTACAGTTTTAATTTTGGAAACACGCCCGTAGTAGCGGCCAATTCAAAATGTTTTCCTTTTTTAACTTCTTTATTTGTCAATTGTTGTTTTTGTCTAAACGAAAAATGTTAGAGTCACAAATTATTATACATTATTGGTCCCCCGAACACAGCTATTTACACACATGATTGCTACGAATACAAATTTAAAGAGGAATTTGAGAAAATATTGCAAAGAAACCTGCCAACAAGCAAAATAGATAACGAACATGTGTGAACCTAAAGTCGTGCACTTTTATCTATTCAATTTGGATATCTGGTTATAATTACAAAGTCTTTGGGTATATGGATGGGTTTGGTATGTCACTTGTGCATCTAATTAAAGAACATTCGCATTAGTAAACATTAATATTGCTAAAAAATATTATACTTACTTATATTTCGCTATATTCACAGAATTAAATTTTTCTGTAGCCATGTTATCCCAAAATATAGTTCTTTACAACCCATATGAAAAAATAAACTACTAAGGCGATCAATTGGCTACAACGGCTACATATCATATCTTACGGCTATGCGATTGTTAATACCATAATAATACCCGATGTAAATGATTTGATACAATGTGGTAACAAAATTAAAAGGTAACGCGAATCAATTTGTTAATACCACACGTTAATGGCCACGTACCGCCATTTTTCTACCAGTGTATGTTTTCAGCACTTAATTATCGATTTTATTTAAATAAATTATAAGAATCTAGTTGCGCTTGGTGTTTCGCAAAATATAAAATGGCAATACTGATGACAAAATACTTTCATGTACATTTCATACTTTTTGATGCGCTTCCCCCATCACAGTTGGCGATTGTTGTAGTGCCAATTACGAGTCTGTGGTAGCGATTATGATAAAATGGAACTTTGAAATGCTGGCAGGGTAATACCGCACTGTTTATACCTCAATGTCTTTATGGTATAAATATTAATACCGCTTAGATATTATTTTCAGTACCATATTGGTATTTTCATAATAACATAGGGTACTTTCATGCTTTGCGTACTGCTTGTACCGTTCGGTATCCATATTGTACCATACGGGATTGGCGAACTATCAATAACGTACGGTATAGATTTGAGCACGTATGGTAATAATTTTTGTATGGGTGTAGATGAGATAAATATAAAGAAGACAAGTGCAGTGCTTTTGTTATTGTTTTGGTCAAACAGACAATTAGAATTTGGAGTGAAACTTTTTATTTTTTGAGTTTTTTATTAAATGCCATAATGGAGGATGAAGATCCGCCTCCAAGGCGTGATCCAAGAAAAAGAAATGAGCCGCCCATAGTTCGGGAAAATAAAAAATTTAAAAATATTCAACCAAACCCTCTAGTAAATGAAAAATACGTTCTTTTTTAAGAAAAGAAGACAAAACTTCTATAACAAATGAAAACCAATCAAAACTAAACAATCCAAGCTGTGCAAACTCGGGTGACACTCAAGTAGAGGATGTGCATTATTACAATTTCTATAAAGATAAACAAATTATTTACCCACGAAATTATCCAGGCCCCTTTTATGTGCTTGTGTCTTCAGAAGTGCCAATTTCTACAAGAAGGAAAAACTCAAAATTACATCTATTTGTAAGTTGAAAAGTGCAAATATATATGAGAAATTCATATCAAAAAATATTTCATAACATACAGCACCTTTCGGTTATCCTTCAGCGATTCAAACTCGGCAAACAAATTTTTGCTTAATAGAAACCTAGAATCCCTGGGTCTAAAAGCTTTCATTCCGGACCGTTTTTTACAAAAATTTTACATAATCAAATATGTGCCCACACAATTCACTGGTGAGGAAATTTTTAATGAAATTATTATAAATCCACAAAATAAATTCGTTTGGCTTTGTCCAATCTGTCACGAAAGGAATGTCTTCAAAAACAAACAACTTCAAACTATAACGCTACAAAAATACTAAAGCTCCAACCATGTCTATAACTGAAGAAATAAATAGAAAAATCACTACAATAAAATACAGCAAAATAGCTGCAACTTCTCCCAAAAGATTTTTACCTTCTGCGGAACCTGATATAAAACTTCCCTCAAAATCAGTTTTTCAGCATGGAAAAGATAGTCTCGAATTTCACACAACACAGGTCTGCAATTCTTACAGAAGCTAACTGTCAAGAAGGACTTTCTGCATTAAACTTTTTTAAACTTTACATTAATTACAATTTTAAATGCGAGCTAATTGGACATGAATATTAAGGAATTGGTATTATTATGCTATTGAAAAGAACATGCCAGATACCCATCTTACAAGCCTGACTATAAATATGTTTCAGTGTTGGCTAATCCACATTTCCATAGTCTCTTGTAAGATCTGTCTGGGTGAGGTGATTCAATTTGGGTCTTATATGCTAATTTCTTATGAAAATTACACACGAGAATCATTTCTCCCAAGTTGAATCCTTTTTTCACCACCTCTGTGCATCATCTTCTCATATAGCTACAATCCCTTAATCTTATTTTTTCGATTTCAATTTGTTATTACATTACTGCAAAAACAGATTTAAATCTATTTTTAGAGGCATTGCTGAATTCACCTGATTGGTGAACGATCACACAATGTCTTGTTTCTAGTCAACAACAACTACTGTGACAACTATTTGAAACTGGTTTCAAGGAAACAACAACAATTCTAACGACAACATTAGTAGTGTTTTGTTTACCTTTTACGACGGGTTCATCGTAGCTTACTATTTTTATGTCAGCCTGATATCAACGCAGGCTGGTTTTTCGTCCAAATCAATTACTTTACATTAATTACAATTTTAAATGCGAGCTAATTGGACATGAAGATTAAGGAATTGGTATTATTATGCTATTTAAAAGAAAATGCCAGATACCCATCTTACAAGCCTGACTATACATATGTTTCAGTGTTGGCTAATCCACATTCCTTACTAAACAAAAATAGAAATCTTCTAGATTTCTATCTCAACAAATATCAAATTGTGTCTCTTAAGTGAAATTTTTAACTATGAAGAAAAAGATTCTGAATCGAAATGAGCAAATTATAACATTATGTCAAAAAAGAGAGTTGACAATTACGGAGGTGTTGCAATATGCCTTAAGAAAGAAATAAACTGCAATATTAAAAAATGAACTTGAAAAACTCATATTTCGTTTTGAAAACAAACCAAATATTTTCATAAGTAGGTATTTCAATGCGAGATCAAGAATCTTTGGCGACAGTTTCGATTCCGTCCGCGGTAAAATGGTTCTGAATATTTTTGAGGGCTCTGTTTTTAGATTCCTCAACAATGGTGATATACCCTTCAAAAGAAACTTAACAGAAATGTCACAATCAATCTTGGGCCTACCCTTCACAAAGAGTAATCTATCCTTAACTTGGGAAGTCATCAAAACTACGCTGGGGGCAGCCATCATTTCCTAATTCAAATTACATGTCAAGAAAACACCATTAAAAATCGAATTTTTTTATCTAAAACAAAACTACTAAAAAATCTAAATCAGTTGTGTTTCTCCACTGACATTGACGAAATACACATGTCACTTAAAACTGAAATTAAAAGTGATACTTTTAAGATAAGCTCTAAAAGAACACCCAGAGCATGGCGGAATGATTCAGTACGGCAGGCGGCACAAAAACGATTTGATTTGTGCAAAAGTAGCTCAAACGCAGAAAATCTTCATCAGGCGATAGCTAACATCAGAAATTCAATTAAATTCGTAAAGAAGAACCCATTTACATTCACCACTGTGGTATCACAATGGACTGAATAGTCTAAGTGAGCCTGATACATCGGGCTGCCACATAACCTAACTGCATTAAATAAAGCATGGGCAAAATGTGAAATAAATGGACTGGAGGAAGATTAAAATAATTCCAATTCCGAAAAGAGGCAAAGATCTTACAGATATAACAAATTTTAGACATATTGCTCTATTATCGGTGTTGTTAAAAATCCTAAATTTAATGAAGAAAAATGGCTTAATGAATTTTTGATTAAAAACAATGTTCTGCCACACAGATCATACACATATCAAAAATATAAGTCTGCCGCTTCATGTGTAAATGACTTGTTACATTCAATATCAGTATACAAGGAAAAAGACGAAAAAACAATTATGATGACACTTGATGTATCAACAGCATATGAATGTGTAGACATAAATATCCTTATTAAAATAATGATGAATCTTAATTTTCCCCTATACGTGATTGCTTGGATTCATTCATTTCTCAGCAGGAGAACGCTCATCATGGGATAAAACAGTGTAGACATTTTCAATGGCATTCCACAAGGTAGCTGTCTGTCTGACGGTTGCATATTTCAACCGTCGAACTGAACGGACGTGTTTTTTTTAATAGCAGATTATTTCATCGTAATAGGTACCTATTACGAATTTCACGTGTGGTGGAAAATTAAACCACCATGCAGAGAAATTCAAAGTCATCCACTGGGTTGCTAACTTTAGGGTCCAGTGGACGGGTATCGACTGAAGTTATAAATTTAGTCGACCTTTAGACGGGTCGACAGGTGGCGACACTTTGGCAAGTCAAACCTTTTCTAAGGTAACGATATCAAAAGGAGGTAATCCCTCACAAAAGAGATTCAAAGAACGCAGAAATGCTTTGTTTATCCTAAAGAAATTAGGATCTGTCGACCCAAGCACGTTGTCGACTAAGCAAAGCGATTCCTTAAAAATCATTAATAAAGGAGCATTGGACGGTATGGTTCCAAAGCAAAAATGGGGGGAAATTGAAAACACGATGTCTGGTGTCTACTCAGGGGTGCGAAAAAAGTATCTCGGACCAAGTCCTCAACGGCAAGATGCTGGATGGTATCAAGGACGATATAAGTTAATAGCATTTGCGGATCAAAAGTCTGTGGATTGCTTTAAAGCTGCTTTGATGCTAATTGGTGAAGTTTTGGAAGGAGCCGCTTTGGAGTTAGTCGAATATTGTTATATTCACTGAGGCATGGCTAAAACCAGACATTTTCGATCTGGAATTATTTTGTACAGAATTTAACGTCTATAGAAAGGATCGGTTAGCTCGTAGGGGTGGTGGTGTCTTGATAGCCGTGAGAAGCTCGTTTTTATCACATTTGCAGGATTTAAATGTCCCCCATGATATTGATTTTATTTCTGTACGCTTGAACCTCTCCCGACTGAACATTTTCATTACATGCTCATACATACCACCGAATTCTGACATGGGTATATATATGACTCACTTGGATCTTATCAGGTTGACTATGGATAGACTCACAGCTGATGACATAATTTTAGTATTTGGCGATTTTAACGTACCGAGTTTACACTGGCTCAATTCCGTGGATGATACACTTGTACCGACCAATTTAGGAATATTTAAGGATTTTTTTGATGTTTCTGAATTATGCCTCGTACAGTTGAACTCAGTTACGAATTATTTTGGAAGATTTTTGGACCTCATATTTTCTAATGTATCGGATATTAATGTTTCTCGTGTTGATCCATTTGTGACACCTGAGGATGTATACCATCCTACCCTTGCATTATCTCTTAATGTTAATGGATCGATGGATAAGGTTATTAGTCAAGACTGTCTTCGATATGATTTTAAACGTACTGACTTCTCAATTCTTCACGATTTATTGTCTCGCGTTATTTGGCCACCACTTACCGGCGACCTCTCGGGCTGTTTATCGTCATTCTACGATGAGATTCATTATTGCTTCCGTCAAGCAGTGCCAATATCTCGTATGAGCGCTTATACACCCGGTCCGCCATGGTTCAGCAAAGAATTAAGAAGTCTGAGAAATCGAAAGAACAGATTGTTTAAAAGATTTAAAAGTGTCAACTCGGACTTGAATTACACGAGATATATTAATGCACGTTACTTATATCAGGAGAAGTCTAAGGAATGTTATGAAAGATATTTGGAACGTATGAGATTTAACCTTAATGCTAATCCGAGATGTTTTTATAACTTTGTGAACTCTAAGAGGAATGTGACGAGTTTTCCAAATACACTTAGGTACTTGGACAAGGAGTGTTCGGATGTTCATGGAATTGCTAACTTATTTGCTGATTTTTTTGAGAAGACTTATGTTGAGTATTCGGCCGTTGATGTATATTACCCTTACAGGATTCGCACTTTCGATACGATTCCCAATATATGGTTTACGTCTGACGAGGTGTTAAGTGCACTTTGCTTCTTGAAATTAGATTTTAGCCCTGGCACGGATGGAGTTCCTTCAGCGGTATTAAGGAACTGTGCATCCGTGTTGTGCATTCCCCTGACGAATCTATTCAATTATTCTTTGTCATCAGGTTGTTTTCCTACGTTATGGAAGGAGAGCTACATTATACCCTTGTACAAGAAGGGAAATAGGACGGAGATAGAGAATTACAGGGGAATAGCCAAACTAAGTGCTATTCCGAAGCTTTTTGAACGATTGGTTACTGATAGACTCGTTCACTCATTAAGGTCTATATTTTCGGTGTATCAACACGGTTTTATGAAAGGGAAGTCTACGTCGACAAATCTTTTGGAGTTTACCTCATATATACATGATGCATTCTCAAGGCGTAATCAAGTTGATGTTGTCTATACTGACTTCAGCAAGGCCTTTGATAAGGTTAATCATCGTCTATTGTTGTATAAGTTATCTGCGCTAGGGTTTCCTCCAGCTTTACTATGCTGGATTTCATCCAACTTGTCTGACAGGGTTCAATGCGTTATGTTTAAGGGTCGAACATCTCGTAAGATATCGGTTACATCTGGGGTTCCTCAGGGAAGCCATATCGGACCAGTACTGTTCGCTCTTTATCTTGACGATTTGTCATTGGCCATCCATCATTCAAATATATTGATGTATGCGGATGATGTGAAATTATTTTCGTCCATTAGTACGACGGTTGACTCTTGTCGTTTACAGGGAGATCTGGATCTGGTTGTTCGCTGGTGTGACATTAATGGAATGTGTCTCAATTTCGGCAAATGCAAGAAGATGACCTTCTTTCGGTCCAATGCTTTATTGACGGAATATTATATTGACAACGTTAAATTGGAAGACGTTCAAATATTTAATGATTTAGTTGTGTTATTTGATCGCAGACTGAAGTTTGATTCTCACGTTGAGTCAATTGTCTCCAGGGCTATGTCCACACTGGGTTTCATTAAGAGATGGTCGAGGGAATTTAATGATCCTTACCTTTCGAAACGTATCTATACCTCACTTGTCCGTCCGATCCTGGAATATGCGTCTGTCGTTTGGTCTCCCAGTTATCAATGTTATGTTGATAGAGTTGAATCGGTTCAGAAGAGATTTCTACTTTTTGCGTTACGTGGTTTAGGTTGGACTGATCCTCTGATCTCCCTCCTTATGTAAATCGCTTGAAATTGATAGATTCACCGACTCTGGAGCGAAGACGTTTAGTGTTTGATGTAATTTTTATTAGTAGACTCCTGAAAGGTGAAATCAACTCACAGCAATTGATTAGTAAACTTGACATTAATGTTCCTTCACGTGTTACGCGACAATACATTCCATTGAAACTACCCGTCGTTAGAAATAATTACGAGGAACACAGTTCCTTTTACCGCCTCTGTAGACATTACAATGAATTTAGCAATGTATTTGATTTATCTGATCCGATTCATATTGTTAAACGAGTTTTGATACACGTCGTCCAGCATCGTACACCACTTTAAGCTTTGCCATGGAACTTCGTTATAATTCTACCTAAGTCTTTACCCCGTACCCTGGAAAATTGGCTGTCTCGAGAACTGTTCTAGTAAAATTCTCTCCTGTTCTGATCGCATCACTGTTCCTGCCTTCCAAGTTGTTCCTGCTAACCTATATCATCTGTCAGCAAATTGTTCCTGCCTCTACCGTTCTATTTGTCTCTTCAATTTACTGCTTCCTGATTTACTGTTTCCTGATTGTTGTCTCACCAATTCCTATAATCTGATGGATTCGAATGTTCCTGTCACCAGCTTACATTTTTGTTCCCGTTTGTGACAATCCCGTTATTATGCCAACGTACACCAGTTTTTTTTCTTCTCAACTTCTTTTTTTCTGGTCGTAATTGTCACATTTTAAAGAAGTTGAGGCTATCTATTTTGTTCATTTTATCCAGTTTTTTTTCATCGTTACATAATTTTTTTCTGGTCCGCATTTTTTGTTTAACGTTAAAGTATATATAAACCTATTGTACTAATGAATTTATCTTCAACCTGGCTTACCATAGCTGAATGAATAAATAAATAAATAAATAAACCTAGAGCACATGCATGGATACCGGCAAACCCTCCTGATCCTGAGTCAATACTAGAGAGACTAAAAGAATGTAACCCAGATCTTCCAACCGACGATTGGAAGGTTGGTCGTTTGGATGAGGTGGATGGACCATGCGGTGTTTATATTAAACATAGAGTCGCTGCCACATCTAGCCCAGACCCAAGGACGCGTAAGTTATGGCTTTCATGATATCCATATGAAGGTATACAAAAGCGATCAGCCAAAGGATTCCGAAACGGACAAGCCTCCGGTAGAGTCCGCAGTGAATAAATCTCCTAGCGAAGCCGATGGGGACATAAAACCTGCAGACTATGGTGAAAATCATATGCGGGAAGTTTCTACAGGCTCAAGCCTCACCAAAGCTGAACCGCGGATTGTTGCGAGAGTCACCGAGATCTGTGAAGAGGAAGCCCTTGATGACTCAATTGAAGCGGCTGATGTGACGGTGGTTGAAAATTTGGATGGTTCTACGGTTCCTCCAGATAAATCTTCACCATTGTAAGGCCGCTTGTGCTGCCTTAAAAGTTCTCCTGATGAAAGGAGACATAGATATAGTTCTTATTCAAGAACCATACATATATAAGAACAAGATCTGTGAATTAAGCACTACGGGTTCCAAACTTTTGCATAATACCGATAAAGATATATGTTAAATCGAGCATGTATAATTGCTAAGAGCTAACTAAACTTTTTTCTGTTTCCTTCATTGAGCAATGCAGACACTGTCGTAGCCATTCTAGAGATATCCAAATGCAAATACTGGGTATCCTCGGTCTACATGGGACATGATAGGGAGATGCCTCCATGTTCCGTTAAGACCTTAGTTGAGGAGTCGCTGAAAACAAAGACGAAACTCATTATGGGATGCGATGCAACTGCACACAAGTATTTGGGGAAGTAGTGATACTAATGCAAGGAGAGAGTCGTTAATAGATGTTTTTTACGTACTAACCTGGTAGTTTGCAATAAGGGAGATGCACCAACCTTCGTCACCAAAACCAGGCAAGAGGTGTTGGACGTCACATTGGGCTCTCCGGAACTGATTGATAAGATATCTGAGTGGCAACTTTTGAGGGAACATAGCTTCTCAGATTATCGCTACATCAGTTTCAAATTGGCTGTTCGTACTTCAAAGACAATATTTCCGCCAAATGTTAGGAAAGCTGATTGGAATAGGTATAGGGAATCGTTCTGTGCAAGATATCGAACACGCAGTAGAGCGTATTACTAAGGCCTTCAATCTCCAATCGCACGGCGGCGGGTTCTACGCACCGGATTGACCCGATGGATACCAACCATCGGCCAGCGGCTGCCACCTCAGTGTACGTGTTGTCTCGTCCGTTTTTTCGTGTTGGAGAAGGTGCATCCCGGGGAGCCTTCTCCGCCTGCTTTTGGTCCGAGCCGGGAAAACCCCGGACCATGGTACTGTGCCGTCTGCCGAAATCGAATTCACCATCGCTCGGTTTCGGTGAGGTGTAACCGGTGCATGGAATGGGTGCACTTTCGGAACTGCTCCGGCCTAACATCGCTGCGGGAGTATAGTCAAACTGACTTCGTGGCAGGATGCTGTGCCAATGACAGCAGCAGTGGGTCATCTGATTATGTGACCCCACCGACTTCTCCCGCACAACAATATTCTCCGCCGCAGCATCTTACACCGAATATTGTTGTACCAGTTCCGGAGAGTGCATCATTTTTGCAATTTAATTGCAACGGGCTCCGTGGTAAGATTAGTGAGATCGTAGACTTTATGAATCGGAAAAGGATAAGGGTCGCGGCGATCCAGGAAACAAAGCTGAATCCCACCTGCAGCCTACGACATTGTGATGGGTACAATGTCCTACGGAAGGATCGCACAAGAAATGGAGGTGGTGGCCTGGCTTTCATATTACACCGTTCCGTGCAGTATAGACCTATCACGCTTGTGCTAGACACTAATGACCCGTACATGGAATGTATGGGGGTAGCAGTTAAATGTGGGGCTGCCGAGATAGAGCTATACAATGTGTACATACCGCCGGTTGGTAGCTGTGCTCCTGGTTATAGCCCAAACATTGAGTGGTTGTTGAGCGGGCATAACCGATTGGTTCTAGGAGATTTTAATGCCCACCATGAACTTTGGCATTCTCTCCTGGGTAATGACCAGAGAGGCATAGCTTTGGCAGAGCAGATAGACGACTCCACATTTTGCACGGTGAACGAAGATGCCCCCACGAGAATTATGGGTGACTGCAGCAGTTCGCCAGATTTATCGTTAGCATCGCCTGGTCTGATAAATGACGTCTCCTGGCAACCCGTCATTTCATTGGGTTCGGACCACCTCCCCATAATTCTCACCATCAACCGACCCTCCGATTTCATAACCTCTGAACGCCGGACGTTTATTAATCAAAAGAAACCAACTGGGAAGGCTTCAGAGAATACACCGATCGCCGCTTCAGTGAGCTCCCGTCCCCCTCACATGTTCATGTTGCCCAGAGGGAGTTCCGGGACATCATCAACGCAGCAGCCGCTCGCTTCATACCCGCTGGTCGAATTGCCCAAGTGAGGCCCAACTTCCCAGCCGAAGCGGCGGGACTCGCAGACGAGCGTGATGAACGCCGTCGTGCTAACCCTGCTGATCCTAGAATCAGAGAACTAAATCTAGAGATTAGTAAGATAGTCGACGAGCATAAGCGGAACACTTAGTTAGAGCACCTGAAGCAATGTAACTTAGGAACAGGAACTGGTAAATTGTGGTCAACAGTTAGAGCCCTCTCGAACCCCTCCACAAGGGATGATGGGATTTCAGTCACATTTGGCGACGTGACTGTGACTGATCCGAAGAGGTGCGCCAAATACTTCAACCGACAGTTTGTCGAGCATCCCGAGAGTGATAGAGCGAAAAGGAGAGCCACCCGTCGTGTACGCGAAACCATCTAAGGCGCTGGGCCCTGACGGAATTTCAATGCTAATGCTGAAGCATCTGGGAATACTGGGAGTTGAGTACCTGACCAGACTCCTCAATTTGTCTTTGGAATCACACATTATACCCGATGTCTGGAAAATGGGAAGGGTGATTCCACTACTGAAACCGGGCAAAGATTCGAGCAAAGGTGAATCGTACAGACCGATATCCCTTCTTTCGCCAGTAGCCAAGACACTTGAGGCATTACTCCTCCCCAGCCTTGTGGAGAATTTTCCAGCTGCCCACCATCAACATGGATTCCGTAAGGTACATAGTACGACAACAGCCTTACATGCCATTTCGACACATATTAATAAGGGACTTAACCAGCCCAGGCCGTGTCATAGGACGGTCCTCGTGGCGCTTGACCTATCGAAAGCATTCGATACGGTCAACCATGCCACATTATTTGAGGACATCGAGAATACGTCCCTACCGACAGGAGCGAAACGTTGGGTGCTGAATTATATGTGTGGACGCCAGTCGTACGTGGAATTTAGGGACAGAAAGTCAAGACCGCGTAGAGTTAAACAGGGAGTTCCCCAAGGTGGGGTGATATCTCCGGCACTGTTTAACCTCTACATGTCCTCGATTCCACCCCTTCCTGACGGCGTCGAGATTGTATCATATGCGGATTACTGTACAATCTTGCCATCTGTGCGCAATGTTGATGACATTTGCGATCGGTTGAACTTCTACATAGCTAATCTTTCCAGTTATTTCACTGCGAGAAACTTGAGGATATCCCCCACCAAATCCTCAGCCACACTATTTACTACATGGACGGCAGAAGTGCGCAGGCAGTTGAATATCAGAGTCGATGGAGTAATAATTCCGACCACAAATTACCCCAAGATTCTTGGGGTCACACGATATCAAAAGGAGGTAATCCCTCACAAAAGAGATTCAAAGAACGCAGAAATGCTTTGTTTATCCTAAAGAAATTAGGATCTGTCGACCCAAGCACGTTGTCGACTAAGCAAAGCGATTCCTTAAAAATCATTAATAAAGGAGCATTGGACGGTATGGTTCCAAAGCAAAAATGGGGGGAAATTGAAAATACGATGTCTGGTGTCTACTCAGGGGTGCGAAAAAAGTATCTCGGACCAAGTCCTCAACGGCAAGATGCTGGATGGTATCAAGGACGATATAAGTTAATAGCATTTGCGGATCAAAAGTCTGTGGATTGCTTTAAAGCTGCTTTGATGCTAATTGGTGAAGTTTTGGAAGGAGCCGCTTTGGAGTTAGTCGAATATTGTTATATTCACTGAGGCATGGCTAAAACCAGACATTTTCGATCTGGAATTATTTTGTACAGAATTTAACGTCTATAGAAAGGATCGGTTAGCTCGTAGGGGTGGTGGTATCTTGATAGCCGTGAGAAGCTCGTTTTTATCACATTTGCAGGATTTAAATGTCCCCCATGATATTGATTTTATTTCTGTACGCTTGAACCTCTCCCGACTGAACATTTTCATTACATGCTCATACATACCACCGAATTCTGACATGGGTATATATATGACTCACTTGGATCTTATCAGGTTGACTATGGATAGACTCACAGCTGATGACATAATTTTAGTATTTGGCGATTTTAACGTACCGAGTTTACACTGGCTCAATTCCGTGGATGATACACTTGTACCGACCAATTTAGGAATATTTAAGGATTTTTTTGATGTTTCTGAATTATGCCTCGTACAGTTGAACTCAGTTACGAATTATTTTGGAAGATTTTTGGACCTCATATTTTCTAATGTATCGGATATTAATGTTTCTCGTGTTGATCCATTTGTGACACCTGAGGATGTATACCATCCTACCCTTGCATTATCTCTTAATGTTAATGGATCGATGGATAAGGTTATTAGTCAAGACTGTCTTCGATATGATTTTAAACGTACTGACTTCTCAATTCTTCACGATTTATTGTCTCGCGTTATTTGGCCACCACTTACCGGCGACCTCTCGGGCTGTTTATCGTCATTCTACGATGAGATTCATTATTGCTTCCGTCAAGCAGTGCCAATATCTCGTATGAGCGCTTATACACCCGGTCCGCCATGGTTCAGCAAAGAATTAAGAAGTCTGAGAAATCGAAAGAACAGATTGTTTAAAAGATTTAAAAGTGTCAACTCGGACTTGAATTACACGAGATATATTAATGCACGTTACTTATATCAGGAGAAGTCTAAGGAATGTTATGAAAGATATTTGGAACGTATGAGATTTAACCTTAATGCTAATCCGAGATGTTTTTATAACTTTGTGAACTCTAAGAGGAATGTGACGAGTTTTCCAAATACACTTAGGTACTTGGACAAGGAGTGTTCGGATGTTCATGGAATTGCTAACTTATTTGCTGATTTTTTTGAGAAGACTTATGTTGAGTATTCGGCCGTTGATGTATATTACCCTTACAGGATTCGCACTTTCGATACGATTCCCAATATATGGTTTACGTCTGACGAGGTGTTAAGTGCACTTTGCTTCTTGAAATTAGATTTTAGCCCTGGCACGGATGGAGTTCCTTCAGCGGTATTAAGGAACTGTGCATCCGTGTTGTGCATTCCCCTGACGAATCTATTCAATTATTCTTTGTCATCAGGTTGTTTTCCTACGTTATGGAAGGAGAGCTACATTATACCCTTGTACAAGAAGGGAAATAGGACGGAGATAGAGAATTACAGGGGAATAGCCAAACTAAGTGCTATTCCGAAGCTTTTTGAACGATTGGTTACTGATAGACTCGTTCACTCATTAAGGTCTATATTTTCGGTGTATCAACACGGTTTTATGAAAGGGAAGTCTACGTCGACAAATCTTTTGGAGTTTACCTCATATATACATGATGCATTCTCAAGGCGTAATCAAGTTGATGTTGTCTATACTGACTTCAGCAAGGCCTTTGATAAGGTTAATCATCGTCTATTGTTGTATAAGTTATCTGCGCTAGGGTTTCCTCCAGCTTTACTATGCTGGATTTCATCCAACTTGTCTGACAGGGTTCAATGCGTTATGTTTAAGGGTCGAACATCTCGTAAGATATCGGTTACATCTGGGGTTCCTCAGGGAAGCCATATCGGACCAGTACTGTTCGCTCTTTATCTTGACGATTTGTCATCGGCCATCCATCATTCAAATATATTGATGTATGCGGATGATGTGAAATTATTTTCGTCCATTAGTACGACGGTTGACTCTTGTCGTTTACAGGGAGATCTGGATCTGGTTGTTCGCTGGTGTGACATTAATGGAATGTGTCTCAATTTCGGCAAATGCAAGAAGATGACCTTCTTTCGGTCCAATGCTTTATTGACGGAATATTATATTGACAACGTTAAATTGGAAGACGTTCAAATATTTAATGATTTAGTTGTGTTATTTGATCGCAGACTGAAGTTTGATTCTCACGTTGAGTCAATTGTCTCCAGGGCTATGTCCACACTGGGTTTCATTAAGAGATGGTCGAGGGAATTTAATGATCCTTACCTTTCGAAACGTATCTATACCTCACTTGTCCGTCCGATCCTGGAATATGCGTCTGTCGTTTGGTCTCCCAGTTATCAATGTTATGTTGATAGAGTTGAATCGGTTCAGAAGAGATTTCTACTTTTTGCGTTACGTGGTTTAGGTTGGACTGATCATCTGATCTCCCTCCTTATGTAAATCGCTTGAAATTGATAGATTTACCGACTCTGGAGCGAAGACGTTTAGTGTTTGATGTAATTTTTATTAGTAGACTCCTGAAAGGTGAAATCAACTCACAGCAATTGATTAGTAAACTTGACATTAATGTTCCTTCACGTGTTACGCGACAATACATTCCATTGAAACTACCCGTCGTTAGAAATAATTACGAGGAACACAGTTCCTTTTACCGCCTCTGTAGACATTACAATGAATTTAGCAATGTATTTGATTTATCTGATCCGATTCATATTGTTAAACGAGTTTTGATACACGTCGTCCAGCATCGTACACCACTTTAAGCTTTGCCATGGAACTTCGTTATATTTCTACCTAAGTCTTTACCCCGTACCCTGGAAAATTGGCTGTCTCGAGAACTGTTCTAGTAAAATTCTCTCCTGTTCTGATCGCATCACTGTTCCTGCCTTCCAAGTTGTTCCTGCTAACCTATATCATCTGTCAGCAAATTGTTCCTGCCTCTACCGTTCTATTTGTCTCTTCAATTTACTGCTTCCTGATTTACTGTTTCCTGATTGTTGTCTCACCAATTCCTATAATCTGATGGATTCGAATGTTCCTGTCACCAGCTTACATTTTTGTTCCCGTTTGTGACAATCCCGTTATTATGCCAACGTACACCAGTTTTTTTTCTTCTCAACTTCTTTTTTTCTGGTCGTAATTGTCACATTTTAAAGAAGTTGAGGCTATCTATTTTGTTCATTTTATCCAGTTTTTTTTCATCGTTACATAATTTTTTTTTCTGGTCCGCATTTTTTGTTTAACGTTAAAGTATATATAAACCTATTGTACTAATGAATTTATCTTCAACCTGGCTTACCATAGCTGAATGAATAAATAAATAAATAAATAAACCTAGAGCACATGCATGGATACCGGCAAACCCTCCTGATCCTGAGTCAATACTAGAGAGACTAAAAGAATGTAACCCAGATCTTCCAACCGCCGATTGGAAGGTTGGTCGTTTGGATGAGGTGGATGGACCATGCGGTGTTTATATTAAACATAGAGTCGCTGCCACATCTAGCCCAGACCCAAGGACGCGTAAGTTATGGCTTTCATGATATCCATATGAAGGTATACAAAAGCGATCAGCCAAAGGATTCCGAAACGGACAAGCCTCCGGTAGAGTCCGCAGTGAAAAAATCTCCTAGAGAAGCCGATGGGGACATAAAACCTGCAGACTATGGTGAAAATCATATGCGGGAAGTTTCTACAGGCTCAAGCCTCACCAAAGCTGAACCGTGGATTGTTGCGAGAGTCACCGAGATCTGTGAAGAGGAAGCCCTTGATGACTCAATTGAAGCGGCTGATGTGACGGTGGTTGAAAATTTGGATGGTTCTACGGTTCCTCCAGATAAATCTTCACCATTGTAAGGCCGCTTGTGCTGCCTTAAAAGTTCTCCTGATGAAAGGAGACATAGATATAGTTCTTATTCAAAAACCATACATATATAAGAACAAGATCTGTGAATTAAGCACTACGGGTTCCAAACTTTTGCATAATACCGATAAAGATATATGTTAAATCGAGCATGTATAATTGCTAAGAGCTAACTAAACTTTTTTCTGTTTCCTTCATTGAGCAATGCAGACACTGTCGTAGCCATTCTAGAGATATCCAAATGCAAATACTGGGTATCCTCGGTCTACATGGGACATGATAGGGAGATGCCTCCATGTTCCGTTAAGACCTTAGTTGAGGAGTCGCTGAAAACAAAGACGAAACTCATTATGGGATGCGATGCAACTGCACACAAGTATTTGGGGAAGTAGTGATACTAATGCAAGGAGAGAGTCGTTAATAGATGTTTTTTTACGTACTAACCTGGTAGTTTGCAATAAGGGAGATGCACCAACCTTCGTCACCAAAACCAGGCAAGAGGTGTTGGACGTCACATTGGGCTCTCCGGAACTGATTGATAAGATATCTGAGTGGCAACTTTTGAGGAACATAGCTTCTCAGATTATCGCTACATCAGTTTCAAATTGGCTGTTCGTACTTCAAAGACAATATTTCCGCCAAATGTTAGGAAAGCTGATTGGAATAGGTATAGGGAATCGTTCTGTGCAAGATATCGAACACGCAGTAGAGCGTATTACTAAGGCCTTCAATCTCCAATCGCACGGCGGCGGGTTCTACGCACCGGATTGACCCGATGGATACCAACCATCGGCCAGCGGCTGCCACCTCAGTGTACGTGTTGTCTCGTCCGTTTTTTCGTGTTGGAGAAGGTGCATCCCGGGGAGCCTTCTCCGCCTGCTTTTGGTCCGAGCCGGGAAAACCCCGGACCATGGTACTGTGCCGTCTGCCGAAATCGAATTCACCATCGCTCGGTTTCGGTGAGGTGTAACCGGTGCATGGAATGGGTGCACTTTCGGAACTGCTCCGGCCTAACATCGCTGCGGGAGTATAGTCAAACTGACTTCGTGGCAGGATGCTGTGCCAATGACAGCAGCAGTGGGTCATCTGATTATGTGACCCCACCGACTTCTCCCGCACAACAATATTCTCCGCCGCAGCATCTTACACCGAATATTGTTGTACCAGTTCCGGAGAGTGCATCATTTTTGCAATTTAATTGCAACGGGCTCCGTGGTAAGATTAGTGAGATCGTAGACTTTATGAATCGGAAAAGGATAAGGGTCGCGGCGATCCAGGAAACAAAGCTGAATCCCACCTGCAGCCTACGACATTGTGATGGGTACAATGTCCTACGGAAGGATCGCACAAGAAATGGAGGCGGTGGCCTGGCTTTCATATTACACCGTTCCGTGCAGTATAGACCTATCACGCTTGTGCTAGACACTAATGACCCGTACATGGAATGTATGGGGGTAGCAGTTAAGTGTGGGGCTGCCGAGATAGAGCTATACAATGTGTACATACCGCCGGTTGGTAGCTGTGCTCCTGGTTATAGCCCAAACATTGAGTGGTTGTTGAGCGGGCATAACCGATTGGTTCTAGGAGATTTTAATGCCCACCATGAACTTTGGCATTCTCTCCTGGGTAATGACCAGAGAGGCATAGCTTTGGCAGAGCAGATAGACGACTCCACATTTTGCACGGTGAACGAAGAGGCCCCCACGAGAATTATGGGTGACTGCAGCAGTTCGCCAGATTTATCGTTAGCATCGCCTGGTCTGATAAATGACGTCTCCTGGCAACCCGTCATTTCATTGGGTTCGGACCACCTCCCCATAATTCTCACCATCAACCGACCCTCCGATTTCATAACCTCTGAACGCCGGACGTTTATTAATCAAAAGAAAGCCAACTGGGAAGGCTTCAGAGAATACACCGATCGCCGCTTCAGTGAGCTCCCGTCCCCCTCACATGTTCATGTTGCCCAGAGGGAGTTCCGGGACATCATCAACGCAGCAGCCGCTCGCTTCATACCCGCTGGTCGAATTGCCCAAGTGAGGCCCAACTTCCCAGCCGAAGCGGCGGGACTCGCAGACGAGCGTGATGAACGCCGTCGTGCTAACCCTGCTGATCCTAGAATCAGAGAACTAAATTAGTAAGATTGTCGACGAGCATAAGCGGAACACTTAGTTAGAGCACCTGAAGCAATGTAACTTAGGAACAGGAACTGGTAAATTGTGGTCAACAGTTAGAGCCCTCTCGAACCCCTCCACAAGGGATGATGGGATTTCAGTCACATTTGGCGACGTGACTGTGACTGATCCGAAGAGGTGCGCCAAATACTTCAACCGACAGTTTGTCGAGCATCCCGAGAGTGATAGAGCGAAAAGGAGAGCCACCCGTCGTGTACGCGAAACCATCTAAGGCGCTGGGCCCTGACGGAATTTCAATGCTAATGCTGAAGCATCTGGGAATACTGGGAGTTGAGTACCTGACCAGACTCCTCAATTTGTCTTTGGAATCACACATTATACCCGATGTCTGGAAAATGGGAAGGGTGATTCCACTACTGAAACCGGGCAAAGATTCGAGCAAAGGTGAATCGTACAGACCGATATCCCTTCTTTCGCCAGTAGCCAAGACACTTGAGGCATTACTCCTCCCCAGCCTTGTGGAGAATTTTCCAGCTGCCCACCATCAACATGGATTCCGTAAGGTACATAGTACGACAACAGCCTTACATGCCATTTCGACACATATTAATAAGGGACTTAACCAGCCCAGGCCGTGTCATAGGACGGTCCTCGTGGCGCTTGACCTATCGAAAGCATTCGATACGGTCAACCATGCCACATTATTTGAGGACATCGAGAATACGTCCCTACCGACAGGAGCGAAACGTTGGGTGCTGAATTATATGTGTGGACGCCAGTCGTACGTGGAATTTAGGGACAGAAAGTCAAGACCGCGTAGAGTTAAACAGGGAGTTCCCCAAGGTGGGGTGATATCTCCGGCACTGTTTAACCTCTACATGTCCTCGATTCCACCCCCTCCTGACGGCGTCGAGATTGTATCATATGCGGATTACTGTACAATCTTGCCATCTGTGCGCAATGTTGATGACATTTGCGATCGGTTGAACTTCTACATAGCTAATCTTTCCAGTTATTTCACTGCGAGAAACTTGAGGATATCCCCCACCAAATCCTCAGCCACACTATTTACTACATGGACGGCAGAAGTGCGCAGGCAGTTGAATATCAGAGTCGATGGAGTAATAATTCCGACCACAAATTACCCCAAGATTCTTGGGGTCACATTCGACAGCCTTTTTAGGTCATCTGCCCATGCCACTGCAATTTGTAATAAGCTCCGTGGTAGAAACAAGGTCCTCAAGTCACTAGCCGGCAGTACTTGGGGTGCGGACAAAGAAACCTTGCTAACTACTTATAAGGCAATTGGCCGGTCAGTGGTAAACTATGCAGCGCCAGTGTGGACACCGCAGACCAGTGATACGCAGCGGAATAACATACAAACCTGCCAGAACGCTGCTCTTAGAACTGCGACTGGGTGTCTCCGCAGCACACCCCTGGATCACCTTTATGTGGAGACAAAGATCATCCCTGCGCGAAGACACAACTACATGTTGTCAAAGCAGTATCTCCTGGGTTGTTATCGCAGTAATCATCCAAACCACCATCTTATGGATACACAACCACCACCCAGGAACGTAAGGGTTGATATACATAATCTAGAGCACGAGATCCAGCGCTATAAAAGAGAGCCTCTAGATCAAGCAGCGTACCAGGCAGGTTTGAACAGGATTCATGAGGATACTGTAGCTGAAGCGGTGAGAAGCTACAAGGTTAATCCTGTTCTTGGAGTCCGACCACCGCCCATAGCACCAGAGGAAAGAGACCTCCCACGGCAGACTAGGGTAGTTTTGGCCCAAATAAGATCAGGCAAGTGCAGCCGCCTCAATTCCTACTTATCGGTGATTGATAGCAGCGTAGCTGACGTTTGTCCAATTTGCAACCAAGGGCCACACGACACGCGTCATCTTTTCTCTTGCCCAGCCAAACCAACCCGACTTACCACCAGATCACTCTGGACACACCCCACCTTAGTCGCAGAGTTCCTTGATCTGCCAACAAACTGATGTACCAAGCGTATAACATGAAATGGATGAGATCACAATAAACTGTTACAACAACAACAACTAAGGCCTTCAACATCTCAATGAAAGCCCTAGAGGGAAGCCAAGGGGGAAAAATCGACCACCATGGTGGTCTACGGAGTTAAGTAATATGAGGAAATCCTGCAGAAAGCTCTTTAATAAAGCAAAGCCCACAACAGCTTCTGAGAAATAGGACGCTTACAGGAAGAATCTGAGAGGATACAAGCGAGAACTGAGAAATGCTCAGCATAACTCTTGGAATGTTTACTGCAGCAGTATTGAGAATACGTCCGAGCTTCCAGACTACGGATGGTACTAGCATTCACTAACTCCGCTCCAGGTTTCATTAAAACATCGTAGGGCAATTGGACAACGTTCAGTGAGGAGACGCTGGAGGCACTATTGGGCACACATTTTCCTGGAAATCAGACGGTTGAACCGTATTCTGGCGGTGTCACAGTGGCTCAGCAGCCATTTCTGACCGAGGAAATTGTATCGGAATCTAGAATAAAATGGGCGTTAAATAGCTTTGGGCCATTCAAATCCCCAGGACCTTATGGAATTACTCCGGCGGAGTTACAAGCAGTGAATGACAAATTTATCCCCTGGTTGACGTTGATATATAAAGGATGTATAAACTTAGCATATATTCCAGAAAAGTGGAGGGAAACAAAAGTCGTTTCATACCTAAAGCGGGAAAAGCATCTCACTCGAGGGAGAAGGATTTCCGACCAATCAGCTTATCCTCATTCCTACTTAAGACTCGAGAGACGATGATAGACATTTATTTTAGAACTAGCGTCGATTCATGTTTGCTCTCGAAACGACAACATGCATACTCGAAGGGCAGGTCTACTGAAATCGCTTTGCATGAACTAGTCAGCTTTATTAAAAGCTCACTATCTGTCAAAGAATACACAATCGTGGCATTTCTAGACATCGAGGGGGCATTCAATAACGTCAATCCGAGCTCTATATTAAATGAACTGGCAACTCTGAATGTTAATCCAAGTATACTTAGGCTGCTAGACGAACTGCTAATGAGGAGACGTATTTCGGCCACACTAGGACAAGCAAACATACAAACGTATGTGAACAGAGGCACTCCCCAAGGAGGAGTTCTATCACCTCTTCTTTGAAATGTTGCTATAAACAACTTTCTGGTTTCCCTAGAAAAAGAAAGGATAAAAGTGGTGGCATACGCAGACGATGTGGCTCTAGCAGTCAGGGGAAAATTCCGATCCACAATCAGAGATATTATAAAGAGAGCCCTCCGGATGACTGAGAATGGTCATGGAGTAAATCCTGCAAAGACAGAATTAGTCATGTTCTGCAATTATCGCAAAACTCCCACGGCTAAGCCCCTATCCTTAGGAGGTATTGAAATTCCCTTTGGTGAGTGTGCTAGGTCAGGTTAAAGTGGCAGCGCGATTAAGATTCAGGCTCACTTAGACTATTCAGTCCATTGTGATACCACATTAACTAAAATTACCTATTACATATGGACATTTCTAGTTTCAACCGCTGAACCTTCTTGATTATTTTTCTTTGTTGAACCAACACTAGCAGACTGCTTAAGTTAACGTTTTCCAGATCCGCCAGTAATCTGAAGCTATATGCTCCTTAAAGTTGCTTGCGCTTTACACAAAGTGCAGGACACTCACACAAGAGATGTTTAATTGATTCCTTTTCCTCCACATCATGACAGCTCATACAATAGTCATTATACTTCGCGCCTATAGTTTTTGCAAAATCGCCTATCAGGCGGCGACCCGTTATAGCAGATATCAGGAGTGATATCTGACGTCTCGAGAACACTAGCATATCTAGTGTGCGCTTTAAGTTTAAATGGGGCCATATTTGCTTGGTGTCGTTACAACCCTTGCAATTCTCCCATCGAACATTTGCCATCATAACAGCCTTCTCACGCAGCATAAGCTTGCAGGTAGCCAGGGGCATACCAACAGATTCTAGTTCCCCTGGAATATGTAAGGTAGAACCTAGCCTTGCCAATTCATCCGCTTCGCAGTTCCCCGGTATGTTCCTATGGCCAGGCACCCATATTAGGTGAATATTGTACTGCTCAGCCATCTCATTGAGAGATTTGCGGCAGTCGATGGCCGTTTTCGAGTTGAGGAACACAGAGTCAAAGGATTTTATTGCAGGTTGACTGTCTAAGTATATATTAATGCCCACATTTTTTGGAACATTACTTCTCAGCCAATTCGCCACCTCTCTTATTGCTAATATTTCAGCCTGAAAAACACTACAGTGATTATGTAATCTTTTCGCTATTTGAAGTTCCAGATCATTAGAATATACTCCGAAACCCAATTGTCCATCCAATTTGGAGCCATCAGTGCAGAAATCTATATATTCTTTATTCCCCGGGGTCTGTATGCATCACGCCTCACTGTTGGGAATTAGAGTCTCAAACTTTTTGTCGAAAAGTGGACTCGCCAAAGTGTAATCCACTACGTTAGGCACATCTGGCATTATTTTGAGGACCGAACTCTGACCGTAACTTTTTTCTGACCACAGCGATAGTTCGCGCAACCACACATCCGTTGTTGCAGCTGATTGTTTGGCCAAAATGTCTAAAGGCAATAGATGCAGCATGACATTAAGGAAATTTGTTCCTGTCTTGCTGAATGCGCCTGAGATACAACAACACGCCATACGCTGAACTTTGTCTAAACTTGTTGGCTGGTGAAGTGCCGGCCACCAGACTACAACACCATATAGCATCATAGGTCTAACCACTGCCGTGTATAGCCAATGCACAATTTTGGTTTTAGTCCCCACTTTTTTCCTATTGCCTTTTTGCACGATTACAAAGCTACCGTTGCTTTTCTCGCCCTTTCTTCAATATTAAGCTTAAAGATGTAGCGATGATCTGAGAGTCTGTGTTCACTTAAAACCTGCCACTCAGATATCATTTCATTCAGTTCTTGCGAGGCCAAGGTGATGTTCAAAACCTCTTGCCTGTTTTTAGTGACAAAGGTTGGGGCATCTCCCTTGTTGCAAACTACCAGTTTAGGACGCAAAATAAACTCTATTAGCGACTCTCCCCTTGCATTAGTATCACTACTTCCCCATATACTATGATGCGCATTCGCATCGCATCCCATAATGAGTTTCGTCTACGTTTTCAGTGACTCCTCCACTAAGGTCTTAACGGCATATGGAGGCATCTCCCTGTCATGTCCCATGTAGACCGAAGATACCCAATATTTGCATTTGACTATTTCTAAACTGGCAACGACAGTGTCTGCATTGCACATTGAAGGAAGCAGAAACAAGTTGAGCTCGTTTTTAGCAATTATACAGGCTCGATTTACATCATTACCAGTATACTGCAATAGTTTGAACCCCGGAGTACTTAATTCACATATTTTGTTTCTATAAACATATGGTTCTTGAATAAAAACTATATTTATGTCCCCTTTCATCAGGAGAACTTTTAAGGCAGCATATGTAGCCTTACAATGATGAAGATTTATCTGGAGGTATACAAAAGCGATCAGCCAAAGGATACCGAAACGGACAAGCCTCCGGTAGAGTCAGCAGTGAAAAAATCTCCTAGCGAAGCCGAAGGAGACATAAAACCTACAGACTATGGCGAAAATCATATGCGGGAAGTTTCTACAGGCTCAAGCCTCACCAAAGCTGAACCGCGGATTGTTGCGAGAGTCACCGATATCTGTGAAGAGGAAGCCCTTGATGACTCAATTGAAGCGGCTGATGTGATGGTGGTTGAAAATTTGGATGGTTCTACGGTTCCTCCAGATAAATCTTCACCATTGTAAGGCCGCTTGTGCTGCCTTAAAAGTTCTCCTGATGAAAGGAGACATAGATATAGTTCTTATTCAAGAACCATACATATATAAGAACAAGATCTGTGAATTAAGCACTTCGGGTTTCAAAATTTTGCATAATACCGGTAACGATATAAATCGAGCATGTATAATTGCTAAAAACGAACTAAACTTGTTTCTGCTTCCATCATTGAGCAATGCAGACACTGTCGTAGCCAGTCTAGAGATATCCACATGCAAATATTGGGTATCTTCGGTCTACATGGGACATGATAGGGATATGCCACCCTGTGCCGTTAAGACCTTAGTTGAGGAGTCACTAAAAACAAAGACAAAACTCATTATGGGATGCGATGCAAATGCACATCATAGTATTTGGGGAAGTAGTGATACTAATGCAAGGGGAGAGTCGCTAATAGAGTTTATTTTGCGTACTAACCTGGTATTTTGCAATAAGGGAGATGCACCAACCTTCGTCACCAGGAACAGACAAGAGGTTTTGGACGTAACGTTGACCTCTCCGGAACTGAATGATAAGATATCTGAGTGGCAAGTTTTGAGGGAACATAGCTTCTCAGATCATCGCTACATCAGTTTCAGATTGGCTGTTCGTACTTCAAAGACCATATTTCCGCCAAATGTTAGGAAAGCTGATTGGAATAGGTATAGGGAATCGTTCAATTTGATGATACCGGAAGTGCCGGAGACAAATATGGGCACTGTGCAAGATATCGAACACGCAGTGGAGCGGATTACTAAGGCCTTCAACATTTCACTGAAAGCTGCATGCCCTAGAGGAAAGCCAAGGGGAAAAAATCGGCCGCCATGGTGGACTACGGAGTTAAGTAATATGAGGAAATCCTGCAGGAAGCTCTTTAACAAAGCAAAGTCCACAAGAGCTCCGGAGGATTGGGACACTTACAAGATGAATCTGAGAGAATATAAACGAGAACTGAGAAGGTCTCAACAAAACTCTTGGGATGATTACTGTAGCAGTATTGAGAATACGTCAGAGGCTTCCAGACTACGGAAGGTACTAGCATCCACTAACACCGCTCCAGGTTTCATTAAAACATCGGAGGGAAATTGGACAACGTCCAGTGAGGAGACGTTGGAGGTACTTTTGGACACACACTTCCCTGGAAATCAGACGGTTGAACCATGTTCCGGCGGTGTAACAGAGGCTCAGCGATCATTTCCTATCGAGGAAATTGTGTCGGAATCTAGAATAAAATGGGCTTTAAATAGCTTTGGACCATTCAAATCCCCCGTACCTGATCGAATTACTCCGGCGGAGTTACAGGCAGTGGCTGGAAGAATTATCCCCTGGTTGACGGTGATATATAAACAATGTGTAAACTTAGCATATATTCCAGAAAAGTGGAGGGAAACAAAAGTCGTCTTCATACCTAAAGCAGGAAAAGCATCTCACTCGAGTGCGAAGGATTTCCGACCAATCAGCTTATCCTCATTCCTACTTAAGACCCTGGAGAGGATGATAGACATGTATCTTAGAACTACCGTGGATTCAGGTATGCTCTCGAAACGACAGCATGCATACTCGAAGGGCAGGTCTACTGAGACCGCATTGCATGAACTGGTCAGCTTTATTGAAAGCTCACTATCTGTCAAAGAATACACAATCGTGGCGTTTCTAGACATCGAAGGGGCGTTCAATAATATCTATCCGAGCTCGATATTAAATGGACTGACAACTCTGAATGTTGATCCAGGTATTCTTAGGCTGTTAGACGAACTTCTAATGAAGAGACGTATTTCAGCCACACTAGGGCAAGCAAACATACAAAGGTATGTGAACAGAGGCACTCCCCAAGGAGGAGTTCTATCACCTCTTCTTTGGAATGTTGCTATAAACAACCTTCTGGTTTCTCTAGAAAAAGAAAGGATAAAAGTGGTGGCATACGCAGATGATGTGGCGCTAGCAGTCAGGGGAAATTCCCATCCACAATCAGAGATATTATACAGAGAGCTCTCCGGATGACTGAGAAATGGGCGAAAGATAATGGTCTTGGTGTAAATCCAGCAAAGACAGAAATAGTCATGTACTGCAAAGATCGCAAAACTCCCACGGTTAGGCCCATTTCCTTTGGGGGTACTGAAATTCCCTTTGGTGAGTGTGCAAAATACCTTGGCGTTATTTTGGACAGGAAGCTGAATTTTAGGCTTAATATTGAAGAGAGGGCGAGAAAAGCCACGGTAGCTTTGTACTCGTGCAAAAAGGCAATAGGGAAAAAGTGGGGACTAAGACCAAAAATTGTGCATTGGCTATACACGGCAGTGGTTAGACCTATAATGTTATATGGTGTTGTAGTCTGGTGGCCGGCACTTCAGAAACCGACTTGTTTAGATAAAGTTCAGCGTATGGCGAGCTTATGTATCTCAGGCGCATTTAGTAAGACAGGAACAGACTCCCTTAATGTCATGCTACATCTATTGCCTTTAGACATTTTGGCCAAACAGTCAGCTGCAACAACGGCTGTGCGGTTGCGCGAGCTATCGCTGTGGTCGGAAAAAATGTACGGTCATAGTTCGGTCCTCAAAGTAATGCCAGATGTGCCTAACGTAGTGGATTACACCCTGGCAAAACCACTTTTCGACAAAAAGTTTGAAACTCTAATTCCCAACAGTGAGGCGTGGTGTACACAGACCCCGGGGAATAAAAGATATATAGATTTCTATACTGATGGCTCCAAATTGAATGGACAGGTGGTGTTCGAAGTATATTCTAAAGATCTGGAAATTCGAATAGCGAAAAGATTACCTAATCACTGTAGTGTTTTTCAGGCTGAAATATTGGCAATAAGAGAGGTGGTGAATTGGCTGAGAAGTAATGTTCCAAAAAATATTGGCATTAATATATACTCAGACAGTCAACCTGCAATAAAATCCTTGGACTCTGTGTTCCTTAACTCAAAAACGGCCATAGACTGCCGCAAATCTCTCAACGAGATGGCTGAGCAGTACAATATTCACATAATATGGGTGCCTGGTCATAGGAACATACCGGGGAACTGTGAAGCAGATGTGTTAGCAAGGCTAGGAACTACCTTACATATTCCAGGGGAACTAGAATCTGTTGGTATGCCTCTGGCCACCTGCAAGCTCTTACTGCGTGAGAAGGCTGTTATGATGGCCAATATTCGATGGGAAAATTGCAAGGGTTGTAACGACACCAAGCAAATATGGCCCCATTTAAACTTAAACCGCACACTAGATATGCTAGTGTTCTCAAGGCGTCAGATAGCACTCCTAATATCTGCTATAACGGGTCACTGCCTGATAGGCGAATATGCAAAAACTATAGGTGCGAAGTATAAAGACTATTGTATAAGCTGTCATAACGGGTCGCTGCCTGATAGGCGAATTTGCAAAAACTATAGGTGCGAAGTATAAAGACTATTGTATAAGCTGTCATGACGTGGAGGAAAAGGAATCAATTAAACACTTCTTGTGTGAGTGTCCGGCTTTTTGTGTATGGCGTAAGCGAATTTTAGGAGCATATAGCTTTAGATTACTGGCTGACCTGGAAAACGTTAACTTAAGCAGTTTGTTAATGTTTTTGGAGCAATCTGGTTGGTTCCACAAAAGTTAATAATAGAGAAGGTTCAGTGGTTAAGACTAGAAGTGCCCATATGTAATAGGTACTTTTAGTTAAATGTGGTATCACAATGGACTGAATAGTCTAAGTGAGCCTGAAATTTAATCGGGCTGCCACTTTAACCTAACCTAACCTAACCTATCTGGAGGATCCGTAGGACCATAGAGATTTTCAACAACCATCACATCAACCGCTTCAATCGAGTCATCAAGAATGTCCTCTTGAGAGATCTCTGTGACTCTCGCAATAACCATAGGTTCAACTTTGGTGTGTTCTATGGCAATAGAAACCTCCTCTCGCATACGGTGTCTATCCATGTCTTCAACTTTGGTATCTCCCTCGACTTCGCAAGAGGATCCACTTACTTCTGATTCAGACAGAGGCTTGTCCATTTCTGAATCCTTTAGCTGATCTTTTTATATACCTTCATTTGGATATAATGAAAGCCATAACAAACACGGCCCTGGGACTTTGCTAGATGTGGCAAAGACTGAGTGTTCAATATAAACACTACATGCCGTCTTGGTCCATCCACTTCATCCAAACGGCCAACCTTCCAATCAGCTGTTGGAAGATCTGGATTGCATCGTTTCAGTCTATTTAAAATAGATTCAGGGTCAGAAGGGCTTGCAGGTATCCACGCATGTGCTCTAGGTCTAGCCGGTATGTCTTTCTTCTCGACTAACTCTAGAGCAGCTCCTTCCCAAACTTCACCAATTAGTATCAGAGGAGCTTTAAAACATACTATAGACCTCTGGTCCTCAAATGCGACTAGCTTAAATCGTCCTTGATACCAACCAGCCTCTTGGTGTCGAGGATCTGGACCGGGAAACTTTTCCAGCACCTGTGAGTAGACGACAGACAGAGCATTCTCAATTTCCCCCATTTTTGCTTTGAAACCATACCATCCAATGCTCCTTTATTAATGGTAGCCATCACAAGGCTGTCTTTAGCAACTGAGGCAAACGATCTTTGATCCCTTTTGGAGGATGGCAGCTCATCCGGTGATCGTTCCCTTTTTCCAGCCTCAAGAATTCCTTGAGCCCATTTTAAGGAATCGTTTTGTTTAGCCGACAGCGTGCTTGGGTCGACTGATCCTAACTTCTTTAGGATAAACAAAGCATTTCTGTGTTTCTTGAATCTCTTTCGTGAGGGATTACCTCCTTTTGATGTCGTTACCTTAAGGTGGAATTACACACCATGCGTCAATCCGTGCGTTGATGGAAGGGTTGATTTTTTCTGTTTGCGGCAGACTATTCGAGCTTTTGATTTCAAAGAGAAATTTCAACTCTTCAATCATCGGACGCATTTAACGCATGGTATGTAATTCTACCTTTAGAAAAAGTACGACTTGTCAAACTGTCGCCACCTGTCGACCCGTTTACAGGTCGACTAATTGGGCCTAATTCTTGGTCATTGCCTAAATTTATAACTCCAGTCGATACCCGTCCACTGGGCCCTGCATTTAGCAACCAAGTGGATGACTGAATTTCGCTGCATGGTAGCTTAATATCCCACCACACTTGAAATTCTTAGTAGGTACCTATTACGATGAGTTTATCCGCTATTGAAAAAACACGTCCGTTCCGTTCGACGGTTGAATATAGCTTCCAACAAATGTGAAGTAGTTGAGATGGTAACACAAATTTTGGCCTACATAGGGGTGAAGGGTATAATACAGTCGGCCCCGCCCGACTTTAGACTTTACTTACTTGTGATCGAGTGATATTTAAATGTATGTATTTGGGACAAACCTTTATATATATATAGCCCCCAACACATTTGACGGATGTGATATGGTATCGAAAATTCAGATCTACAAAGTGGTGCAGGGTATAATATAGCCGGCCCCGCCCGACTTTAGACTTTCCTTACTTGTTTTTATATGAAAAACGTATTTTGCCCATATCTCCTAAACTAAGCGTCCTAGAGAGAAAAGGGCTTTAATTCTTGACCACGCCAAAAAATTTAATAATCCACCCAAAACTAAAAAAAAAATCCAATTTTTATATGAAAAACTTCTTTTGCCCATATATGCTTAAATATGCGTCCTAGGGCGAAAAGGACTTTAAGTCCACCCTCTGAAGAGAATATTCTTGATGACTCGATTGAAGCGGCTGGTGTGACGGTTGTTGAAAATCTCGATGGTCCCAGATAAATCTTCATCATTGTAAGGCTGCATGTGCTGCCTTAAAAGTTCTCCTGATGAAAGGAGACATAGATATAGTTCTTATTCAAGAACCATATATTTATAGAAACAAAATATGTGAATTAAGTACTCCGGGGTTCAAACTATTGCAGTATACTGCTAATGATGTAAATCGAGGCAGTATATTTTCTAAAAACGAGCTTAACTTGTTTCTGCTTCTTTCAATGTGCAATGCAGGCACTGTCGTTGACAATTTAGAAATAGCCAAATGCAAATATTCGGTATCTTCAGTCTACATGGGACATGACAGGGAGATGCCTCCATGTGCCGTTAAGACCTTAGTGGAGGAGTCACTGAAAACCTAGACGAAACTCATTATTGGATGCGATGCGAATGCGCATCATAGTATATGGGGAAGTAGTGATACTAATGCAAGGGGAGAGTCGCTAATAGAGTTTATTTTGCGTACTAATTAGAGGTGTGCACGTGAGTAATATTTTACTCACGCTCACGCACACTCACGACGGAAAAATCTTACTCACTCACGCACGATATTGTTTGGTAGGACTCACGCTCACGCACACTCACGAAAAGAAAATTTGTATTCACGCACACTCACGCACGAAAATGTCGTGACTCACGAAAAATACCGTGACTTACGAAAAATATCGTGACTCACGAACAATTTTTTGAGTAATTTACCTTAGCGACGCGTCTGAAAACATGAGCATTATTAAAATCGAGAGCGTTATTACACTCTTAACATCCCAGGTGTCACTAAAATTGTAAATGAATTTAACTCTTAAGTGTTTTATGTTGGTGAGCAGGATTATTTTTGTGAGCGTAAATCTTTACTCACGCACACTCACGAAGATAATATTTTCGTGACTCACGCTCACGCACGACATTTTGGTTTGTTAATCACGCTCACGCACACTCACGCCGTTGCCATGAGCGTGAGTCACGAAAATTTTCGTGAGTCACGACAATTTCGTGTCACGTGCACACCTCTAGTACTAATCTGGTAGTTTGCAACAAGGGAGATGCCCCAACCTTTGTCACTAAAAACAGGCAAAAGGTTTTGGACATCACCTTGGCCTCGCAAGAACTGAATGAAATGATATCTGAGTGGCAGGTTTTAAGTGAACACAGCCTCTCAGATCATCGCTACATCTTTAAGCTTAATATTGAAGAAAGGGCGAGAAAAGCAACGGTAGCTTTGTAATCGTGCAAAAAGGCAATAGGAAAAAAGTGGGGACTAAAACCAAAATTGTGCATTGGCTATACACGGCAGTGGTTAGACCTATGATGCTATATGGTGTTGTAGTCTGGTGGCCGGCACTTCACCAGCCAACAAGTTTAGACAAAGTTCAGCGTATGGCGTGTTGTTGTATCTCAGGCGCATTCAGCAAAACAGGAACAAATTTCCTTAATGTCATGCTGCATCTATTGCCTTTAGAAATTTTGGCCAAACAATCGGCTGCAACAACTGTGTGGTTGCGCGAACTATCGCTGTGGTCAGAAAAAAGTTACGGTCAGAGTTCGGCCCTCAAAATAATGCCAGATGTGCCTAACGTAGTGGATTACACTTTGGCGAGTCCACTTTTCGACAAAAAGTTTGAGACTCTAATTTCCAACAGTGAGGCGTGGTGCATACAGACCCCGGGGAATAAAGAATATATAGATTTCTGCACTGATGGCTCCAAATTGGATGGACAATTGGGTTTCGGAGTATATTCTAATGATCTGGAACTTCAAATAGCGAAAAGATTACATAATCACTGTAGTGTTTTTCAGGCTGAAATATTAGCAATAAGAGAGGTGGCGAATTGGCTGAGAAGTAATGTTCCAAAAAATGTGGGCATTAATATATACTTAGACAGTCAACCTGCAATAAAATCCTTGGACTCTGTGTTCCTCAACTCGAAAACGGCCATCGACTGCCGCAAATCTCTCAATGAGATGGCTGAGCAGTACAATATTCACCTAATATGGGTGCCTGGCCATAGGAACATACCGGGGAACTGCGAAGCGGATGAATTGGCAAGGCTAGGTTCTACCTTACATATTCCAGGGGAACTAGAATCTGTTGGTATGCCCCTGGCTACCTGCAAGCTTATGCTGCGTGAGAAGGCTGTTATGATGGCAAATGTTCGATGGGAGAATTGCAAGGGTTGTAACGACACCAAGCAAATATGGCCCCATTTAAACTTAAAGCGCACACTAGATATGCTAGTGTTCTCGAGACGTCAGATATCACTCCTGATATCTGCTATAACGGGTCGCCGCCTCATAGGCGATTTTGCAAAAACTATAGGCGCGAAGTATAATGACTATTGTATGAGCTGTCATGATGCGGAGGAAAAGGAATCAATTAAACATCTCTTGTGTGAGTGTCCTGCATTTTGTGTAAAGCGCAAGCAACTTTTAGGAGCATATAGCTTCAGATTACTGGCGGATCTGGAAAACGTTAACTTAAGCAGTCTGCTAGTGTTTTTGGAACAATCCGGTTGATTCAACAAAGAAAAATAATCAAGAAGGTTCAGCGGTTGAAACTAGAAATGTCCATATGTAATAGGTACTTTTAGTTAATGTGGTATCACAATGGACTGAATAGTCTAAGTGAGCCTGAATCTTAATCGCGCTGCCACTTTAACCTAACCTAGCACACTCACCAAAGGGAATTTCAATACCTCCTAAGGATAGGGGCTTAGCCGTGGGAGTTTTGCGATAATTGCAGAACATGACTAATTCTGTCTTTGCAGGATTTACTCCAAGACCATTCTCAGTCATCCGGAGGGCTCTCTTTATAATATCTCTGATTTCGGATCGGAATTTTCCCCTGACTGCTAGAGCCACATCGTCTGCGTATGCCACCACTTTTATCCTTTCTTTTTCTAGAGAAACCAGAAAGTTGTTTATAGCAACATTTCAAAGAAGAGGTGATAGAACTCCTCCTTGGGGAGTGCCTCTGTTCACATACGTTTGTATGTTTGCTTGTCCTAGTGTGGCCGAAATACGTCTCCTCATTAGCAGTTCGTCTAGCAGCCTAAGAATACCTGGATCAACATTCAGAGTTGTCAGTCCATTTAATATCGAGCTCGGATAGATATTATTGAACGCCCCTTCGATGTCTAGAAACGCCACGATTGTGTATTCTTTGACAGATAGTGAGCTTTCAATAAAGCTGACCAGTTCATGCAATGCGGTCTCAGTAGACCTGCCCTTCGAGTATGCATGCTGTCGTTTCGAGAGCATACCTGAATCCCCGGTAGTTCTAAGATACATGTCTATCATCCTCTCCAGGGTCTTAAGTAGGAATGAGGATAAGCTGATTGGTCGGAAATCCTTCTCCCTCGAGTGAGATGCTTTTCCCGCTTTAGGTATGAAACGACTTTTGTTTCCCTCCACTTTTCTGGAATATATGCTAAGTTTATACATCCTTTATATATCAACGTCAACCAGGGGAAAAATTTGTCATTCACTGCTTGTAACTCCGCCGGAGTAATTCCATAAGGTCCTGGGGATTTGAATGGCCCAAAGCTATTTAACGCCCATTTTATTCTAGATTCCGATACAATTTCCTCGGTAAGAAATGGCCGCTGAGCCACTGTGACACCGCCAGAATATGGTTCAACCGTCTGATTTCCAGGAAAATGTGTGCCCAATAGTGCCTCCAGCGTCTCCTCACTGAACTAGGACAAGCAAACATACAAAGGTATGTGAGCAGAGGCCTCTTCTTTGGAATGTTGCTATAAATAGCCTTCTGGTTACTCTAGAAAAAGAAAGGATAAAAGTGGTGGCATACGCAGATGATGAAGCTCTGGCAGTCAGGGGAAAATTCCCATCCACAATCAGAGATATTGTTCAGAGAGTCCTCCGGATGACTGAGAAATGGTCGAAAGACAATGGTCTTGGGGTAAATCCTGCAAAGACAGAATTAGTCATGTACTGCAAAGATCGCAAAACTCCCACGGTTAGGCCCATTTCCTTAGGGGGTAATGAAAATCCCTTTGGTGAAATTACCTTGGCGTTATTTTGGACAGGAAGCTGAACTTTAAGCTTAATATTGAAGAAAGGGCGAGAAAAGCAACTCGTACAAAAAGGCAATAGGCAAAAAGTGGGGACTAAAACCAAAAATTGAGCACTGGCTATACACGGCAGTAGTTAGACCTATAATGCTATATGGTGTTGTAGTCTGGTGGCCGGCACTTCAGAAACCGACTTGTTTAGATAAAGTTCAGCGTATTGCGAGCTTATGTATCTCAGGCGCATTTAGTAAGACAGGAACAGACTCTCTTAATGTCATGCTGCATCTATTGCCTTTAGACATTTTGGTCAAACAGTCACCTGCAACAACGGCTGTGCGGTTGCGCGAGCTATCGCTGTGGTCGGAAAAAATGTACGGTCACAGTTCGGTCCTCAAAGTACTGCCAGATGTGCCTAACGTAGTGGATTACACCCTGGCAGGACCACTTTTCGACAAAAAGTTTGGAACTGTAATTCTCAACAGTGAGGCGTGGTGTACACAGACCCCGAGGAATAAAAGATATATAGATTTCTACACCCAGAAAACAAATTCGTTGCCTCAACCGAATTAGTTGCCAACCGAAAGCAGGTGGTTCCATCAACTATCAATGATATCTGTCAGCACAACTAACATTTGGCAATTGTAACTACATGGTAGTATGTTGTATCAACTTTGCATAGGTTGTCGCTATTTCATATTAATTGCTTTATTTGTTGGTGCAACCGCCCTCGATTTTCTTTACTATTACCCTAACCAAATTCCAATATCAAATGAAAGGGCAGATTATATTGAGATTTTATTAATTTATTACAAGATTTACAATTATAATAAACTACGAAAATAAATACAAAAGGTGCTAAAAACAAAGGCTTTTGATCTACATATATGTGAGATCAATTTACATTACAATTTACAATTTTTTATAGGTAATGTTTGTATACCAATGACAGATGGTTATTAGGTTGCAATTATGTGGTCAAACTACAGAACCTAATTCAATATATACTTGCCAGAAATTTCTTCCTTAAGCCTCTAGATATAAATACATATCGACTTAGACTCTTCTGTATTCTTAATACAATAAAAAAACTCGCTTGCCGTAAAAAGTATTTGTGTTTGTTGGTGTATGAAGCCTGCAATTTTTATGGAAACTTTTGTAATATTCCTTTTTTATAAATCGGTGCGATACTTACCTGAAGGCAACTACTTTTCTATGGGATAAACTTTATTCAATCTATTGCGGACTATTATCAAGTAAATGCTGTTCCCCGTTTTGCAAATTTTGCAGCGTCATACCATTTACCATGTCGATGTTGATATAAATACGTATTTGTTGCAACAACTACCTTACGCCCGTCCTATAATTGAACTAAGATTCTATTAGTATACTCAACTTTTGGTTGTACCAGCCATTTGTTGATTCCCATGATGTAGGTCTCACTATGCTGGTGGTTAGCTCAACAATTTTATGCAGCATAAAACCAAATTTATCGGCATTGGTTACTGTAACCAATTGAATGGTTATGGGAATTTCATTTTGATCCTGTGAACTTTTTTATGGTCGTGTTGGATGTATAATGGGGAAAATAATCAAAACATTGTTCTTGTAACAAGAAATGAGTTACTGACATCATTTCCTCATTGTAATTATCGAATTGCAACCAACCATTTCTCTGGGTGTATACTGATGGCTCCAAATTGGATGGGCAAGTGGGGTTCGGAGTATATTCTAAAGATCTGGAAATTCGAATAGCGAAAAGATTACCTAATGTAACCTAATACCGCACTGTTTATACATCAATACCTTTACGGTATAAATATTAATACCGCTTAGGCTTTGTGTTTAATGCCATATTGGTACTTTCTTAATTCCGTATGGTACTTTCAAGCTTTGCGTACCGCCTGTATCGTTTGGTATTGATGTTGTACCATACGGGGTTGGCTAACTATCAATAACGTACCGTATCGATTTGAGCCCGTATGGTAATAATTTTTCTATGGGTGTACTTTTAAACACTCTCCATCAAACCAATTGTTTTTATATTTCATTTTCCTGACATTTGTTCCTTCGGATATGAGGATAATATAATTTCTAAATAGTCTTCCAATTTTGCACTATCACTTAAGGCGCACACAAGGCCGTAGCCAGGATTTTAATTCGGGGGGGTTCAACTTTTAAAAAAATATTCATATAATCTCATGTGTAGAAAATTTTATTTATGCATAGGTATGTATACAATATTTTTATAATATTAAATTGAGCCGACGGGCTTTTTGGGCAGCAAATAAATCAATGACTTCTTCAGTCGGCACATTTATTCGGCGACAGTGCTGCCGCTACTACTTCAATCGATGTATTTTGCTTCATTTTCACAAAATTTACTTCGTCACTCCTTCTTCCAAAAATCTGCTTCACTTTTTGTTCTGCTTCAAATTCACACAAAAAAAAATTTTCTGGTTCAATCACGAAATTAATTGATCCAATTAATTTTTTAATTGAAATGTCTTCAATCACAGAAATGATAGTATCAATTAAAAAATTAATTGAAGGTCAATTAAAAAATTAATTGATCCAATTAAAAAATTAATTGATACTATTAATTTTTCTGATTGATTTTTGTTTCAATTAAAAAATTTGTTGAATCAATTAAATTTTTAATTGAATATTTTTTACAACTCAATTAAAATTTTAATTGGAAAAATTTTCGTGAAATTTTTTTCTGTGTTGTTAAAATTTTCCCCATATTACCTAATTGTTTTTCCTATTCCTTTAATTACGATGAAAATAGCGGTTTTAATCATTCAATTATTAACCGATGTGGACCAATTTTTGCATAGTTGTTAGAGACCATATACATACACCATGTACCAAATTTCAGCCGGATCGGATGAAATTTGGTTCTCTTAGGGGCTCCGCAAGCCAAATCGGGGGATCAGTTTATAAGGAGGCTATATATAATTATGGACCGATGTGGACCAATTTTTGCATGGTTGTTAGAGATCATATGCTGAAACCATGTACCAAATTTCAGCTGGATCGAATGAAATTTTCTTCTCTTAGAATCCCCGCAAGCCAAATTTGGGGGTCCGTTTATATGGGGGCTATACGTGAAAGTAGGCCGATATGGCCCATTTGCAATACCATCCGACCTACATCAATAACAACTACTTGTGCCAAGTTTCAAGTCGATAGCTTCTTTCGTTCGGAAGTTAGCGTGATTTCAACAGACGGACGGACATGCTCAGATCGACTCAGAATTTCACCATAACCCAGAATATATATACTTTATGGGGTCTTAGAGTAATATTTCGATGTGTTACAAACGGAATGATAAAGTTAATATACCGCCATCCTATGGTGGAGGGTATAATAAAATGAATTCTATTGTTTTGTTTTCAAAAATGTGTGCTACTTCAATTTTATTCAATCTACTCCAATTTTTTCCAAAATCTACTTCACTCAATTTTTCACTAGCGGCAGCACTGTTCGGCGATGAACCGACATTAATGCCAATCCATTGAGTCTACTCTCGCCAGTCGAATTTCTAAGACACGTCTTTAATCTCTTCATTTTTGAAAATGAACGTTCGGATGAGCACGTAGTAACTGCAGGGATGGAAAATTCAGTACTAAAGTACTTTTTTCAATACTTTTTCACCCCGGTCAGTACCGTAGTACCCCCGCGAATGAGTTAGTACCTTTTGTTTAGACATTTTTGAGTCGATATCAGATTTATGGTACAATAGCTTTGACAAAATATTTTGAGAAAGTCTTTATCAACCTTATTTGCTAATAGTCTTTTACAAATATGGCAAAACAGACATGTTCATGTGGGAAGAAAATCTCGATTTTGTAAAAGATATAGTCAAAAACAGGATTTTATTGAACTTCAAGAATGTTTTAGTCGAAAAAAGAATGCGATTCTATATTATCAATTTTTTATTTCGGTAGAAAATGTTGTCTAAATTTTATTTCTATATAGAATTTTTGCAAAATTTTATTTTTATAGATAATTTTGTCAAAATTTTATTTCAATTGAAAATTTTGTAAAAATGTTATTTCTATAGGAAATTTTTGCAAAATTTTATTTCTATAGAAAAAATTTTGCAAAATTTTTTTTCTATAAAATTTTTTTGCACAATTTTATTTCCCTTCGTTTTGTTTTGTTATTGTTGGTTTTGTTCTTTAAGCATTGTTGTTGTTTTTTATTGCAGCTTAAAACCATACATTGACTAAACTACAAGTGTAGCTTAACCAACAGAGGAAAAGAATGTTTGTCAAATTTATTTGGGCAAAGCCCTATAGACTGCAAGATGGTTGGATGGACGCACGTTTCGGAATTACCACATTCCTCATCAGCATCCCCTACTTGCAGCAAAACTATCAACCAATTATAAGAATAAATTCAGGCAGTTCATTAAACCCAACAATGAACCACACTTGAACCTTCCGAAAAAAAAAGGTTTTTGTATGATAGCCGGCTATAGAAAATTTTTGCAAAATTTTATTTATATAGAAAATTTTGTCAAAATTTCATTTTCTTTAAAATTCAGTCTCTTGACAATAATCTTCCAGTGAAATTTTTGTTGAAATTTAGTAAAAAGTACCTTTCCGCTCAAAAAATACCTTTTTTGTACTTTCTTAAAAATTGTATTTTCCATCCCTGAGTTACTGGCAAAGTGACCAAAATTTTTAAAAGAATATGCACGTTTGGAAATATCTCTTTATTGCACTCTCCAAGTGCTTCCATCGCTGAATTAGGCAGGTTCTTTTCGCATGTTTTGCGCCATTTCATTTACACATGTGTGTTTGGCTGTTTCCTTGTTGTTGCTATGGCCAAACAAAGCGAGTCATGTTCACAAAAAGAACAACAAACACACATAAAAAGCAGAAATACATTTTTCAAAAATGAAATTTGTGGTGCGAGAACAAAAACAATTTGTTTTTTTCGACCGTCGTTTGACGGGCTTTTCAACTAGTATTCTAGGATTTGTGCAAGTTTTATAGGTAAGCGTTTTCAAAATAAAACCTTCAGCTTTCCTTCAACATCTTCGATAAGATTTTTCTATGCAGCTAAAAATATATATTTATTTATATAAAAATATTCATTCATTTCGGGGGGGGTTTGATCCCCCTCATCCCCCCCCCCCGTAAATACGGCATTGGGCGTACACTTTTTGGTTCAGTGCATTTTGATAGGGTACTTTGTTTTTATCCTTCGAGACAGCTTTTTTATGTTTGTTCTGATTCATACACCCATAGAAAAATTATTATCATACGGGCTCAAATCGATACGGTACGTTATCAATACCAAACGGTACAGTCGGTACGCAAAGCTTGAAAGTACCATACGGTATTAAGAAAGTACCAATATGGTATTAAACACAAACCCTAAGCGTTATTAATATTTATACCGTAAAGGTGGGTATTAAGTTCGAGTTTAAGGTGAGTACTATGTTCGGTTTTTTCACCAAAACACTAAATTAAAAGTACAAATATATTTATGAAGATGATTATATTTTGATCAAATCTTGCCAAATAGTGGATGGAAAAGATCCAAGAAATTGATTGCAAATAATTTTATATTTCTAAATTAATTAATTAAAAAAAAGTAACCGTGAAAACTAGCTGGGTTTGAGCTTGAAAACTGAACATTGTACTCAGCTTTAGCCGCTAAAAACGTCATTTTTTCACGATTACTTTTCTTTAATAATCCATTTTAAGGAATACAAACTTTGTGAAAATTTGCTTTGGGCTTTTCCCCATCAAGTTATAATAAAATTTGCAACAAATATGTATAATTTCATGCATTTTTCTTACTGATTTAGTTTTCACTTTAGCGATTTTAGCGGCTAAACTCGAACTTAATACTCACCTTAAAGGTATTGATGTATAAACTGTGCGGTATTACCAAATAATATCAAAACGGTATTGGGTTTTAATACAAACACTGTATTAATTATGGCAATAAATATTTACAGCCGTATTCATAAAAAGTTGATTGACGTTTATGAACGATTGATAAATTATTTCGTGAAAAATAGCATTCATAAACGATTAATAGCTTACCAAATCTTTAACAAGTCTTTGGTAAATTGTAAAAATTTATTGTAGGATGTACCCTTCTTTAACTCTTTGATAAAATTGCAAAATGCTTTTTTTGGGCAATACCTATAAATTTATCGCTGTTTTATGCTATTTTGTATATCATTATATGCCAATGCGTATAGAATGGGCGATCTTTTCTTATAAAAACCCTATTTTGATGCCATTTTTCAAAATACTAATCCAAATAAGAGAACTGCAGAAATAGACGCACAAAATTCATACCAACCAATATTATGTAAATTTAACGTCATCTTAAACTTCCTATTGTTACTTTAATGAAAAATGCGTCGAAAATTAGCTCGAGAAATTAAATAGATGAATTCCATTATATTTGTGATGTGTTTTTAATAACAATAGACTTTATATTCGAATACAATCCGGTTCGATTAATACTAATATTGATACTAACATATTGACTAATTATAAAATGATTGTATATTGTGAGTAATGCATTCTGTATAAATTAATTTAGCCTGAAAAATTATGTTTCGCCACAAAATCATTAAAATGTTGAGACTTTATTTTTATTAAGATCAACCGGTTATAATTCGATCTTCATCACTACGATGAAAATGACAAGATGTAACGACATGTGTTGCCACCTGATCACTAAAAACGCATGATAACTATAATAGTGTTATTAATGATTAATGAATACCTATTTTTATATAAGGCTTCATTTAATACATAACATACATACATACACCTTATCATTTCTATATGCAAAGTTTTTCTACCAATTTAGTTCCATGTCACACCTCAGGCACTGCATTCCACAAGTCGTCTGTTGTGGTATATGGATGGGTTTGGTATGTCACTTGCGCATCTAATTAACCCTCTAATGCCCCAATTTTTTGGCCAGCTGATTAAATTTTCAATGTTAACGACACAAAAGCAAGAAAACTAAATAAGAAAAAATTATACGGTAAAATTCAGTATATGCAGCAAAGCCTCTTGAACAGTTTAAACTAAGTTTTCTTTTTATTTTACCCATTTTTGTTGTCTTAAAGTGCGTTTTACTAAAAGCTTCCTTATTAAATTAAGCCCGCCTAAAGGCGGTATTGGGCATTAGAGGGTTAAAGAACATTCCAAAATTTTTTTTTACTCATAATAGCCAAATTTTTTGCTAAAGGCCGGTATGCACCTCTAGCGAAAAATTTCATTCCCATGAGAAATGCATTGCTATTTATGCTAACGAAATTTTCGATAGCGTTCAATTTCGTAAGCCGGTACGCACCTCTAATGAAAATAACAGGGTTGTCAAAAGCATATTTTGTCAGCAAACATTTAATTTATTACAATCATTGTGTGCGTAAAAGTTTTAAAAGGTCTGTAAATAATAAACAATTTATTTGAGGAATATTTGGAACATATATTAACAATTTTTAAAAGCGATTAGCTGGTTTAAAATTTGTGTATACAGCCCTGTTTTTTTTTTTTGTTGTAGACTTAAATAAATTTTTGATACCGAAAATTTCGCTAGAGATGCATACCGGCCTTAAAACAGCAGATTTTGTTTGTTGAAAAAGGGACAGCAGTAGCATGTAGTTGTTTCAGCAAACATTCGTTAGTTGAAACAGCAAACATTTTTTACAGCTAAAATAGCAAACAAATGCTGCTGAATTAGCAAACTTGTTTGCTAAAAGTTTTTGACAAACATCGCTGCTGAAATAGCAAACTGCTAACCTTTTTACTGCTATAACAACTACAAATGTTTGTTGTCGCAGTTGAAATGTAACCCGCAAATCATTTAACACAATAACTCCTACATTTATTAAATGTGTGAAATAAATTGAATTCCATCTAAAGGTAAGTACTATGTTCGCTTTTCGCGTTGAAATTTTCGCGGTTACTTTATTAAAACAGTTCAATATAAAGCAGATAAATTAACTCAATTGATGTGCAATTTCTTGTTCCTCTAGATTTCGGCAAGACTTTACAGGAATGTGTCTGTTTTCATTTATAATTTTGATTATTTCAGGAAAAGTAATCGCGAAAATAAAGTGATTTTCAACTCGAAAACCAAACATAGTACACACCTTAAGTATTGGAAGTTGAGTGTACAAGATTTATTTACGTTTATTTTTCTTCTTTGGCCTTATACACGTGGATAAAACATAGCAATCTGTAATGAAAAGAAGTAGAAAAAAGCAATTAGCAACTACACTAGTTTATACTACAATTTACATTTGACTAGAGGTTGCTTTTTATGTAATTTCATCAAGTGAATTCGAAAATAGAGGTTAACATTTTTTTAATGAAACAGTATTTGAGATATCCTTATTTTTTTTGTCCTTTTTTCATTAGAAAAACCATTTCTCGAGCTATCGATTGTATCGAACAAATGTGGATCTGTGATAAGTTAAATGGTTCAAAATATATTTAAAAAATGACACATTTTCAAAAAAATATGCTTATAACTTTGTCATTTTTCTTCTAATCTTATTCTTACGTTAAAGTATCACCTTTACGAGCATAAAGAGAAACCGGACGTTATTTCAACGGTTGGCACTTTTCCACCGGCACAGAATCACTGTAAAACAGGATGAAAATGTGCTCAATTTTTATCGATATATTTAGAACCACTTAACTTATCACAGATTCAACGATATAAACGGACATTTCTAGCTTGAGATATGATTCTCGCGTCTAGTAAAAAACTAAAAATGTAAGTACATATATCTCAAAACGTGTTGCATATAAAAATTTAACTTCTATTTTCGAATTCAGGAGATGAAAATGCATAAAAAATCTCCTCTTATCAAATATACATGACAAAAATTTTATTTTGTAAACTATTTTTATTTGTAGGTATTGTATTGAACGATGTCATCAAAGTTGACCAATAAAATAGGTACTTTTAGCAAAAATTAAAATGGTTAAAACATAAATCATACATTATTCTCTTAAGGCCGTATTTAGTAAAATAGCAAGGTTGTTATATTATCCTGGTTTTAATACTCACATTTAAGGTGAACTTTGCGAATTGTAAAACATTCGGGTACAGTTTAGGTTAGCTAAAGTGGCAGCCCGCTATTTCAGGCCCACTTTGACTATTCAGTCCCTTATGATATAGCAGTGTTGAACTTCTCTCTTGTCACTGAGTGCCACCCGATTCCATGCAGGAAGCTCAAAGACAAGGAATATCCTTTTAATAGCCGAGCCTGAACACCATTTCCCATTGCGAGGAAAAATTTAGAGTAGGTTTGAAACACTCAGAAATTTCACCAATATTCCAGAGGGAGTAATCCACCGTTGCAAAACTTTATAGTGTTTAGTCGAAACTAGGATTGAAACCGTTTGTATGCAAAGCGGGCTTGAACCATTGTACGACGGTTGCTCCCATATATCAATGTATAATAGCAATTTTCCAATCTAAAAATTATTAAAAACAAAAGGTCTTTAAAAGGAATACAATATTATACAATGCAGTACTTACCAAACAACACAAAATAATTTTTTTTATTTTCCCGGTTGTCTCGTGTTTTCGTTTAAAACTGATGCTTTGAAGGCGTTGGCGTTTGACATCAAAACCAACATTAGGTCTGTTCGCGTACTTTTCAAGCAATAATTATCCAATAAAAAGTACGCGAATGCAATCCAGTAGCTAGAGAAAAGTAATCGTGAAAAATGGCGATTTCAGCGACTAAACTCGAACCCACATTAAAATGTACATTACTAAAAGGTTTTGCTTGTTCACAAATGTTATTGCATAATCAAAAAATACTAATTGTGGTTAATGCGCTTTACAGACTATCAGTTATTCCGGACGGAATGTCGGTGTTGGAAAGAAATCGATCAGTGTGTCCAATCGGTCAGATTTGTATACAATAAATATATAATCGATAGTTAGTTTTATTCCATATTCCAAACAATTTATTGCAAAGTTAATAAAGAAAGTTAAATCTCAATATGGTAACATAGAGATTTAACAATATTAACTTTCAACGTTCGCTCCCTAGTGGATAAAAGAAAAATCGAATTAGGCCATATGCTTAAGCAAAATAATGCGGATATAGCGTTCATTCAAGAATGTCACCTAAAGAAAAACAAAAAAGTACAAATCAACGGATACAATTTTATTTATGATAACTCTCCTCTTGGTGTAGCAGTTATAATTAAAAGTAGTATGACATACAATAAAGTGAATTTAATTGATGTTGGAATTAACACTTCATTAATCCAAATAGATTTAATGCTCTATAACAATATACTCAAGTATTTGGTGGGCTCTATATATATACCTTGCAACTACCCTTCACAACCAACCGCCGATTGGAAGGTAGGTCGCTGCCACATCTAGCCCAGACCCAAGGACGCGTAAGTTATGGCTTTCATGATATCCATATGAAGGTATACAAAAGCGATCAGCCAAAGGATACCGAAACGGACAAGCCTCCGGTAGAGTCAGTAGTGAAAAAATCTCCTAGCGAAGCCGAAGGAGACATAAAACCTGCAGACTATGGCGAAAATCATATGCGGGAAGTTTCTACAGGCTCAAGCCTCACCAAAGCTGAACCGCGGATTGTTGCGAGAGTCACCGAGATCTGTGAAGAGGAAGCCCTTGATGACTCAATTGAAGCGGCTGATGTGACGGTGGTTGAAAATTTGGATGGTTCTACGGTTCCTCCAGATAAATCTTCACCATTGTAAGGCCGCTTGTGCTGCCTTAAAAGTTCTCCTGATGAAAGGAGACATAGATATAGTTCTTATTCAAGAACCATACATATATAAGAACAATATCTGTGAATTAAGCACTCAAACTTTTTTTCAAACTTTTGCATAATACCGGTAACGATATAAATCGAGCATGTATAATTGCTAAAAACGAACTAAACTTGTTTCTGCTTCCTTCATTGAGCAATGCAGACACTGTCGTAGCCAGTCTAGAGATATCCACATGCAAATATTGGGTATCTTCGGTCTACATGGGACATGATAGGGAGATGCCACCCTGTGCCGTTAAGACCTTAGTTGAGGAGTCACTAAAAACAAAGACAAAACTCATTATGGGATGCGATGCAAATGCACATCATAGTATTTGGGGAAGTAGTGATACTAATGCAAGGGGAGAGTCGCTAATAGAGTTTATTTTGCGTACTAACCTGGTAGTTTGCAATAAGGGAGATGCACCAACCTTCGTCACCAGGAACAGACAAGAGGTTTTGGACGTAACGTTGACCTCTCCTGAACTGAATGATAAGATATCTGAGTGGCAAGTTTTGAGGGAACATAGCTTCTCAGATCATCGCTACATCAGTTTCAGATTGGCTGTTCGTACTTCAAAGACAATATTCGGAAAACATCGGAAAACATCGGCCGCCATGGTGGACTACGGAGTTAAGTAATATGAGGAAATCCTGCAGGAAGCTCTTTAACAAAGCAAAGTCCACAAGAGCTCCGGAGGATTGGGACACTTACAAGATGAATCTGAGAGAATATAAACGAGAACTGAGAAGGTCTCAACAAAACTCTTGGGATGATTACTGTAGCAGTATTGAAAATACGTCAGAGGCTTCCAGACTACGGAAGGTACTAGCATCCACTAACACCGCTCTAGGTTTCATTAAAACATCGGAAGGAAATTGGACAACGTCCAGTGAGGAGACGTTGGAGGTACTTTTGGACACACACTTCCCTGGAAATCAGACGGTTGAACCATGTTCAGAGGCTCAGCGATCATTTCCTATCGAGGAAATTGTGTCGGAATCTAGAATAAAATGGGCTTTAAATAGCTTTGGACCATTCAAATCCCCCGGACCTGATGGATTTACTCCGGAGGAAATACAGGCAGTGGCTGAAAGAATTATCCCCTGGTTGACGGTGATATATAAACAATGTGTAAACTTAGCATATATTCCAGAAAAGTGGAGGGAAACAAAAGTTGTCTTCATACCTAAAGCAGGAAAAGCCTCTGACTCGAGTGCGACGGATTTCCGACCAATCAGCTTATCCTCATTCCTACTTAAGACCCTGGAGAGGATGATAGACATGTATCTTAGAACTAGCGTGGATTCAAGTTTGCTCTCGAAACGACAGCATGCATACACGAAGGGCAGGTCTACTGAGACCGCATTGCATGAACTGTTCAGCTTTATTGAAAGCTCACTATCTGTCAAAGAATACACAATCGTGGCGTTTCTAGACATCGAAGGGGCGTTCAATAATGTCCATCCGAGCTCGATATTAAATGGACTGACAACTCTGAATGTTGATCCAGGTATACTTAGGCTGTTAGACGAACTTCTAATAAAGAGACGTATTTCAGCCACACTAGGGCAAGCAAACATACAAAGGTATGTGAACAGGGGCACTCCCCAAGGAGGAATTCTATCACCTCTTCTTTGGAATGTTGCTATAAACAACCTTCTGGTTTCTCTAGAAAAAGAAAGGATAAAAGTGGTGGCATACGCAGATGATGTGGCGCTAGCAGTCAGGGGAAAATTCCCATCCACAATCAGAGATATTATACAGAGAGCTCTCCGGATGACTGAGAAATGGGCGAAAGATAATGGTCTTGGTGTAAATCCAGCAAAGACAGAAATAGTCATGTACTGCAAAGATCGCAAAACTCCCACGGTTAGGCCCATTTCCTTAGGGGGTACTGAAATTCCCTTTGGTGAGTGTGCAAAATACCTTGGCGTTATTTTGGACAGGAAGCTGAATTTTAGGCTTAATATTGAAGAGAGGGCGAGAAAAGCCACGGTAGCTTTGTACTCGTGCAAAAAGGCAATAGGGAAAAAGTTGGGACTAAGACCAAAAATTGTGCATTGGCTATACACGGCAGTGGTTAGACCTATAATGCTATATGGAGTTGTAGTCTGGTGGCCGGCACTTCAGATAAAGTTCAGCGTATGGCGAGCTTATGTATCTCAGGCGCATTTAGTAAGACAGGAACAGACTCCCTTAATGTCATGCTACATCTATTGCCTTTAGACATTTTGGCCAAACAGTCAGCTGCAACAACGGCTGTGCGGTTGCGCGAGCTATCGCTGTGGTCGGAAAAATTGAACGGTCATAGTTCAGTCCTCAAAGTAATGCCAGATGTGCCTAACGTAGTGGATTACACCCTGGCAAAACCACTTTTCGACAAAAAGTTTGAAACTCTAATTCCCAACAGTGAGGCGTGGTGTACACAGACCCCGGGGAATAAAAGATATATAGATTTCTATACTGATGGCTCCAAATTGGATGGACAAGTGGGGTTCGGAGTATATTCTAAAGATCTGGAAATTCGAATAGCAAAAAGATTACCTAATCACTGTAGTGTTTTTCAGGCTGAAATATTGGCAATAAGAGAGGTGGTGAATTGGCTGAGAAGTAATGTTCCAACAAATATTGGCATTAATATATACTCAGACAGTCAACCTGCAATAAAATCCTTGGACTCTGTGTCCCTTAATTCAAAAACGGCCATAGACTGCCGCAAATCTCTCAACGAGATGGCTGAGCAGTACAATATTCACCTAATATGGGTGCCTGGTCATAGGAACATACCGGGGAACTGTGAAGCAGATGTGTTAGCAAGGCTAGCAACTACCTTACATATTCCAGGGGAACTAGAATCTGTTGGTATGCCTCTGGCCACCTGCAAGCTCTTACTGCGTGAGAAGGCTGTTATGATGGCCAATATTCGATGGGAAAATTGCAAGGGTTGTAACGACACCAAGCAAATATGGCCCCATTTAAACTTAAACCGCACACTAGATATGCTAGTGTTCTCAAGGCGTCAGATAGCACTCCTGATATCTGCTATAACGGGTCGCTGCCTGATAGGCGAATTTGCAAAAACTATAGGTGCGAAGTATAATGACTATTGTATAAGCTGTCATGACGTGGAGGAAAAGGAATCAATTAAACACCTCTTGTGTGAGTGTCCTGCATATAGCTTTAGATTACTGGCTGACCTGGAAAACGTTAACTTAAGCAGTTTGTTAATGTTTTTGGAGCAATCTGGTTGGTTCCACAAAAGTAAATAATAGAGAAGGTTCAGTGGTTAAGACTAGAAGTGCCCATATGTAATAGGTACTTTTAGTTAAATGTGGTATCACAATGGACTGAATAGTCTAAGTGAGCCTGAAATTTAATCGGGCTGCCACTTTAACCTAACCTAACCATTTGGGGAAGTAGTGATACTAATGCAAGGGGAGAGTCGCTAATAGAGTTTATTTTGCGTACTAACCTGGTAGTTTGCAATAAGGGCGATACACCAACCTTCGTCACCAGGGAGAGACAAGAGGTTTTGGACGTAACGTTGACCTCTCCGGAACTGAATGATAAGATATCTGAGTGGCAAGTTTTGAGGGAACATAGCTTCTCAGATCATCGCTACATCAGTTTCAGATTGGCTGTTCGTACTTCAAAGACCATATTTCCGCGAAATGTTAGGAAAGCTGATTGGAATAGGTATAGGGAATCGTTCAATTCGATGATACCGGAAATGCCGGAGACAAATATGAGAACTGTGCAAGATATCGAACACGCAGTGGAGCGGATTACTAAGGCCTTCAACATTTCACTGAAAGCTGCTTGCCCTAGAGGAAAGCCAAGGGGAAAAAATCGGCCGCCATGGTGGACTATGGAATTAAGTAATATGAGGAAATCCTGCAGGAAGCTCTTTAACAAAGCAAAGTCCACAAGAGCTCCGGAGGATTGGGACACTTACAAGATGAATCTGAGAGAATATAAACGAGAACTGAGAAGGTCTCAACAAAACTCTTGGGATGATTACTGTAGCAGTATTGAGAATACGTCAGAGGCTTCCAGACTACGGAAGGTACTAGCATCCACTAACACCGCTCCAGGTTTCATTAAAACATCGGAGGGAAATTGGACAACCTCCAGTGAGGAGACGTTGGAGGTACTTTTGGACACACACTTCCCTGGAAATCAGACGGTTGAAACATGTTCCGGCGGTGTAACAGAGGCTCAGCGATCATTTCCTATCGAGGAAATTGTGTCGGAATTTAGAATAAAATGGGCTTTAAATAGCTTTGGACCATTCAAATCCCCCGGACCTGATGGAATTACTCCGGCGGAGTTACAGGCAGTGGCTGAAAGAATTATCCCCTGGTTGACGGTGATATATAAACTATGTGTAAACTTAGCATATATTCCAGAAAAGTGGAGGGAAACAAAAGTCGTCTTCGTACCTAAAGCAGGAAAAGCCTCTCACTCGAGTGCGAAGGATTTCCGACCAATCAGCTTATCCTCATTCCTACTTAAGACCCTGGAGAGGATGATAGACATGTATCTTAGAACTAGCGAGGATTCAAGTTTGCTCTCGACACGACAGACTACGGAAAGTACTAGCATCCGCTAACACCGCTCCAAGTTTCATTAAAACATCGGAGGGAAATTGGACAACCTCCAGTGAGGAGACGTTGGAGGTACTTTTGGACACACACTTCCCTGGAAATCAGACGGTTGAACCATGTTCCGGCGGTGTAACAGAGGCTCAGCGATCATTTCCTATGGAGGAAATTGTGTCGGAATCTAGAATAAAATGGGCTTTAAATAGCTTTGGGCCATTCAAATCCCCCGGACCTGATGGAATTACTCCGGCGGAGTTACAGGCAGTGGCTGAAAGAATTATCCCCTGGTTGACGGTGACTATGTGTAAACTTAGCATATATTCCAGAAAAGTGGAGGGAAACAAAAGTTGTCTTCATACCTAAAGCAGGAAAAGCCTCTCACTCGAGTGCGAAGGATTTCCGACTAATCAGCTTATCCTCATTCCTACTTAAGACCCTGGAGAGGATGATAGATCTGTATCTTAGAACTAGCGTGGATTCAAATTTGCTCTCGACACGACAGCATGCATACTCGAAGGGCAGGTCTACTGAGACCGCATTGCATGAACTAGTCAGCTTTATTGAAAGCTCACTATCTGTCAAAGAATACACAATCGTGGCGTTTCTAGACATCGAAGGGGCGTTCAATAATGTCCATCCGAGCTCGATATTAAATGGACTGACAACTCTGAATGTTGATCCAGGTATACTTAGGCTGTTAGACGAACTTCTAATAAAGAGACGTATTTCAGCCACACTAGGGCAAGCAAACATACAAAGGTATGTGAACAGAGGCACTCCCCAAGGAGGAGTTCTATCACCTCTTCTTTGGAATGTTGCTATAAACAACTTTCTGGTTTCCCTAGAAAAAGAAAGGATAAAAGTGGTGGCAGATGATGTGGCGCTAGCAGTCAGGGGAAAATTCCCATCCACAATCAGGGATATTATACAGATAGCTCTCCGGATGACTGAGATATGGGAGAAAGATAATGGTCTTGGTGTAAATCCAGCAAAGACAGAACTAGTCATACTGAAATTCCCTTTGGTGAGTGTGCAAAATAGCCTAAAATTCAGCTTTTGGACAGGAAGCTGAATTTTAGGCTTAATATTGAAGAGAGGGCGAGAAAAGCTACTGCAGCTTTGTTCTCGTGCAAAAAGTCAATAGGGAAAAAGTGGAGACTAAGACCAAAAATTGTGCATTGGCTATACACGGCAGTAGTTAGACCTATAGTGCTATATGGTGTTGTAGTCTGGTGGCCGGCACTTCAGAAACCGACTTGTTTAGATAAAGTTCAACGTATGGCGAGCTTATGTATCTCAGGCGCATTTAGTAAGACAGGAACAGACTCCCTTAATGTCATGCTACATCTATTGCCTTTAGACATTTTGGCCAAACAGTCAGCTGCAACAACGGCTGTGCGGTTGCGCGAGCTATCGCTGTGGTCGGAAAAAATGTGCGGTCATAGTTCGGTCCTCAAAATAATGCCAGATGTGCCTAACGTAGTGGATTATACCCTGGCAAAACCACTTTTCGACAAAAAGTTTGAAACTCTAATTCCCAACAGTGAGGCGTGGTGTATACAGACCCCGGGGAATAAAAGATATATAGATTTCTATACGTTGGCTCCAAATTGAATGGACAAGTGGGGTTCGGAGTATATTCTAAAGATCTGGAAATTCGAATAGCGAAAAGATTACCTAATCACTGTAGTGTTTTTCAGGCTGAAATATTGGCAATAAGAGAGGTGGTGAATTGGCTGAGAAGTAATGTTCCAACAAATATTGGCATTAATATATACTCAGACAGTCAACAGATAGCACTCCTGACATCTGCTATAACGGGTCGCTGCCTGATAGGCGATTTTTCAAAAACTATTGGCGCGAAGTATAGTGACTATTGCATGAGCTGTCATGATGCGGAGGAAAAGGAATCAATTAAACACCTCATGTGTGAGTGTCCTGCATTTTGTGTAAGGCGTAAGCACATTTTAGGGGCATATAGCTTTAGATTACTGGCGGACCTGGAAAACTTTAACTTAAGCAGCCTGCTAATGTTCTTTGAATAATCTGGTTGGTTCAACAGAAGGAAATAATCGAGCAGGTTTAGCGGTTAAAACTAGAAGTGCCCATATGTAATAGGTACTTTTAGTTAATGTGGTATTACAATGGACTGAATAGTCTAAGTGAGCCTGAAATTTAATCGGGCTGCCACTTTAACCTAACCTAACCTACCCTTCACAAACATTAAAGTCAGACTTGGACAAATTATTCCAATTCAGTGGCAACTTCGACAAATTTATATTTGGAGGAGATTTAAATGCAAGAAATATTTCTTGGGGTGAAACAGTGAATAATTCTAATGGAAGTATTCTCCACGAATGGCTTCAGGACAACTCTCTGGACGTCTTCAGAATTTGTCACACTACTCCGTCCTTTCCAAATGGTCCCTCCTTTCTTGACCATTTTCTGATTGATAGCCAACTAATTGACACCAATAATTCCAACTTTGAAATCTCCTCACTGTCGACATACTCCGATCACTTTCCCATAAAACTGAAATTGAAATTAGAAGGAGTTAATATTTTAAATAATGTTCCTGCTACATTTACTTCTTACACAAATACTAACTGGAACAATTTTCGGCATGATGTGGATTCGGCCACCCATCAGCTGATGCCTCATGGACATAGAAATATGGAAAATGATGAAATCGATGACTTATTATCGAATTTGAAAAGCGCAGTTTCTCAAGTTCATTCAATACATTCTCAGCGTATATTGATAGAAAACGGAAAATGTCCTCTCTCAGAAAAAGCTAAGAAGTTGTTTAAATTAAAACATCAGTGGCAGAAGGAGTTGAAATATAAGCAGTGAGTACAAAGTTATTTCAAAACAAATACAGCTTTTAAAGATAATAATAAAAGAGACAATAAATGTAGAACAAGCACAAAAGTTTAAAGAGCGATTATTAAACATCAAACCTGGTCCGTCCGCTTTACAAGAAATCTACAAAATTACGGGGAAAAAGAAATCATTCTGCAATCAGCTGCGATCCAATAATTCTATAATCACGAATAAGTCTGAAATTGCAAATAACTTTGAAATGTATTATTCTTCAATTTTTCGGGAAACATAACCAGAAAATCCTCTTCCAGATCTATGTACTAGAGTACTATCTCAAGCCAACTCAACTCCACGGAGAATATACACGTTTGATGAAAACTTCAATGCCACAGACAACGACGATTCGTTCCATTTTACAAACACTGAAAATATAAAGAACATAGTACAGAATTTAAACAACAAAATATCCAGTGGAATTGATGAAATATCCAATTATTTAATAAAACAATTACCTGATTCATCACTGGAACTACTTACCTTTATACACAATCAGTGCATTAACAATGGATATTTTCCCAAGGAATGGAAATTGGCAAAAATAATTCCGTATCTAATTAAAATAATAAACAGTTACTTGGAAGATCGAAAATTTGTCGTCCAAATACGTGAAGCAACTTCTGTTTTGGGTTCTGTAAATAGTGGTGTCCCTCAAGGCAGTGTATTGGTACCATTCCTTTTTAACATTTTTCTGCATGACTTCCCACACATAACAGAGAACTCACAGGCAATTCTTTACGCGGATAATTGCTTGATCTATGCCCACAACAAATCTCCCTCGTTGGCACTTCAACATGCTTCGGAACATCTGCAGTTAATTAATGAATTCTATAAAAAATGGGGAATAAAAATCAACGCAGGGAAATCAGAAGCGATATGTATTAGAAATGCCTCTGGAAAATGCCCTAGGACTGTTGTCCCGGAGAGCAAAACTCTAAGAACGTCCCTTGAGGGCATAGAAATTCCATTTCACACAAGCATCACATACCTAGGGGTGAGATTTGACAATATGTTAAAATTCAATACGCATGCAAGATCTACACTGATAAAGGCAAAACGAATAGCTGCGACTTTTTCTTCTCTTTTCAATAGTCCCTACTTACCAAAAAACACCAAGTTGGTACTCTATAAAGCCACAATAAGACCGGCCTTGATCTATAGCTTTCCAATATGGTTCACCATCTCACCCACAGTTGCAAAAGAGTTGGAGATATTTGAAAGAAAAATAATAAGGAAATGCATCAACAAACAGAAATAAAAAAATTTCTAACACTTACATCTATGGCACGGCTGGAATTCAGTCCATATGCAACCATGCCTTAAAACTTCAAAAAATGTTTATCGCCAAGTTACCCCATCACGAAAATGATTTGCTGAACAAAATCTACGATAGTGAAAAATACACACAATGGTCAGGATCAGCTTACCTCTCTCCAGTTGGAATTATTCATGCCAACATTGACAATGATCCAGCCCAAAACTTGCAACATTTTTATGTTGTATCTGCTCCCATCGGGGATAAAGGACACAATAATATACCTATACGGAAACACAATATCTAATATTATTCACATCAACAACTAATATTTACATTAGGTATACTATTTACACAGATCCCAATCAAAAAACAAAAACGTTTGAAAATTTCTAAATTTCAACAATTTTTCAAACATTTTTTCAAAGGATTAGAGTAATATTCAAGTTGAGAAAATCGCGTTCTCAACAAAAAACAGACATTACCCTCAACAGTGAAATTCAACACATTAGCAATAATATCTCAAGTGTTATCCTCAAATTGAAATGCATCGCTACTCAATAATTTGTCAAACAATTTTCGATGCGAGTCAAATTCAAAATTAACATCGTTGCAAATACTTTTCAACCTAAATTTGTATGAATGATATCCCAACTTCAAATTGAAAGTCAAAGCCAAAATTCTATGAATTTTGTATAATTTATTTATTTTCATCAAAATAAAATATATAATAATACACTACACTACATAATACACTACAATACCAATTGATAAATAATAATCTTATTAAATAAATATCAACAAATAAGAACAAAATAAAAACAAACAACAAAACTTTAAATAGCTTAAACATTATTAGTAAACACTTTTGCATTGATAATTCGTTTTCCTTCCTTTTGGTGTCATAAAACAGCATTAAAATTTATTAACATGCGGGTAATTTGAATTTAGGAACGTACTGGACCGCGTGTTAGAATTGATTTCCAGCAGAAGGAATTCACAAAATATCCATTTTATACTGATAATAGCATATGAATTAAACTGACGATGTGATGCACATTTTCATCCAGAAGTTGTTGATTTCAACAATTTGTTGTTTTTAACTATTTTAATTGGTTGCACTTGTAATGTTTCTGGAAACTTTTTATTGTCTATAAGCCACCCATTTTTCATTGGTCAGCTTCTTAATGTTTGCAAGACTGTAGCATCCAAAGATTTTAGTTTTCTGCAAAGAGATTTAAATTTAGTGACTTCTCTAAAGCAGTTCCAGTTAATTGTCCACCATTTTTTTACCGGTCAGCTCTTTAATGTTTTCAAGAACGTAGAATCCATAATTTTAGTTTTCTGCAAAGAGATATACATTTAGTGACTTCCTTAAAGTTTTATTTCATTTTTTTCACTTATCTATTTTTATAAACTATTTGGTTATTTGTCTAAAATTTTCCATTTTTTATTTCTTGCAATTGACCACGAACTTCTTTGCACAAATAAGTATTGAAAACCACATGGTTTTTTCGTTGCATTTTAGGGTAGTGTTTTGTCAAAGTTTTCTCATAATATCTTCAACACCTTTTCAAAGATTTCGTCAACATTTTGGATAATTGGAAGTAATTCGCAAACAATTTGAAGATGTATTGAATTATGTTGAAAATTATATTTACTCTCAAACTGAAAAGTTGTTGCATTTGAAAAACGCTTATCCTGTGTTTATTGGGATACATCAGTTCACTCACTAGTACCTGAACAATCGTTGTATTATAAAGAATTTATTTAAAAACTCAGTTAAAGTGATATTTACAATGTATTTACTTAAGCAATATATTTACATAGTTCTGCCACCATTTCTAATGTTAGCAGTTTCGTTTTGTTATGTAGTTTTAAGTGTTTTGTTATTATTTATATTTTTTGACAGTCTTCCTTATGCGCTGTCCACAATCGTAAAGGCCGTGAGCAAGCCTTGTTCTCTTTCATATTTATGCTTTTCCAAGCAAACCAAAAGATATGTCATTATAAGCAAGTAGCATATACATGAACAAAGTGTATTAGAACAAGACAACAATAGTTCTAAGTATTTATATTACTATTCGTTAAGTATTCATATGTCAATGAGAAGAAGAAGACTCAATAAAGTTATTTACTTACTTACTATTGCCAAGTGTTATTGAGAAACTGTACATCTACAAAAAACAAAAGGTAATACAAACATAAGCCTCTGGGGAGGGGGCTTAGACCCCCCAGAAAAATTTTAGCCCCCCCCCCAGAATTTGAAAACCTCTTTACGATTTTACATTTTTATAAAATTTAAACAAGTATATACTCGTACAACGCACAACGTTCCACTAAAGTGGTACAAAATTGGCGGAGAAGCGATGAATCTAATATGAGCTTGTCATAGAACGAATGTCCACCGTTTCAACAACCGTTGCAATGAATTTGCATCACTTCTTAAGGTGTGATCCGAATTCAGTGTTTTGAATGTGAATTAAAAATTTTGTGATATTTTCCCAAATAAATAATTTGTATTCTTTTTTATGATTTTGTTTGAAACGTTTTTTCAAATATTATCGATTTTTCTATAACGGATTTAGCATTTTTGTGGCAAAATTTTAATAATTTGTGCCATTTTATTTATTCTTACTCTTTTTTTAAACTATTTGAAAAAAGAAAACAAAAAATTACGCATTAAAATATAAAAACATGAAGTAAAAAACTTCCTGTGTAGTTAAAATAGTTAACTTCTTTGTGAAGACATTTTTGGAAGAGCTTTTAAAGTTGTGCCTTTAGAACAATTCCCAATTTTTTGCTAGGAAAAGATTAATGGATCAACCACAGAACTGGTACAGGACTAGTCCCTGGTGTGTATGGACCAGTCCCAGTTCTGATCAAAACGTATGGAAGGGACCGTCCACTTTAACATGGGTTTGTCATTAACGGGGTAAACTTACATTTTAGGACGCGTCTTGGACTCATCCCAATGGACACGTCCTGGGGCAATTTAGCAGGAGCAACCCATAAACAGGTCCTCAGGGACCAGTCTCGGACAAACTCTTAGAAATCTCTTAGAAATCTCTTTCAATTTGGGCTCCTAATCGAACCCAAAATGAAAAAAACAAAAGGTTATTCTGATAATTTTATTTCACTAAATGTGAAAATTGCAACTAACTGGAGCACAGGTACCAGTTCTGTGATAGGTCCGTCAGTGGCAATTTGCACCAATTTCCCGTAGGGTACTTTTAGTTGCTTTATTATAAATTGATTGTCGCGTTATTTTGATGTCTATTTCTTTATTCAATTTTATGAAATAAAACATTAGTTGAACCTATAAGTTCAGTCTATAATGTTTTAGCTATAGCCCCCCTAGGAAAATTGTCTAGCTACGCTAATGAATACAAAGTGCATAAAGATATGGAGACATACGATAGTAAAATGAACTTTCCTCCATGTTCTGGTTTACGAATTCGCAAAACGCAAAATTTTGCATTTTCAAAAACTTTTGAACCATTCCAGGTATTGTCATGAAATTTGTTCCAGTTAAATTTCTTATCAATAAGAACTATTTATACAAATATCGTATTATTTATCATTATGGTTCAGAAAATAGAGGTTGAAAAAATTTTGCATTTTGCGAATTCGTAAACCAGAACAGGGGGGTAAGTGTCTCATATATTTAAAAATAATTAAAGTTTTTGTAACTTCTAACGATAAAAATTAATTGTTGATACTATAGTCATGCCGTTTAATTACTTCTATGAAACTTCTTGCCATTGCACTATGGGGCAAATGACCGAATTCTGCGGCAAAAAGTCAGTTTTTCGGTAGTTTAAATGGAAAAACTGATAACGTCATTCTGTTTCAGACATCCCAGTAGCTCGAAATACAAAATATTGGAAACATTTGGCAACTCATTGCTTTTAAAACAAGCTGCCAAAGATGGCTGTTTTTAGATAGTTTACTTTTTGAATCGCTAGTCAAAGAAACACATTGTAGAAAATTGGCTGTAAAAAATAAACTAATATGCGAATCTACATTGTGTAAAATGGAAAATAGTACTACAAGTACGTAAAATATTACAAAAATATTAAAAATTCGTTTGTGTTTGTGTGAAAAGAAATGTGTTGTGTTAAAGTGGTAAGTTTTTGTTTTATAATTTTCATGTAATGTTTGTGTTTCGTGGAATGGTACATTCTGTATTCACGAGTATTCACCGACATTTTGGTATGGGAAGAAAGGTTATTGTGTGTACTTTCATGTGGTATTAAGTTTAATTCCGGCAGAGTCCGGCTTATAATGAAAAAATTTAAACAATTTGGTGTTTCTAAAAATAAAAAAATTTAACTCGTAACATTTTGACTGCAAAAAGGTGGGAATTCCTTTCGTGTCGTATTCCAAATTTTCAAGGAATGGAAAGTAAGCTTGCATGACATCAATAATTAAGAAAACATGTAATATATTTTTGCTCGAGCCAAACAAAAATGGAAGAAACAAAAATATCAGATGCGTTTCATTGGCTGTTTGCGGGAAATGCTTCACTAAATAGAAATAAGGGAGCCACCGTGGTGCAATGGTTAGCATGCCCCCCTTGCATACACAAGGTCGTGGGTTCGATTCCTGCTTCGACCGAACACCAAAAAGTTTTTCAACGGTGGATCATCCCACCTAACCTAAATAGAAACAAATGTTATAATAATGACTAGATCATGCGAAGGACTCGAGGATTCACAGAATAAGAGGTCTTTTCAAAAGAGCCATCTTTGTGTGCAATTTGAAACAAATCAAGGTGAATCTCTGGCCTCCGGGACCAATAAAGTGCATATAAGGTGAATGATATATATGAAAGCTATATCTAAATCTGAACCGATTTCCACCAAATTTGGCATGTATTGCTAGAATGTTAATTCTGCTCCCTGTGTTCTAGAGGCGTGCACGTGACACGAAATTGTCACGTGCACACCTCGTGAGTGTTCGTGAGTCCTAATAAACAATATCGTGCGTGAGTAAGATTTTTCCGTCGTGAGTGTGCATGAGTAAAATATTACTCACGTACACACCTCTACTGTGTTCCCTTCACGTAAATCGGAGTAAAACTTTGGTCTCTGTGGTCACATTTGTGTAAAACGGACGAAGCATATATATGGGAGCTATATATTATCTAGATCTGCACCGATTTCAACCAAATTTAGCACACTTGAAAATACTATCAATTTTACCCTTTGTGCAAAATTTGAAGAAAATTAGGAGGAAACTAGGCTTCTTGGGCTTAATATGTGCGTATCGGGCGTAAGAAATATATGGGAGCTATAGCTAAATCTTAACCGATTTCCTCCAAAATTAATAGGACTCTATCCTGACATACATGTGCAAAATTTAAAGTCAATTGGTCTAAAATTGCGACCTAGACAAAACCACAGTCTAGTGCAGGGTATAAATATTAAAGGTTTCAGAGGGCGTGTGTGTGGGCGGATCGATCTGAAAATTTCTATGAGCTCTTCTGACGTTATGCACAACATGTGTTCAAAATTTTAAACCGATAAGTGCATTTTTGTAGTTTTTGCCTCAAAATCCGGTCGTTGGCCCCATAGTGCATTGGTTAGGATTAAATGATATCCTATGGTTTAGGTTCAAATGGAGATCATAAGCCTTTAAAAAAAAAATAATACACTTTCTTTGTCTTTAAATTTTCTAAAGGTTATTTTATGGCGTTTACGAATGAGCAGTCAAGCCAAGAATTGGCGATATTTTATTGGAAATCCGTTGTTGCTAGAGGTCATGATCGCGCTGAATAATCCATGCGCACAGCATTTTCCCGGATGCTTATGGGAATATTACATGGAGCAAAATCGCTATAACATCAACAATTAAAATTTACTGTTAAAACAAAATACATAAGAAAAGTAGACTCTCATCAAGTGTACATTTTGAGTGTAGACTAGTGTTATTAATAATAAATTAATGATTTTTCAAGCTGGAGGTCTTTTTTGAATATTTTATTTATTTTTCCCAATATTTCACGATTGCCATATTGAATTACTTCTTCAGGGGGTCTACAATAGATTTTAAGAAATTACATTTCGTAATTAAAAAAAATTATAAAATTTTTAAATAAGTCTATAAATTATTTTCTTTTGGTCAATAATTTATAGACTTATTTAAAAATGTTATATCTATTTTTGAATACTGTGATATTTATGAAATGTAATTTCTTAAAATCTAATGTAGACCCCCTGAAGTACCGATTCAATATGGAAATCGCGAAATATTGGGAAAAATAAATAAAATATTGAAAAAAGGCCTCGAGGCCTTGAAAAATCATTAATTTATTATAACATAAAAAGGTCCAAGAAAATCAAAGAAAATAATAAAAATTATTAATATTACTCAAATTGTCATTTATTCCGAATACATATGTATCGCCCGATAAATCATAAATGTTCTTTTGTACAAATGCATTAAAATTGCTTTTGGTTTATATTTCCTATACTTTTTTTCTAACATTGTGTTTCATCCCAGGACGTTAGCCGATTTAAATTTTAATTCTAGAGATTTTGTACAAAAAATTGTCTCCATATCTTCTAATATACAAATATATCAATATGGGAATATAAACCTTCATAACAAATTTAGGTGTACATCGTGGTGAAGGATATAATAGTCGGCCCTGCTCGACTTCAGACTTTACTTACTTGTTTTATTATATATTTATATTCTATTAGTTATATTTATTACGAATCATACCAGCATCTACTGACATTGAAATATTATTGTATTAATACATGTAATAGGATATATAAAATTAAATTAATATTAAAGTAAAATTACTTATTCTCATCCATTGTTTTTACCTTCCAGTTAAGTTGCTGCCGTAACGATTTTGACGTCCTTTTCGGATTTCAATCCCTACGAATAGAAGATTATAAAAGAGTTTTCCCCCAAATGTTAGCGTCACTGAATATTACCTCATCATAAACAATTCCACAATAAAGACGAATGAATGGGGTTGTTCTACTGGTGTTTCCTTTATGTCATATTTCTTTTATATGCCATCACGTATATTGAGTGCCATTCAGATACTAGTAGCTGATGTTGTTGTGGAATAATTAAAATTCTTCTGGTGGATCTCCCAAAGCGTAATTTATCATAAAGATATTTTGGTTCTTTGGTATAGATAATCTTTTGCAGCAAAATTAACATTCTGATGTTTAATAGTTGCGCAAATTCTACACCATAAAGACATTTAGTGTAAGCAGCACAACTATCAAAGCGTTTGATACCGTACACATATCTAACGATTGCATTGTATGCTGTTTCAAGGCGACGTTTACTAGAAGCATTAGCACTACCAAACAGTTCACAGCCATAAAGGATTATTGGCATTAAATACGTTTTCGCAAGCAGTATGCGGATGTGCAGTGGTGTGAAATATTGTGTTTGATAAAGAGTACGGAGCATACCAAAAATTTTCCCAGCAGTGGTGCAAACATGATCTTTCCAAGTTAGTGAGGAATTAAAAATGATTCCCAGATTCTTTGACTTATTAACTCTCTCGATGGTTTCATTACCAACTTTAACATGTAGATCTGACGAAACGACGTGTGTACGATTGCCCATGATTAATAGTTTTGATTTATTTGGATTAATATGTAGACTGTTTTCTGTAGCCCATTCATGTATGTTCAGTAGATCCAAATTTAATTTGCCGATTCCATGTGTTAACTCAGATTTTTTACAACTCAAGTAGATTTGCACATCATCAGCATATATATGAATTTTTGAATACTTTAGACAGCTCGGAAGATCATTTATATAAAGGCGAAAAAGGAGAGGGTCCAATATCGATCCTTGAGGTACACCCTTAGTAACAGTTAAAGGTCTAGAGATTGTACCATTAATTTCCACAGCCTGTGTTCGTTGCCGCAAATAGGATGAAATTAGTGAGACAGCAGCTGTTGAAAAATTAAAGAAGTATTTCAGTTTCGTACACAGTATCTCGTGGCTCACACAGTCGAACGCTTTAGAGTGGTCCAATAACGTGAGACAGCTGACAAGTCCATCATCTATTGAACAACAAATATCATCCGCAACATCAACCAACGCTGTGACACAACTGTGTTTTGGCCTGAAGCCCGATTGTTTGTTATATAGTAAGTTATGGTTTTGTATGTGCTCAGAGGTCTGAATGTGTATAATTCTTTCAAATGACTTTGAAAGATAAGGCAGTATAGATATGGGACGATGTTCTGTACCATCAACATTCTTAGGGATAGGAAGAATCTTAGCGTGTTTCCAGCAGTTCGGAAACTCGCTTGTTGTTATTATGGTATTAAATATGTGCGTTATATGGTTTACTAAAAGTGGCAGACAGATCTTAATAAATTTCGGATGGCAACAGTTTATACCAACGGCTTCGGATTTTATTGACATACAACTAGCGAATACGTCAGATGGCCGAATGCAAGCAAACTCAAAATCGGAAAAAGGAGGAAAAACACGTCTATTTACAGATGTGGGCGTGTAGTTTGATGAGTTGTTTGTTATCGGCAAGTTTAAAAATTGTTCATTCAGTTCATTAGGATCTGCATCAATGTGTGATTGTTTGGTTGTACCGATTCCAATCTCTCGAATGGTTCTCCATCTCTTGCGCGAGTCTAAGGCAGAACAAAAACGTTGTTTGTAGCAGGGATCCGGAGCGGAGCGGAGCAAGCCCTTTTTTTGCCGGAGCGGGAGCGGAGCGGGAGCGGCATTTCTAAAATCCGGAGCGGAGCGGGAGCGGAGCGGAGCGGTTTCCAAATGAAAAACCGCTCCGCTCCGAATAAAATATTACTTGAATGAAATGTGTAACTTTGAAATTACACTGTGTAGGTAATTTCAAATTTAGCTAGTACTTAGCGTAGTGTGAGTAAACGTTTAAAATGTACGATATGTATTTTTGTACGTACGTACATTGGGGAAAACACAACGTGTTTTTTAGTAATTGTTTTCAAAAACGGCAAATGTCAAAATATATATCTAGTACGTGTTGTAAAAGTAACAACAGTACTTTCGATCAATTTCATCCCGTATTACTACAAAGATGTTTGTAGTGAACGTCAAATAAATGCAATTAAACGATCTTATTTATATTTAATTTTTTAGTTTTTTACACTGAAAAAAATATTGTCGTGAAGTCAAAGATTCCATGTCCTTAGAATAAGAATGCAAATTTTGCTTAACATGGAAGACGCATTTCTCTAAAATAAAGTTTTTTATACCCATCACCATAGAATGGTGACGGGGGTATAATAAGTTTGTCATTCCGTTTGTAACACATCGAAATATCGATTTCCGACTATATAAAGTATATATATTCTTGATCAGGGAGAAATTCTAAGACGATATAACGATGTCCCTCTGTCCGTCTGTCTGTCTGTCTGTTGTAATCACGCTACAGTCTTCAATAATGAAGCAATCGTGCTGAAATTTTGCACAACCTCGTCTTTTGTCTGCAGGCGGGTCAAGTTCGAAGATGGGTTATATTGGTCCAGGTTTTGATATAGTCCCCATATAAACCGACCTCCCGATTTGGGGTCATGGGCTTATATAAATCGTATTTTTTATCCAATTTGCCTGAAATTTGAAATCTGGAGGTATTTTATGACCGTAAAGAGGTGTGCCAAAAATGGTGAGTATCGGTCCATGTTTTGGTATAGCCCCCATATAGACCGATCTCCCGATTTTACTTCTTGGGCTTATAGAAACCGCAGTTTTTATTCAATTTACCTGAAATTGGAAATCTAGAGGTATTGTCGGACCACAAATACGTGTGCCAAAAATTTTAAGTATCGGTCCATATTTTGGTATAGCCCCCATATAGACCGATCTCCCGATTTTACTTCTTGGGCTTATAGAAACCGCAGTTTTTATTCAATTTACCTGAAATTGGAAATCTAGAGGTATTGTAGGACCACAAATACGTGTGCCAAAAATTGTGAGTATCGGTCCATGTTTTGGTATGGTCCCCATATAAAACGACCTCCCGATTTGGGGTCTTGGGCTTATAGAAAGCGTATTTTTTATCCAATTTGTCTGAAATTGGAAATCTAGGGGTATTTTCGGACCATAAAGAGGTGTGCTGAAAATGGTGAGTATCGGTCCATATTTTGGTATAGCCCCCATATAGACCGATCTCCCGATTTTACTTCTTGGGTTTCTAGAATCCGAAGTTTTTATCCTATTTGACTGAAATTGGAAATCTAGAGGTATTTTCGGGTCATAAAGAGGTGTGCCGAAAACGGTGAGTATCGGTCCATATTTTAGTATAGCCCCCATAAGAACGATCTCCCGATTTAACTCCTTGGGTTTCTAGAAACCGTAATTTTTATCTGATTTGCCGGAAATTGTAAATATTCTGGTATTTTAGGCTCGGTCCATTTGGTAATGCCTCCATATAGACCGACTTCACTTGAATTGCTTGAAACTCAATGTAAAATTTCCGGATTTTACTTCTACATATTTAAGATTTCAAATCAAGACGCTACTTTATAATTTTCTTGCACACTTACAAGAGATGTCAATGATTCCTCTAAAACTCAAACAAAAATGGTTCTTATAAATCCAGAATCTGATATAGTCCTCATAGGTGAAATCTTTAAATTTATCTTCGGGAAGTGTCCTCAAGTCCTCAAGCCCTCCTAAAATTTCAAAGGAAACCCTAATATTTGGTTCATGGTGGTGGGTATTTAAGGTTCGGCCCGGCCGAACTTAGTGCTGTATATACTTGTTTTCTTGTCCAAAAGGCAATAAACTTTTGAATGAAGTTGTAATGTCCTTATAATTAAGTGATTTTACTTAAAAATGTGTATCATAACATGAAAGATAAAATTTTTGAGGTAAGGTCAACGTGACTTTAATAATAAGAAAAATTCTTTAAAATTAATAAAATTGTCTTTAAATTTGTTTCCTTTTTGCATCTTGCCTACAAAGCAAAAAATCGTTAAAAAATAAGACATGTTTTTCAACACTTTATTTTAAAGACGCTTTTTACTTGAAACATAGCATAATTTCTACTGGAAGTCGAGTCTTAATATGGAAAAAAAATAACTCGTTAACTCGTTTTTAAAGGATTTTGATAACAACTGACGAAAAAAATCTAAAAAAATGAAAAATTAACATATGCTTCCTAGAATACTTCCTTTAATGAAGTCAAAATGGATTTAATATTTCTGAAAAAATCTTCAAAATTAATAAAATATTTCAACACATTGTTTTAAAGTCATTATACCCTAAACCACATAGTGGTTAGGGTATAACAAGTTTGATCTGCCAAAAAATGTGCCTACAAGAAATATTGATTTTAGACCCCATAAAATATATACCGATCGACTCAGAATCACCTCCTGAGTCGATCTAGCGCTTGGCGTCCGTCCGTCTGTCCATGTATTTGTTGTTCACAGGATTTCGGTCGCAATTATTAACCGATTTTGATGAAATTTGGTACAGGGAGTTTTTTTGGACACAAGGACGAACGTTATTGAATTTGGAAGAAATCGGATCAAATATAGATATATCTCTCATATATATGTATTGCCCGATTTCGACAAATGGGGTCACGTTGCACTTTTTTTACTACCCGATCGTCGTCAAATTTAGCACAAAATAATCTTCTGTATCACCCTTTAAGTCTGAAAATTTCATCGAAATCGGTTCAGATTTAGATATAGGTCCCATATATATGTATCGCCCGATTTTGTCAAATTAGGTCATAAAACCCTTATTTATCAACCGATCTTACTCAAAGTTGGCGAAATGTAATCTTCTATAGCACTAACTATATGTGCAAAAAATCATCGAAATCGGTTCAGATTTAGCTATAGCTCCCATATATGTACCGCCCGATTTTTCTAAATAAAATAAAACTCAATTGAACAAATAATACAATGTTTGTACTATAATTTTCTCGAAGAGGAGCGGAGCGGAGCGATTTTTTTTTCTCGGAGCGGAGCGAGGAGCGGAGCGGTTTTTTTTCTCCGGAGCGGGAGCGGAGCGGAGCGAAAAAAATGGACCGCTCCGGATCCCTGGTTTGTAGTACAGTTTTTTAGTTTTTTGAATAGTTTTGTTCACTTCACTTGAATTGAAATGATTTAAATCTTTTCCAACGTTTGTATGCTTCATCACGTTTCGCAATTAATGTTTTTATAGCCGGGTTAAACCAGCCTTTCAGAGAGTCAAATTGTCGAAAAGTTTGAAGTGGCACTGAGATATTTTGTGTTTCAAGTTATTGTTCAAATATATAAGCTGATCATTTGCATTTTGAAAATTGTAGATTTGGTCCCAGTTTACACAGTGAAACTGATGTTGAAATATTTCATAATTCAGTTTTGAAAAGTTGTAAAACTTCTTTGGTTTGTTTTCAGCAGGCGGCGGGACATCAAACGTCAAAAAATTAAGTCATGTTTTGAGAAACATGGCACAGATAACTGGTCATATAGCATAATTTTATTTATATCATCCACCATGAATAAATCTAGTAGGCTATTATTATTCGATGTGAAGTGCGTTGGAGTCAATGTGTTTGCAGTGTACAGACCTATTGAGCTGAAAGAATCAGTAAGAGTTGACTCTATAAATATGTTTGATCGCCAGTGATTATTACATCTTTATAAGGGTTGTTTTCTTTTTGCACTGATAACCAGTGCTAAAATAAAACGCAAAAAAAATTCAGTTCAAATTTCGATTTTGATTGGCAACACTTGGTTCCCAGCTGTCAAAATGAAATTTTTTATTTACAAATAAAAAAGAGGATAGAGACCGCCAATATATAGCAACAAGTGAATTTTGATAATATTAAATATAGATACATAAACAAAAAATTAATAAACCAAAGTTTGTGGTGGTAATTTGCATTATAATTGTTTTTGCCCTAAATCAACTTGTCGGTAGTGAAATGGATTTGGAAAATGGATGGATTTAAATAGTTCTGTAAACAAGTGGAACAATTCCAAAAGCTATTGAGAGCTTTACAAAATGAACACAGTCATTTGTATGAAGTGATCAAGTAAAATAATGTTGAAATTCCACCTATATCTGCCTTACCCCCAGAGCCTGAGCCACTACAAACAAAGCCGATTACAAGTGTTGACACGGATAAAATGGAATTGTGCAGAACTAAAGCAGACACTGGCAAACAATTGCAAGTCCAAGAAGAAACAAAAGGAAAAGTCTAAATCTAAAAAGAATGATAGCAATCAAGTGACCAATATCAGTAAGGAATCATCACCAGCCCTATCGGAGGAAGCAGTCGCCAAGGTACAAGAATCCAGCGAAGTGCAGGAAAATAGTATAAGCAATACAAATGGTGACGTTGAGACGAATAAAAAGAGGCTGTCAATGAAATACTAGCGCATGCCGCGGAAGTTCCTTCTCCCAATGACATAATTGTAACAGAAGAGTCAGTTGAACCCAGGGCTGTGGAGTAGAGTCAATTTTGCTCGACTCCGACTCCAGCATTTTTCATCAGCTCGACTCCGGGCAATATAACTAAATCTCATTTTAATTTGTAGTTCTATTGTGGGGGTATCATTAATGGATCGATATAAAGTATCGCATTTATTTATGTGTAGAAAAATGGTCTTAATTTCACACTTGTTGCCAATTGAATTCTATATTTCAAATTTAGGGCAATGTCTGTCCTATATTTACAAATATATTTAAAATTTTTGAATGCAATTTCGGAACAACGCATTTCAGATTCATCAGTCGATAGATATGTATTAGAGGTATAGGAAAATTTGAGTCATTTTTACAAGTTTTCGGCTTAGGTAGTGAGTATCAGTGAGCATCAGTAAGAAAAAAATTGAGAAAATTTGTTATAGAAATAAAATGTGTAAAAAGTGAAAAATTGCTATAGAAATACAACTTTTAAAAAATAACTTGTAGAAATAAAATTTTAAAAAAAATATCAATAGAAATACAAATTTGAAAAAAAAAAATGTGTATTGAACAAAATTTTCCAAAATTTTCCATAGAAGTGATATTTTGCAAAAATTTCCTATATAATAAAATTTGGAAAAATTTTCAATAGAAGTAAAATTTTGCAAAATTATCTAGATACAAAATTTTGAATAAATTTTTTTATAGAAATAGAATTTTGACATAATTTTCTATAGAAATAAAATTTTAAAAACATGTTTGTGTAGTAAGTAAAATTTTGCAAAATTTTCTATATAATCAAAATTTTCAATAAATTTTTTGTAGAAATAAAATTTTGACAAAATTTTCTATAGAAATAAAATTTTGAATACAAATTTTTTATAGAAATAAAATTTTGACAAAATTACAATAGAAATAAAATTTTGAAAAAGTGTAGTAATAAAATTTTTGCAAAATATTATATAGAAACAAACTATTGACTAAATTTTCTATAGAAATAAAATTTTTACAAAATTTTCTGCAGAAATAAAATTTTGACTAAATTTTCTATAGAAATAAAATTTTGACTAAATTTTCTATAGGAAAAAAATATTTCTATAGTAATAAAATTTTGACAAAATTTTCTATAATAACAACTTTGAAAAAAGTTTCTGTCAATATTTCAAATAAATTTATATGGGCATTAAAATGGATCGATTCGGCCCATCTGCTAACATTCTAGGAAACATAAAATGATCTCCGTAATTGGAAGTTGATTTTCATTTACAGTCGTGCCGTACATTGCTCGAATGAATAACGCAATGGAAACTAATTTTCGTACAAACGTGCTTACTTACAAAAATATGAAGTGTTTTAAAAAATTTAGTTTAGCCGGAGTCGGAGTCGAGCAAAATTTTTGATACTCCGGCTCCAGCAAAATCTTCAGACTCCGCCTCCACAGCCCTTGTTGAACCAGTGCCAGTTTCTAATTATATATACAATACCAAATTTTATTATATGTATCTCTTTCTTGCACTTGCTGCTCTCCTCTTTACACATTTAAATTGTTCCTATCATATGGACTTATAATTACTGATACTGATATTGTTCCAAATTAGCCCTTTGGCCTTGGTACATTGACGTAATTCATAAAAAATAAATAAAAATGTTGCTACATTTAGTTCATTATTTAATAACCATAAATTCATACGATATTATATCAAGCTCTTCAATTGTTCTAAGGGCTTTAATTCACCACCACATATTTCTCTTTCTCATTTACATCATATTAAACGAAAACAATATCTATTTCGTATTTGTTTATTTTTTTTTTTTTATTAAAACGATAAATAAGAAATGACTTTCGTCTTACTTGTTAAAGAAGATTGTAAAAGCTTTTAATTATTGGATTAGTGATAGGCTTTGTTATAGTCATGGCATGCAAATACACGAAATGTCTGCGTATATGTAATCCTCTTTTCTATATTATCCATTTTTTGAGGCTCAACAAATGATTTCTCACCTGCCCAAGGCATGCGAACGTGTATTTAATTGTTTGTAATTATCCTTTGGTGTGATGTTGGCGGTAGTGTTATGTAGGCATCCAAGTTTCTAACCCACCAAAAATGGCGCATTCAACAAGTTAGTTTTGGTTTGATAAAATTTTCTAAGAAATAAAAAATTTTCTATAGAAATACAGATTTCGTAGATTATTTTTGGCGATATGGACCAAATGTTGTGTGATTGGTCATTGGCTATATTTAACTAAAGACCGATGGACCAATTTTTGCATGGCTGTTAGAGACAATATACTAACCCACGTACTCCTGAGGTCAAATCTTGGGATCGGTTTATATGAGGGCTATATATAATTATGGACCGATATCGACCAATTTGGGCATGTTTGTTAGAGACCTTATACTTACACCACGTACCAAATTTCAACCGAATCGGATAACTTTTGTTCCTCCCAGAGGCTCTGGTGGTCCGTTTATATGGAAGGTATACGTAAAAGTGGTCCGATATAACCCATTTTCAATACCATCCGTCCTACATCAATAATAACTACATGTTTCGTCTCCTTCTGGGTGTTGCAAACATATGCACTAACTGGTCCACAGTGTGGACAGGGTTTAAAAAGGGGGGCGGAGCTCGTAGCCTGCAAGTGAACATTACTGATTCAGGCGTTCGAATACTACAAACTCCACGAGAGTAAAAGTGAGTACTAAGTTCGAGTTTAATTGCTAAAGTGAAAACTAAATCAGCAAAAAAGGCATAAAATTATACAAAGAATAGCACAAAGCAAATTTTCACAAAGTTTGTATTATTTAAAATGGATTATTAGAGGAAAGTAAAAACGACGAATTTAGCGGCTAAACTCGAACTTAATACTCACCTTAACTCAAAATCCAAACAAATTAGTATTTGTTTATTTACTTTTTACCGTTTTGCATGTTCATTTCTTCTTCTTCTCTGTATGTGACATTCACTTGAGATGTGTTTCTTTCCGAGTATTACTTTAGTTGCCAACTCATATTTTGACAACTAAAAAATCGCATATAATGGTGACTCTGGTGCGACTTGCACTGATAGATGTTCTGGATAGAACACCAGTGCAACGATTGCCATACAAAAGTTGTAATCGGTGCAAAAAGAAAACAGCCCTATAGTTAATGACCAGGTGTTCCAATGTATTAATTAGGTCTACATATGGAATCTGTCTATTAGGGCGGTAAATACAACCAATCAATAGCTTATGTGTGTTCAGTTTGACTTCAAGAAGTATATATTCAACTTTATCATTTTCTTTGGACCGTTTGACAACTTTGAACTTATAGTTATTCTTGATGTAGATGGCAACACCCCCACCAAACGAGCATCTATCGTTACGTATTAAATGGTACCCGGAAACATTCAATATAGAGTCGGTAATAGAATCGTTAAGCCAGGTCTCGGAGATACATGTTATATCAATCCCTGATTGTTCGAAAATATATCTGAATTCATCCATTTTTCTTCTCAAACTTTGAGCATTGATATGACAGATATTCATACCTATGTTTTGTTTGGACAAAATCCGTAGTAAACATTTAACGCCGTTACTGGAATATGATGTCGACATATTGTAAGGAGTAAGGCAATGCTAAAGAATTACACACTAGATAAGGTAACATATTGTTACGTTTTTATATTTAGGCGTTTTTAATTACCCGACAATTAAAACACAGTTCTTTTAAATAACGACAATCTACAATTTATTTACTATGACTTCACACTTTACAATTCGTTCACACTTAAGTTATTCGTTTGACGCTTTAATTAAGACTGACTCGTTAGCAGCATGCGAGCGCTTTTATATATGACAGTGTGGTAATACGAGAACATTCTGGTAACTACAATATTCTGGCAACATTCTTAGACAATGCTAGAAGGATCTACGACCATTAAGCTGTTCATCTGGTGGCTGCCAAACACATACACACTCACATAGATATATGCTCGCATTACTACAACAACAATGACAATAGACAATGAGATGAAATGAGAATGCAGAATAAGAAAGCAAAGGGGTTGCTATTCTATGAGAGAGTTAGAACTAACATTTCGGTAAGCAAACAAAAGAACATAAAAGAAATTCAGGAAAATACTAGAAAATGAATAGATGATTCCAACAAGTGATAGCGAAATTTTATCGTTACAATTTGAAGTTTTAAATTAACGGAAACTAATTTAAATAAACTTATATCTATAATTATCAAATTCGTAACACTGCCTCCCGCTTAAGCCTGTTCGTCCCGAACAGGCACAGAACCTGTTCCGTAAGGAGCCAATCGTTCCAGATGTACAACTTTCATCTTTGATCTAGGGCTGTCCTCCTTCTGAATCCGGTATACAACATCATTGATCTTCTTGATGACTTTGTATGGGCCTTCCCACTGTCTTTGCAGTTTAGGACACAATCCTTTCTTTCGTTGCGGGTTAAATAGCAGAACCAATTCTTCTTCTTGGAAGCCCTCAGTATTTACAGCACGATCGTGTCTCGCCTTCATTCTGTTGCTGACCATTTTTATTTTGTTGCGCACTGATTCGTGAACTTCACCGAAAGTGTTTGGGATGTCGTTTCTGCTTTCTTCCATGGCGAGCTCATTTGGTTTAGCGCCGAATATCAGATCTCCAGGCAACTTCAACTCAGTTCCGAATAGAACATTGGCCGGTGTTCGAGAGGTGGAATCATGAATGGCAGATCTATACGACAGCAAAAACTTTGGTATATGCTCGTCCCAGTCCCTCTGGCCGTTGTCCACTACTTTTCGAAGATGTTCCTCCAGAGTGCGATTAAACCTTTCTACCATGCCATCGGATTGTGGATGTAATGGCGTAGTCCTCGTTTTCTTGGTACCAAGGGATTCACACATCTCTTTGAATATGGCCGATTCAAAATTTCTTCCCTGGTCTGAGTGAATCTCGGACGGCACACCGTAGCGACATATCCAGTTTCTCTTGGTTTGGAATTGCATACACCTCCGGCCATTTGCTGAAGTAATCCATGACCACAAGGACATAACGGTTTCCAGAATCACTTACTGGGAAAGGGCCTGCCACGTCCATTGCTATTCTTTCAAACGGGGCTCCTGGTCTATATTCTTGCATAGGACCTCGACTTTTCCTTGTTGGACCTTTCGCCTTCATGCACTTCTCGCAATTGGCTACCCATTCAGCAATTGATTTCTGGCATCCAACCCAGTAGAATCGTTGCTTCACTTTCTCGACGGTTTTGGTTATTCCCAGATGACCTCCACTGGGACCATTATGGAACTCCGACAAAACTTCTCTTATTTTGGAATCTGGAACGATGATCAAATTTCGGCTGCTCTTGCCATCTTCGCTTTCCCATTTACGTTGCAGGGATCCATTGACTAGAACTAAACTATCCCATTGAGCCCAGTATGATTTCATAAGTGGACTTTCGGCTGCGATGTCTTTCTTACTGGGCTTCTCGTTCTCTTCCTTTGCCGAAATAATTTTGCTCAAAATGGGATCTTTACGCTGTTCTGTTGGCCAGTCCACTCCAGATTCGATGTGTAACAGCCGAATATCAACAATCTCCTCCTTATGTTCAGCTTTCGAGCAGTGCTTGCATTCTATACTGCAAGGTCGACGTGACAAAGCGTCAACGTTACCGTGTTTTCCACCTTTTCTATGCTCGACACTGAAATCATAGCTTTGGAGCCTCTCGATCCAACGTGCCAGTTGAGCTTCCGGATTCTTGAATTGGAGCAACCATCGTAGAGCTGAGTGATCAGTCCTGAGCAAGAAGTGTTGTCCATACAAATATTTATGATAATTTTTTACACTCTCTATGACGGCTAGCAGCTCTCGTCGCGTTACACAGTAGTTCTTTTCGGGCGTGGACAACGTTCGGCTGAAATATCCGATGACCTTCTCCTTGCCGTCTATCTGTTGGGATAGCACACCTCCAATACCATGCGCGCTAGCATCTGTATCCAAAACGAATTTTTCGCCCGGAATAGGATACGCTAGAACAGGAGCTGAACATAAAAGTTCTTTTAAATGTTGGAATGACTCCTCCTGTTCGTCGCTCCACTGGAACTTCTGACCTTTTTGCGTCAATTTATGGAGACTAGCGGCGATGATGGCGAAGTTTGGGACGAATCGTCGGTAATATGTACATAACCCAAGGAAACTTCTTAATTCGTGGAGATTTCGGGGTCGTGGCCAATCTCTGACAGCATGGATTTTGTCTTCATCGGTGGATATGCCCTCTGCAGTCACATGATGACCCAGGTATTTAACTTCCCGCTGGAAAAGGGAGCATTTCTTTGCGTTAAGGCGTAGACCAGCGGCTGACAATTGCTGGATAACGTCTTTCAAGTTCTTAAGGTGCTCGTCAAATGTTTTGCCCATCACTATGATGTCATCCAAGTATATCAAGCACGATTTCCAGTGCAACCCCTTCAGTACCCGCTCCATCAATCTTTCGAAGGTAGCCGGAGCGTTGCAGAGCCCGAACGGCATTACATTGAATTGCCAGAGACCGCCATTAACGCCAAAAGCCGTCTTTTCCTTGTCTTTCTCGGCGATCTCTACTTGCCAATATCCACTCTGCAAATCGAGCGTAGAAAACCATGTTGTTCCGGCTAGTGTGTCATGGCATGCAAATACACGAAATGTCTGCGTATATGTAATCCTCTTTTCTATATTATCCTTTTTTTTGAGGCTCAACAAATGATTTCTCACCTGCCCAAGGCATGCGAACGTGTATTTAATTGTTTGTAATTATCCTTTGGTGTGATGTTGGCGGTAGTGTTATGTAGGCATCCAAGTTTCTAACCCACCAAAAATGGCGCATTCAACAAGTTAGTTTTGGTTTGATAAAATTTTCTAAGAAATAAAAAATTTTCTATAGAAATACAGATTTCGTAGATTATTTTTGGCGATATGGACCAAATGTTGTGTGATTGGTCATTGGCTATATTTAACTAAAGACCGATGGACCAATTTTTGCATGGCTGTTAGAGACAATATACTAACCCACGTACTCCTGAGGTCAAATCTTGGGATCGGTTTATATGAGGGCTATATATAATTATGGACCGATATCGACCAATTTGGGCATGTTTGTTAGAGACCTTATACTTACACCACGTACCAAATTTCAACCGAATCGGATAACTTTTGTTCCTCCCAGAGGCTCTGGTGGTCCGTTTATATGGAAGGTATACGTAAAAGTGGTCCGATATAACCCATTTTCAATACCATCCGTCCTACATCAATAATAACTACATGTTTCGTCTCCTTCTGGGTGTTGCAAACATATGCACTAACTGGTCCACAGTGTGGACAGGGTTTAAAAAGGGGGGGCGGAGCTCGTAGCCTGCAAGTGAACATTACTGATTCAGGCGTTCGAATACTACAAACTCCACGAGAGTAAAAGTGAGTACTAAGTTCGAGTTTAATTGCTAAAGTGAAAACTAAATCAGCAAAAAAGTTTGTATTATTTAAAATGGATTATTAGAGGAAAGTAAAAACGACGAATTTAGCGGCTAAACTCGAACTTAATACTCACCTTAACTCAAAATCCAAACAAATTAGTATTTGTTTATTTACTTTTTACCGTTTTGCATGTTCATTTCTTCTTCTTCTCTGTATGTGACATTCACTCGAGATGTGTTTCTTTCCGAGTATTACTTTAGTTGCCAACTCATATTTTGACAACTAAAAAATCGCATATAATGGTGACTCTGGTGCGACTTGCACTGATAGATGTTCTGGATAGAACACCAGTGCAACGATTGCCATACAAAAGTTGTAATCAGTGCAAAAAGAAAACAGCCATATAGTTAATGACCAGGTGTTCCAATGTATTAATTAGGTCTACATATGGAATCTGTCTATTAGGGCGGTAAATACAACCAATCAATAGCTTATGTGTGTTCAGTTTGACTTCAAGAAGTATATATTCAACTTTATCATTTTCTTTGGACCGTTTGACAACTTTGAACTTATAGTTATTCTTGATGTAGATGGCAACACCCCCACCAAACGAGCATCTATCGTTACGTATTAAATGGTACCCGGAAACATTCAATATAGAGTCGGTAATAGAATCGTTAAGCCAGGTCTCGGAGATACATGTTATATCAATCCCTGATTGTTCGAAAATATATCTGAATTCATCCATTTTTCTTCTCAAACTTTGAGCATTGATATGACAGATATTCATACCTATGTTTTGTTTGGACAAAATCCGTAGTAAACATTTAACGCCGTTACTGGAATATGATGTCGACATATTGTAAGGAGTAAGGCAATGCTAAAGAATTACACACTAGATAAGGTAACATATTGTTACGTTTTTATATTTAGGCGTTTTTAATTACCCGACAATTAAAACACAGTTCTTTTAAATAACGACAATCTACAATTTATTTACTATGACTTCACACTTTACAATTCGTTCACACTTAAGTTATTCGTTTGACGCTTTAATTAAGACTGACTCGTTAGCAGCATGCGAGCGCTTTTATATATGACAGTGTGGTAATACGAGAACATTCTGGTAACTACAATATTCTGGCAACGCCAGAACATTCTCAGACAATGCTAGAATTATCTACGACCATTAAGCTGTTCATCTGGTGGCTGCCAAACACATACACACTCACATAGATATATGCTCGCATTACTACAACAACAATGACAATAGACAATGAGATGAAATGAGAATGCAGAATAAGAAAGCAAAGGGGTTGCTATTCTATGAGAGAGTTAGAACTAACATTTCGGTAAGCAAACAAAAGAACATAAAAGAAATTCAGGAAAATACTAGAAAATGAATAGATGATTCCAACAAGTGATAGCGAAATTTTATCGTTACAATTTGAAGTTTTAAATTAACGGAAACTAATTTAAATAAACTTATGTCTATAATTATCAAATTCGTAACACTGCCTCCCGCTTAAGCCTGTTCGTCCCGAACAGGCACAGAACCTGTTCCGTAAGGAGCCAATCGTTCCAGATGTACAACTTTCATCTTTGATCTAGGGCTGTCCTCCTTCTGAATCCGGTATACAACATCATTGATCTTCTTGATGACTTTGTATGGGCCTTCCCACTGTCTTTGCAGTTTAGGACACAATCCTTTCTTTCGTTGCGGGTTAAATAGCAGAACCAATTCTTCTTCTTGGAAGCCCTCAGTATTTACAGCACGATCGTGTGTCGCCTTCATTCTGTTGCTGACCATTTTTATTTTGTTGCGCACTGATTCGTGAACTTCACCGAAAGTGTTTAGGATGTCGTTTCTGCTTTCTTCCATGGCGAGCTCATTTGGTTTAGCGCCGAATATCAGATCTCCAGGCAACTTCAACTCAGTTCCGAATAGAACATTGGCCGGTGTTCGAGAGGTGGAATCATGAATGGCAGATCTATACGACAGCAAAAACTTTGGTATATGCTCGTCCCAGTCCCTCTGGCCGTTGTCCACTACTTTTCGAAGATGTTCCTCCAGAGTGCGATTAAACCTTTCTACCATGCCATCGGATTGTGGATGTAATGGCGTAGTCCTCGTTTTCTTGGTACCAAGGGATTCACACATCTCTTTGAATATGGCCGATTCAAAATTTCTTCCCTGGTCTGAGTGAATCTCGGACGGCACACCGTAGCGACATATCCAGTTTTTGTTGACCACATCCACAATCATTTTTGCCTCTTGGTTTGGAATTGCATACACCTCCGGCCATTTGCTGAAGTAATCCATGACCACAAGGACATAACGGTTTCCAGAATCACTTACTGGGAAAGGGCCTGCCACGTCCATTGATATTCTTTCAAACGGGGCTCCTGGTCTATATTCTTGCATAGGACCTCGACTTTTCCTTGTTGGACCTTTCGCCTTCATGCACTTCTCGCAATTGGCTACCCATTCAGCAATTGATTTCTGGCATCCAACCCAGTAGAATCGTTGCTTCACTTTCTCGACGGTTTTGGTTATTCCCAGATGACCTCCACTGGGACCATTATGGAACTCCGACAAAACTTCTCTTATTTTGGAATCTGGAACGATGATCAAATTTCGGCTGCTCTTGCCATCTTCGCTTTCCCATTTACGTTGCAGGGATCCATTGACTAGAACTAAACTATCCCATTGAGCCCAGTATGATTTCATAAGTGGACTTTCGGCTGCGATGTCTTTCTTACTGGGCTTCTCGTTCTCTTCCTTTGCCGAAATAATTTTGCTCAAAATGGGATCTTTACGCTGTTCTGTTGGCCAGTCCACTCCAGATTCGATGTGTAACAGCCGAATATCAACAATCTCCTCCTTATGTTCAGCTTTCGAGCAGTGCTTGCATTCTATACTGCAAGGTCGACGTGACAAAGCGTCAGCGTTACCGTGTTTTCCACCTTTTCTATGCTCGACACTGAAATCATAGCTTTGGAGCCTCTCGATCCAACGTGCCAGTTGAGCTTCCGGATTCTTGAATTGGAGCAACCATCGTAGAGCTGAGTGATCAGTCCTGAGCAAGAAGTGTTGTCCATACAAATATTTATGATAATGTTTTACACTCTCTATGACGGCTAGCAGCTCTCGTCGCGTTACACAGTAGTTCTTTTCGGGCTTGGACAACGTTCGGCTGAAATATCCGATGACCTTCTCCTTGCCGTCTATCTGTTGGGATAGCACACCTCCAATACCATGCGCGCTAGCATCTGTATCCAAAACGAATTTTTCGCCCGGAATAGGATACGCTAGAACAGGAGCTGAACATAAAAGTTCTTTTAAATGTTGGAATGACTCCTCCTGTTCGTCGCTCCACTGGAACTTCTGACCTTTTTGCGTCAATTTATGGAGACTAGCGGCGATGCTGGCGAAGTTTGGGACGAATCGTCGGTAATATGTACATAACCCAAGGAAACTTCTTAATTCGTGGAGATTTCGGGGTCGTGGCCAATCTCTGACAGCTTGGATTTTGTCTTCATCGGTGGATATGCCCTCTGCAGTCACATGATGACCCAGGTATTTAACTTCCCGCTGGAAAAGGGAGCATTTCTTTGCGTTAAGGCGTAGACCAGCGGCTGACAATTGCTGGATAACGTCTTTCAAGTTCTTAAGGTGCTCGTCAAATATTTTGCCCATCACTATGATGTCATCCAAGTATATCAAGCACGATTTCCAGTGCAACCCCTTCAGTACCCGCTCCATCAATCTTTCGAAGGTAGCCGGAGCGTTGCAGAGCCCGAACGGCATTACATTGAATTGCCAGAGACCGCCATTAACGCCAAAAGCCGTCTTTTCCTTGTCTTTCTCGGCGATCTCTACTTGCCAATATCCACTCTGCAAATCGAGCGTAGAAAACCATGTTGTTCCGGCTAGTGTGTCCAACGTGTCATCAATGCGTGGAAGCGGATAACTGTCCTTTTTGGTGACATCATTCAGTTTTCTGTAGTCCACGCAGAATCGGGTACTTCCATCTTTCTTTTTGACCAGCACAACTGGGGAACACCAAGGACTTGATGACGGCTCGATCACACCACTCTCCGCCATTTCCTTTATGAGCTTTTGAACTTCGTCTCTTTTTGCCAGGGGAACACTTCGTGGTGCCTGTTTTATGGGCCTTTCTTCTGCGGTTTTAATTTCATGTTTCACTACAGATGTTCTCCTTGATTTCCCTTTTCAGAAGCAAAAGCAGAGGCGTTTTTCCACAACAATTGCTTGGCTTTATTTCTCTCTGACGGCGATAGATGACGTGTCCAAGCTTCAACATACGCTTCTAGATGTTTTCTCACTGCTCCATGTGTCTTTGATGAGTTGCCTTCCAAATTGACTATTGCATCGGCTGGTGTACATTTTCCAATATCAGAAAATTTTACAATTTGCTCATGATTGTCAGACAAGTTCAAGACACGAACTAGTATTAGTCTCTTTTCGTTCGTTGTTACCAGGGCATTTGCTATCAAGATGTTGTTGCTTTTGTTTTCTGCTGGTTCAACAACCCACAATTGGCCGACTTCACAATCTCCATTCATAGAAACCCATATAATTGCTTCGGCATTCGGTGGTATAGACTCTGACTGGCTCGTTGTCAAACGTCTGACAGGTGTATTCCCGTCGTATCCCACGTTTACCGTTATTTCGGCATCGCACCATGTCATTACACGACGCTTCATATCCAAATTGAGACCAAAAGCAATCATGAAATCCGCTCCAATTATAACTTCGTCTACTATATCGGCCACAATGAAATCATAAGTAATGGATTTGTTAGCAATAGTTAATTTTACGGTGACCTTTCCATATACGGTTGCGGGTTCCCCAGTAGCCGTGCGTAGCTTGACTCCAATCAGTGGTGTAACTTTTCCTTTTACTAAATCAGATCTAATGATAGACTTTGATGCACCAGTATCCAACGTCAAAGTACGCTTGTCGCCATTAATAACACCCGCAATAGTTAAATTGTTATTTTTCTGTTGAACTATTGCTATGGAGATGGTGGGGCCATCGTCTGTGGGAGCCAGCTCTTGCCCCGCTGAACTAGCTCGATTTAGTTTAAAGGTGACTCACTTGACTGTGGGGTCACCTTCTTATGGCTATTGTTTAATGGAGATGGTGATGTGGACCTTGACCGTTTGCGTCGTGCTTTGCATTCTCGAGCTAGATGTCCCGGCTTATCACAGTTATAGCATTTGATCCGGGATTTATTTGCCTCTTGCTTCATTTCTTGCATTGCCTGCTTCATGGCCTCTTTCATCGACTCAATAACGGACTTTGATTCATCACACTCTGTCTCTACTTTACGTACCTTGTGAATTTGAGGCCGCGCTAGCAATCTCGCAGTCTCCTGTGCAAGTGCGAATGTTACTGTTTCTGCGAATGTAGCCTTTTGTGACGCATATGTTGCACATTTTATATCTGGGTCTCGAATGCCATTCACAAAGGTCTCAATTTTGATGCGGTCCACAAGTGGGTGACTCTCTCCTGGGTATGCCAGTAGCACCAACCGCTCAACTTCTGTTGCAAAGTCTTGTAGAGTCTCGTTTGATTTCTGGATTCTACCTCTTAATTCCATTCTAAAGATGTCTTGCTTATGTTCTCCACCGTACTTGCGTTGTAGTGCAGCTATTACTTCGTTATAGTTATTTCTGGAAGAAGTTGGGATACTTTGTATTACATCGGCAGCATTACCCTTCAATGCCAACAGAAGTTCAATTGCTCTGTCGTTGTCATTCCACATGTTTCTGGATGCCACCGTCTCAAATTGGAATTTGAAAACATCAAATGAAGATGAGCCATCAAAAACAGGAGTTTAGATTTTTGGGCCGTCGATTACGCGCACGGGACAACCTTTAATTTCCAGGTCAGCCATTTTTTTCTCCAGGTGTAGAAGTTTCTCATCGTGAACCACAATTTTCTCATCTACGGAAAGAACTTTCTTATCCAATTCTATAATTTGACCTTCTATATGATCCACACGTTTCTCCATGCTTTCAGAAATTTCTTGAAGTTTTTCATTGAGAATTCTAGAATTTTCGTCCATATTTTTTGAATTTTCGTCCATCTTTTTTGAATTTTCGTCGAATTTTTCTTCCAATTTTCTAGAATTCTCATCCATGATTTTTCTAGAGTTTTCCTCCATCATTTTACTCAAAACACTGAGCATTGATGTGTAATCTACAACACTCGAAGCCACAGACGGAGTTTCTACACTGCTGGTATTGACGAGTATTGATTCATCAATGTCTTCCTTATAATCAAACTCATGCGTCGCAATGTCCATATTACGCCGTTCAAACTCTTCCAGTAGACGCTTTTGAAGCTGGGCCTTATTGAATGTTGTCGGCAGCTCCAGTTTGCTCAATTCCTTTTTTAAGTCTTCCACACGAAGCTCATTAAACTTCATTGTAGATTTTTTTTCGTTATTTCACTTCCGACACCAATTGTTACGTTTTTATATTTAGGCGTTTTTAATTACCCGACAATTAAAACAGTTCTTTTAAATAACGACAACCCTGCCAGCATTTCAAAGTTCCATTTCAACCTCATCGTTACCACAGACTCGTAAATGTCACTTCAACCATCATGAAAAGGTACATCAAAAAGTACATGCAAGTAATTTGCCATCCCTACTGTTAAAAAAGCCATTTTTTTTGTGAAACGCCAAGCGCAACCAGCTTGTTATATTTTAATTAAATAAAAACGAAAATAAAGTTCTGAAAACATAGATTATACGCTTAAAATTGTGAAAGGTATATTGGTGAACAATTTGGTGATTTTCCAAATGGAATAAAGTGATTGTTTTTCAGATATTTTACAGACATGCTGCCTCCATGGAATAAAAACACTGGTTGATAGACGCAGCAACATGTAACTCGTTACTTGTAACTCAACATCATCATTAATGCCAAAAATTATGTTAAATGTAATGTGATAGTGGTATAAATGTTATATTTTTAAGAATTTGTAAATGTTTAATCAAATTAATAAATATCTAAACAAACGTGTTTTACTCGACCACAATGATTCTTTTACAACTATCTTAAAATGCACTTTTTCTGATTGTGTGGAGGGTCCCTTATTGGCGTCGTTCTAAATTGATCTATAAAGGCACCTAATAATTGCACTCATGCGAAACATTTTTGTAGTAACTTGGCGTGGTACAACTTCTCAATAGTGACGGCGCTTTTCCGACGAGTTTTTGATGTCGTATATGATTGTTTTCGACGTAGTGGGGATTCTCAAAAGAGTCCCCAAATTCAAAAAATGTTGGCAGGGAATCTACAATTTATTTACTATGACTTCACACTTTACAATTCGTTCACACTGAAGTTATTCGTTTGACGCTTTAATTAAGACTGACTCGTTAGCAGCATGCGAGCGCTTTTATATATGACAGTGTGGTAATACGAGAACATTCTGGTAACTACAATATTCTGGCAACGCCAGAACATTCTTAGACAATGCTAGAAGGATCTACGACCATTAGGCTGTTCATCTGGTGGCTGCCAAACACATACACACTCACATAGATATATGCTCGCATTACTACAACAACAATGACAATAGACAATGAGATGAAATGAGAATGCAGAATAACAAAGCAAAGGGGTTGCTATTCTATGAGAGAGTTAGAACTAACATTTCGGTAAGCAAACAAAAGAACATAAAAGAAATTCAGGAAAATACTAGAAAATGAATAGATGATTCCAACAAGTGATAGCGAAATTTTATCGTTACAATTTGAAGTTTTAAATTAACGGAAACTAATTTAAATAAACTTATATCTATAATTATCAAATTCGTAACAATATAATCAAAATTGAAAGCAATGTATCAAAAAATAGAGAAAAAGAGGAATAAATAAAAGGCTGGAAGCAGAGTTAATCGGGAAGTATCACCACTATGCTTAACATAATGCATGGATCGGACGAAAAAATTTATTGAGATCGTCGAAGTTTTCTATTAGGATTGGATCAGTATCAGATGATGTCTTAATGTATATAAGTCCACGATACGAAAAAGTGGAGGTAATGATCTTTTGCTTCTTCATTTTTATTGCAGCCTGTAATATTTTAAAGTTTAAAGATGTCAGATTTTCATTAATATATATTGGGTGGTTAGTGTCAAAACCAATGAGATGCAAACGCTATTGAGAACGATTATTCTTTCTAAACTGTGCCAGCATACGCAGTATCGAGTTTTTATCATATGGTGTGAGCAGTTTTATTATGATTGTCGTGTCCCTAGTATTCCTATTACTTTTATTATTAATGCGATAGATCGCCTTATACATTGGTATGGGGATGTTCAAAACATTACAGATACACTCGAATGTCTTACATAGGTTTTCTGTTTTCACATAAGGTATCCCATTGATACGTAAGTCGCAAGCAACAGATAAATTATTTTGTTTCTCTATGTGTATCTTTACATCATTATGCTCATCACGAATGCATTTTAATTCTTCATTCTCTTTTTCTAACATGGAGATCCTCTCTTCCAACTTTTGCATACCCTCGCCGAGTTGTATTTGAGTATCATATTTGTTTAACAGCTTCGATTCACTTTCGTCCAATCTCTTGTTAAGATAAACAACCAGACTCTGTTCACTCTCTTTTATCATTAATTGTATTTGCTGTAGCAAACTCTCTTAAGACATGGTAGCTGTCAAATGTCGTGCTTTTTTGTAGTTGTCCGCACAAAGTGATTCTTCCCTCTCCCTTTTGGCAGATGCCGTTAGCTTTTCCATAAGCTCTTCATGTAAGTCGTTATGCACTTTACAGACTATCCGTTTTTCCGGACGGAATGTCGTTGTTTGTAAAGAATTTTGCAGTGTGTCGTATCGATACGACTTGTCGGCGATGACTAAATAATCGGTAAATGTGTTATCGATCCCATAAACATGCAGCAGTATCGATTATGCCTTCGGACTTAACTTATATTGTGCACAATATATCCCAATAAACACAGGATGAGCGTTTTTCAAATGCAACAACTTTTCAGTTTGAGGGTAAATATAATTTTCAACATAAATTCAACTTGACTTGAAATAGCTCATCTTCAATACATCTTCAAATTGTTTGCGATTTACTTCCAATTTGCCAAAATGTTGACGAAATCTTTGAAAAGGTGTTGAAGATAATATGAGAAAACTTTGACAAAACACTACCCTAAAATGCAACGAAAAAACCATGTGGTTTTCAATACTTATTTGTGCAACGAAGTTCGTGGTCAATTGCAAGAAATTAAAAAATGGAAAATTTTAGACAAATAACCAAATAGTTTATAAAAATAGGTAAGTGAAAATAAAAAATTAAATAAAACTTTAAGGAAGTCACTAAATGTATATCTCTTTGCAGAAAACTAAAATTATTCTACGTTCTGGAAAACATTAAAAAGCTGACTGATGAAAAAATGGTGGACAATTAACTGGAACTGCTTCAAATAGTTTATAATAATTGGTACGTCAATATGAAAAATTAAATGAACACTTTAGAGAAGTCACTAAATTTAAATCTCTTTGCAGAAAACTAAAATCTTTGGATGCTACATTCTTGCAAACATTAAGAAGCTGACCAATGAAAAATGAGTGGCTTATCGACAAGAAAAAGTTTCCAGAAACATTACAAGTGCAACCAATTAAAATTGTTAAAAACAACAAATTGTTGAAATCAACAACTTCTGGATGAAAATGTGCATCACATTAATTCATATGCTATTATCAGTTTAGAATGGATATTTTGTGAATTCCTTCTGCTGGAAATCAATTCTAACACGCGGTCCAAATTTCAAATTGCCCGCATGTTAATATATTTTAATGCTGTTTTATGACACCAAAAGGAAGGAAGTCGAATTATCAATGCAAAAGTGTTTACTAATAATGTTTAAGATATTTAAAGTTTTGTTGTTTGTTTTTTTTTTTTGTTCTTAAATGTTGATATGTTTAATAAGATTATTATTTATCAATTGGTATTGTAGTGTATTATGTAGTGTAGTGTATTATTATATATTTTATTTTGATGAAAATGAATAAGTTATACAAAATGCATAGAATTTTGGCTTTGACTTTCAATTTGAAGTGAGTATATCATTCATACAAATTTAGGTTGAAAAGTATTTGCAACGATGTTAATTTTGAATTTGACTCGCATCGAAAATTGTTTGACAAATTATTGAGTAGCGATGCATTTCAATTTGAGGATAACACTTGAGATATTATTGCTAATGTGTTGAATTTCACTGTTGAGGGTAATGTCTGTTTTTTGTTGAGAACGCGATTTTCTCAACAATTTCTCAACTTGAATATTACCCTAATCCTTTGAAAAAATGTTTGAAAAATTGTTGAAATTTAGCATTTTTCAAACGTTTGTGTTTATTGGGATGGGATATGTTCGACACGATCACTGTCGTTCGGAATAACTGATAGTCTGTAAAGCGCATTACTCGACTTTTGTATTTCACACAGAAGTTGTTGTTGGTACTCACTCTCAATTTGGTTTTCCATTGTTGCTTTTTTTTGTAGTAGGTTAATTTTGTGTATGTGTGTATAGCTTATGATGCCAATGTTTTTATTTTTATAAACACAAACAAAATAAATTATTTGTTTATAAGTTGACAAGCAGGCTTCAATCAAAAAACAAAACACACAGTTTGGATGAAAGTTAGTTGATCAACAACACAGTGACGCCAGGACACAAAAATTGTATAAAAACAGTTTAAATTGGTTGACAACACGGAGCAATCAAAAAACACGTCCTATCTTTTCAAGTGTTAGGTTTACAATAATTTCAATGACTTCCAAATAAAAACCGTGAAATGTACATACAAATTAAAAACAAATATTTTATTTTTATGAAATTGCACAAACGTCGGAGTCTGAAGATTTTGCTGGAGTCGGAGTTGTAAAAATTTTTGCTCAACTCCGACTCCGGCTAAACTAAATTTTTTAAAACACTTCACATTTTTGTAACTAAACAAGCTTTTACGCAAAATCGTTTCCATTGCGTTATTCATTCGATAAATGTAAGTTATGACTGTAAATGAAAAGCAACTTCCAATTAAGGAGGTCATTTTATGTTTCCTAGAGTGTTAGACTAGCAGATGGGTTGAATCAATCCATATTAATGTCCACCATCAAAACAATTTATTTGAAATATTTCGAACAATCAATTTTATTTCTTTAAATTTTATTTTAAAACCATATACCTATATACATATGGCGAATATTGCCAGAATTTTTTTCTTAAATTTATTTCTATAGAAAATTTCGTACAAATTTTATTTCTATAGAAAATTTTGTAAAACTTTTATTTCTATAGAAAATTTTGCTAAATTTTATTTCTACAGACAATGTTGCTAAATTTTTTTTTAAAAAATTTGTTTTTATTGATAATTTTTTCATAAATTTATTTCTATAGAAAATTTTGCAAAATTTTATATCTATAGAAATTTTTCTTTAAATTTTATTTCTATACATATTTTGGTCAACATTTTATTTCTATAGAAAATTTTGTCAAAATTTTATTTCTAAAAAATTTTCTCAAAATTTTATTTCTATAGCAAATATAAAAAAATTGTAAAAATTACTCAAATGTTCCTATACCTCTAATACATATATATCGACTGATGAATCATGAATGCATTTTTGCGCAATTGTCTAAAAAATTATAAATACAAAATTTAAAGGATTTGAGATGGCTTCAATAGTTTGGTCCACAATGTGTTGAAGGGTATAATACAATGAGCTCCGTCCGACTTTGAACTTTCTTTACTTTATTTCTATAACAAATTTTCTCAAAATTTTATTTCTATAGCAAATATAAGTAAAAAATGTTTAAAAATTACTCAAATGTTCCTATACCTATAATACATACATATCGACTGATGAATCATGAATGCATTTTTGCGAAATTGTCTTAAGAATTATAAATAAAAAATTTAAAGGATTTGAGATGGCTTCAATAGTTTTGGTACACAATATGTTGGTCCACTATGAGCTCCGTCCGACTTTGAACTTTCTTTACTTATCTATAAATACATATACTGAAGACTGTTGGTAGCTGCTCATATTGTGATGGGTATTTATATAATTATTTTATTTACATAGGACAGACATTGCCTTAAATTTAAAATATAGAGTTCAATTGGCATCAAATGTGAAATTAAGATCTTTTTGCACACACAAATAAATACGATAATTTATTTATATCAATCCATTATTTGAATCTTTCCCATTGTTTGTTGGGCAATATTTAAAACTGCTACCATTTGCTTTTGACTCAAAGTGTCATCTCCATTCAATATCAGCATCTTCAACCTTTTTTGTTGGCCTTCCACGTTCTTCATTTCTCACATCACAATCTTTATTTCTGACCGACTATTGGAGAACTCCTACACTTTGAGTTTTTAAGCACCACGTTTAGAACCATATGTGACCATGGATCATGAGAATGCTCATTGTAAACCTCTGAATGAAATGGCTTAAAAGAAGATAAGAGACTGGAATCGACTTTTCTTAAGAATAACTTGCATTATGCCATCACATCTTCAGCCCAAGTTTGTAAGCACAATGTATATTGAAAGTCTATATCAACAGTTAACCAATCTCATTTGCAAGTAAATGAGAATACTGACCCAGCAGCGCAACCTCTGTTTTGGATCTCAAAATGGGTGGATTATATTGGATATTAAACCTTATCCTTTCGGGTTAGTAAAAAGCGTCAGCGAACTTATTAAAACAAATGTTATAGTTTTATTTAATTCGTAGAAAGTGTGAATACAGAATAATCAAGTTGACAAGAAGAAAAAAATTTAGTATATATATTCAAATTATTTTCTCAGAACAAAAATCTATTTCAAAGCTACTATTATAAAAATATTTCTATGTTATAAAGTGCTTTTTAACCAGGTAGTACAAATGTCCTACACCCCTTCTCAATTTATAATATAGAAAGCAAATAAGTCCAATCATGGTTTTGAATTTGTTTAGTTTTACGCGTTGCAGAGGCTTCGTTAACATATCCGCTAGCATTTCATCCGTAGGGCAATATTCGAATTTTATTTCTTTGGTTTGCTTAAGTTCTCGCACAAAATAATATTTAACGTCAATGTGTTTCGTACGTGGATTAATTTTCTCAGCGTCTAATAGTTTAAGGCAGCTTTGATTATCTTCTTTGATAGAAATGTCTTTAACGTCAATTTTAATATCCTGAAAAAGCATTTTTAACCAAATAAGTTCTTGGGCTGCGTCCGCTAATGAAACGAATTCAGCTTCGGTAGAAGATAATGTTACATTTTTCTGTTTACGAGAAGCATAGGATATAGTTGCTCCACCCAGTTGAAAAACATAGCCACTTGTCGATTTTCTACCACTAATTTCTCCAGCAAAATCCGCATCAGCAAATCCAACCAAATTAAAATTGCTACAATTTAGACAGAGCTTCAAATTCTTTGAACCATTTAGGTATCTTAACAAACGTTTTACTTCATTCCAATCCGATTTAGTTGGACATGAAACTTTTCTACTTAGGATTGATGTCGCAACGGTTATATCTGGTCTTGTATTGTTCGATAAGAAGAGTAGCGATCCAATAGCACGTCTATATAAGTCATTCGAATCCATGATTTCCGAATTCTCTACGCTATTCTTTATATACCCAACATCTAAAGGAATTTTTGAAGTTTTAGATGTGTTCATTCCAAATTCATTCAAAATTTTTTCTATATAACGTTGTTGATGAATGACATATTTGTTGTCTATTTTCTCCACTTGAATTCCAAGATATTGCTGTAAAGGACCCAAATTATTAATTTTAAATTTTGATGAAATATGTTGCACTGTAGATTCAATCGCATACTCATTTTTGGCGAATATGAGTATGTCATCGACATAAACCAGTAAGTATATGGTATCACCCAATTCTCCCTTTGTATATAGACAGCAGTCGGCTTCACCCTTCTGAATCCTAAACTTAATAAAAATTCGTTAAGTTTTTGATTCCAGCAACGGGCCGACTGTTTGAGACCATAAATACTTTTATTCAACTTGCACACCAAGTGCTCCTTATTTGGCGTTTTGAATCCTTCTGGTTGTTTTAGATATATTTCATTATCAATATCTCCATTCAGAAAAGCCGTTTTTATGTCTATATGATGGACCAACATATTTTTATATGACGCCACTGACAAAAGTGTTCGAAAAATTGATTGCTTCATTACTGGTGCAAAGACCTCGTCATAATCTTGACCATATTTCTGCGAAAACCCCTTCGCTACTAGTCGGGCTTTGTATTTATAACTTCCATCTTCTAAAGTTTTTAATTTGAAAATCCATTTATTTCCAACCGCTTTTCTACCTTTTGGTAATTCAACCAACTCCCAAACGTTGTTTTCGTACATTGCCTGAATTTCATCTTCCATAGCATTTTGCCAATTTTTACTTTCAGAACATTGAATAGCTTCTTGATAAGTCTTTGGTTCGAATACTGAAGTTACTTTATTAACATACCTTTCCGGTAATTTCCCTTTGGTAGTCCTCGAAGATTGTCTTAACTTTGGCTCCACATCGCAAGAATTCTGGACCGATGTATTTTCTGTTAAGGAACCATTTTCAGCTGTTTTTATTTCCTCGTTTTCTTCAGCAGTATCGTAACTCTCATTTTCATGATTTATTGATGTGTCCATAGCAATGGTTAGTTGGTCAGGTTGGTCAGAATTTGATAACATAAATGGAATAAAATCATCTTCCGAATCCTGGTGGTAAATTTCTTCTAAAAACTTTGCGTCTCTCGAAATAACAATCCTATTCGTTTCTGGATTTAAGATTCGATAAGCCTTCGATTCGTCACAAAATCCTACTAAAATTCCCTTTTTTGATACTTCATCGAATTTTTGTCGAAATTTTTTATTTACGTGATAGAATGCTTTACAGCCAAACATACGAACATGTTCCATTGACGGCTGCTTAGAAAACCAAATTTCATACAGGGTTTTATTCACAGCTTTGGAGGGTAACCGGTTTTGTAAGTAGTTAGAAGTGTTAATAGCTTCAGCCCAGAACTTTAGGTGTAGTCCTGAATCTATTAACATACTTCGCGCCATTTCAACTAAGCTTCTGTTCTTTCGCTCAGCGACACCATTTTGCTCGGGTGTGTGAGGTGCTGTAAATTGATGGAATATACCTTTGTTTTTCATGTACTGATCAAATAATCTACTTTGAAATTCTCCTCCTCTGTCGGTTCTTAGTATTTTAATCCTTTTTCCAAAGAAATTTTCAGTATAGTTCACGAACTCTTTTATTTTTTCAAATGTATCGTCTTTGTTCGCTAAAAAGTACACCATACAATACCTTGAATAATCGTCAATCATTGTTAGGAAATACTTGTTCCCACTCGGTGTAACTTCTTGCATTGGACCGCATACATCGGCATGAATGGTATGCAAAATCTCATTGGACCTATTCAGAGTTGTCTTGGGAAATTCTTGTCTAGACATCTTCCCCTTCAAGCAAGTTTCACAATTGTCTGAGCAATTACATGATTTCAAGTTGACGTTAGCAATTAAATTCTCCTTAATGGCATACTTTATGGCATTTATATCGCGATGACCAAATCTACGATGAAATGTATGTATACATTCCACGACCTTAGAGTGTGCTATATTTGCAATATTGTCTTGTTGTAACACATACAAGTTATTAACAAGTTTTGCTGTTGCTAAAATTCTATTGCCTTTAAGAAGTTCACATTTCTTTTCTTTGAATGTGATATCCAGACCTTTTTGGACTAATTTGGACACCGATATTAAATTACCTTCTAGTTCTGGCACATACAGTACGTCTTTTATGATCAATTTGTTACCAAGCAGTACAAATATCCTTCACCAGAACCTTTGGCGTTTATCTTCTTTCCATTAGCTAAAAATATTTCTCCGCCGACACCGTCATCAAATTTTTGAAAGAATTCGAAATTGCTACTCATATGACAACTTGCTCCAGAGTCTATATACCATGAATCTTGACACAACTTTTCACTCGAGTTTAAACAAAATTGGTTCGAGTTAAAATCTTCTGATGTTTTCTTGGCATTGTATTTGATTTCCTTTTTAATTCTACAGTCTTTTTTAAAATGGCCGGTCTTACCGCAATTAAAGCATTTTACCGCTGTTTTCGTTTTTGATTTCAGAGCCAAATTTGATGGATTTATATTTTGATTAGCCTCATTTCTGCGTTTGAATTCTTGTACTAACTTTTCTTTGACAAGCTCCAAAGTCAAATCTGCATCTGGTCGAACTTCCAGGGCAGTAATAATAGAATTATACTCATCTGGTAGACTTCCCAATAAAAATGCAACCTGAAGATGATTTGCCAACGATTCTCCTAAACCATTTAGTCTATCTACCGTATCTAGCATTTCTGATATATGCGATTCAATATCTTGTCCAGGTCTCAACTGCATTCTGCATAAATTCTTTAATAACATGACCTTGTTCGACAATGTTGGCTTTTCGTGGACTTTCCTCAACGATTCCCAGTACTCTCGTGCCGTTTTTAAATTACGTAGATGTACTAACTAAGAGTCCTCAACCAACAAACCTATAGTAGCACGAGCTTTACCATCCTTAGTCACCCATGCAGCAGGGGCATCAGCAGTTTTTTCAGAGCAGATTATATCCCATAAATCATCTTTTATCAATAAAAGTTCTAGCTTGTATTTCCAGATTTGGTAATTATCTCCATTTAGTTTCTTGATACAGGATTTCACATCTTCCATTTTCGCAAAATTTTCTTTTAAACTCACAATTTTTAATAATTCATTCACTTAGCTGGGCCCATAACCTATTGGATATTAAACCTTATCCTTTCGGGTTAGTAAAAAGCGTCAGCGAACTTATTAAAACAAATGTTATAGTTTTATTTAATTCATAGAAAGTGTGAATACAGAATAATCAAGTTGACAAGAAGAAAAAAATTTAGTATATATATTCAAATTATTTTCTCAGAACAAAAATCTATTTCAAAGCTACTATTATAAAAATATTTCTATGTTATAAAGTGCTTTTTAATCAGGTAGTACAAATGTCCTACAGATTACACTAACTCCGATTTACATGAACATTTGCACATGGAGTAGAAATAGTACTCTTACTATGCATGCCAAATTCGGTTGAAATCCGTTCAGATTTTGATATAGCTCCCATATATAGCTTTCGCTCGATTTACACTCATACATTACACTAAAACATGATTTAGTTTGGCTGAAACAAATAAAAAGATTAACTTAGAGGCTATCGTAACACAATTAAAACAATATTTTATAAATATCTATAGTATTTACCCAAAAATCTGAATATTTATCAAATTGAGGCATAACAGCGTCACAATTTTTTCCTCAATGATATTGTTTATAAAAAATATCGATATCATATCGATTTCTGCTATCGATTTTTTCATTGGTCTGTCAAACAAAAATTGCAGTGTGGTCAATGCGTACGATTTTAATCGAAAAGTCGGACGCGGACATTGTCGTCCGGAATAACTTGTAGTCTGTAAAGCGCATAACATTTGAAGTTTTATAATGTGTACCATTTTACTATGACTGGAGAGACTTTTAATTTTATTCGGATCAGCAGAAAATTTCAGCAAACTACTGACTTTTCTGCAGTATGTCTGCTGTTCCAAAATAACAGATTGTTTCTTGTTTTAGCAAAAGTCCTGCTAAAACCGAAGCATTTTGTTTGCTGAAAAACAGCAGACAGCGTTTGCTATTAACAACAGACTTTTTTCTATGAGTCCGCTATATTCACAGAATTATTTTTTTCTGTAGCCATGTTATCCCAAAATATAGTTCTTTACAACCCATATGAAAAAATAAACTACCAAGGCGACCAATTACAATTGGTCGCAACGGCTACATATCATATCTTACGGCGATGTGATTGTTAATACCATAATAATACCTGATGTAAATGATTTGATACAATGTGGTATCAAAATTAAAAGGTAACGCGAATCAATTTGTTAATACCACACGGTAATGGCCACGTACCGCCATTTGTCTACCAGTGTATCAGGAAAATTTAACGTTTAAATAACGGGGAAATGCTCAGACCAGATTTTATTGTCCACTTCAAATCTATCAACAAAGTTGACGATTTCCATCGACACAGAGCATTAATCTATCACAGAGCTACCATTTCTCTTGGCAAAAGTGAATTTTCCTTCTTCATGTACAGGGGCTCTTCCGTTCAAAATTAGGGCTGTTTTCTTTTAGCACTGGATACCCTTAGCCGTGACGGACTAAAAGAAAACAGAGTACTCGTTTATCCAGGAATATGCAACAGCTGTTCAAAATCAATCACAGAAAAGAAGTGAAATCTTGCATTTTTAATGTATGAAATGCTCCAAATAGTAATAAATATTTACTGCTGCGATTATTTATGACACTGTATCACTTTGAATTTCATGTTTTTCGATAAAATAGTCACAATAAATTGCTATTGTGAATCGAAGAAGCGTCACTTTATCCAAATACAATCTGGCAACATCGGCGCGACTTGCACTGATGAGATGTTCTGGATAGAACACCAGAGCAACGATGTTCTGGATAGCCCATACAAATGTTGCATCCAGTGCAAAAAGAAAACAGCCCTATTGTTACAGAAATCTATATCTTCTTCCATGCGCGTTCGTACACCCAGAAAAAAGTGCCTTCGAAACTAAAGGAAAATTTTTTCATCAATATAGTTTATCCATTTTATTTCCATTAAGGTAAATTTTTGTGAGAAATAATAAAATTTACTCGTTTCAGTAAAAATATCCTAAACTGGAAGCAGTTAGGAATAGTTCATTAACTAGAATAAGGCATGGAATTTTACTCATACTGTTTTCTTCGCTGGGTATAAGAATTTACTACTGAACAAGAAAATTTTATTCACCGATAACAAAGCATTCGTAAAAATAAACAAAATCCGAACTAAAACCAAGTTTCCTCAAAATTAGTAAAATTTCTTATAAAATGATAATTGCGACTTCCTTTATAATAGAAAGTTTTTCATACATACGAGCAACACTTGGCATAGAAAAATATTTTAGTTCATTCGTACTAAGAAGTATGCAATCCTTTCAAAACTTAAGGAAACACACTTGTTAGAATATAGGAAATTTTCCTATATTTCTATTGTCTACCTGTAATCGATACCTGTCATCGTAATCGATGTGTTTGCGCGTGGGTGTAATCGATATGTTTGCGCGTGGGTTGTTTTTTTAGTTGGAATCGCGTTGTTGTGGCATACGGAGAGATTGTTAAAAAATAATATGGTAAAATAATATAATAAATAACAAATAAAACATATAAAATATTTGTTATTTTAAATTAGTGAGAAAAATTTTCTTTTTCTTGAAAATAAATCTATCAATGTTCATTTCATTTGTCTTCATTTTGGAATCTTCAATTATCAGGTAATATTCAGTGACGCTAACCTTTTGTATCAAAAATGGTTTATGATTTTTTATATTTGTAGGTATTGAAATTGTAAAAGGAGGACAAAATCGTTAGGCAGCAACTTATTAAAAGTGAAAAGTACAAGAAGAAGAAAAAGTGCGTTTTACAGTTGATAATATCACATGGAAATTGGAAATAGTGGAATAATAAACTAATATTTCAAGGACAGTCGATACTGTTGATTCTTAATAAATATATTCAATATATATATAAAACTTGTCTTTTATTGAAGATAAAATTGCCTATATAAATAAATAAAATTGTATTTAAAAACGGAGGTAAGCAGTTCTAATTATGAAGTAAAAGTTTTACCACAAATATGTAAGATTTGCCCAAATGAATGAAAAAATTTCAATAAAATCATTCCATATATGAATTCAAATCAGTTAAATTTTTTCATTCTGTAGTATAGTGGTACATAAATATAGGAAAATGTTAACTAATATATGGAATGCATTATACCTAATTTCTACGAAAATCACATCGTTCAAACAAATAAAAATGTCGTTGGCGCTATACGAAGTTCAACTTTCTTCACAATGAGTTCATTTTAACTTAAAGAAGGGGTCACTTTTTTCTGGGTGATAGTTTTGTCGTTTGACTTTCTGTTACTTTGGCTACCCTTAAGTATTTCTGGAGGTAGTGTGAGGTCTCACAAAGAATTGGGTCTACGCTAGTATAGGATACTGTAGTAAGAAATACTTAGTAGAAATCAAATTGAATCCATTACGTTTGCATTAAAAATTCCAACGTTGTCATAGATTTGAAATTTCAATTGTATTGAATAGAAAAATTTATTTTCTGTAAGTTCAATTTCTGTGCTGTGATTATTATCACATTTGAAAAATCTTTAATCAATTCTTTTGAGAATTCTTAAATCAATTTTTATGAGACTCCGTATATAATTCATATGATGAATTAGATTTCGTTGCTGGATGAATTTACAAAAAGGAATTTAGAAAATCGTACAAAAATTATCCTCTCGTCACACGTAATTTGTGGTGCGTTATGTTTTTAACTGGTGCGAGTGTCAAACAAGAGTTTATGTCCTAGGCCTCAAACCGGCTTATTACAGTGTCAAATATTGGACCCCTAAAAATAATGTTACGAATTTGATAATTATAGATATAAGTTTATTTAAATTAGTTTCCGTTAATTTAAAATTTCAAATTGTAACGATAAAATTTCGCTATCACTTGGAATCATCTATTCATTTTCTAGTATTTTCCTGAATTTCTTTTATGTTCTTTTGTTTGCTTACCGAAATGTTAGTTCTTACTCTCTCATAGAATAGCAACCCCTTTGCTTTGTTATTCTGCATTCTCATTTCATCTCATTGTCTATTGTCATTATTGTTGTTGTTGTAGTAATGCGAGCATATATCTATGTGAGTGTGTATGTGTTTGGCAGCCACCAGGTAAACAACTTAATGGTCGTAGATCCTTCTAGCATTGTCTAAGAATGTTCTGGCGTTGCCAGAATATTGAAGTGCTACCAGAATGTTCTCGTATTGCCACACCGTCATATATAAAAGCGTTCGCATGCTGCTAACGAGTCAGTCTTAATTAAAGCGTCAAACGAATAACTTCAGTGTGAACGAATTGTAAAGTGTGAAGTCATAGTAAATAAATTGTAGATTGTCGTTATTTAAAAGAACTGTGTTTTAATTGTCGGGTAATTAAAAACGCCTAAATATAAAAACGTAACAATTGGTGTCGGAAGTGAAATAACGAAAAAAAAATCTACAATGAAGTTTAATGAGCTTCGAGTGGAAGACTTAAAAAAGGAATTGAGCAAACTGGAGCTGCCGACAACAGGCAATAAGGCCCAGCTTCAAAAGCGTCTACTGGAAGAGTTTGAACGGCGTAATATGGACATTGCGACGCATGAGTTTGATTATAAGGAAGACATTGATGAATCAATACTCGTCAATACCAGCAGTGTAGAAACTCCGTCTGTGGCTTCGAGTGTTGTAGATTACACATCAATGCTCAGTGTTTTGAGTAAAATGATGGATGAAAACTCTAGAATTCTAGAAAAATGGAAGAAAATTCTAGAAAACTGGAAGCAAATTCTCTAAAAATGGAAGAAAATTCTAGAAAATTGCTGGAAGAAAACGCTCTAAAAATGCAAGAAAATTCTAGAAAAATGATGGAAGAAAATTCTCTTCTTTTGGTGGAGAAATTTGACGAAAATTCTAGAATTCTTAATGAAAAGTTACAACAACTTTCGGAAGGTATGGAGAAACGCGTAGACCACATTGAAAGTCAAATTGTGGAATTGGATAAGAAATTTGTGGTTCACGATGAAAAATTTCTACACCTTGAGAAAAAAATCTCAGAACTAGAAATGAAAGGTGGCCCAGTGCGCGTAATCGAGGGCCCAAAAATCAAAACTCCTGTTTTTGATGGCTCATCTTCATTTGATGTTTTCAAATTCCAATTTTAGACGGTGGCATCCAGAAACATGTGGAATGACAACGACAGAGCAATTGAACTTCTGTTGGCATTGAAGGGTAATGCTGCCGATGTAATACAAAGTATCCCAACTTCTTCCAGAAATAACTATAAGGAAGTAATAGCTGCGCTACAACGCAAGTACGGTGGAGAACATAAGCAAGACATCTTCAGAATGGAATTAAGAGGAAGAGTCCAGAAATCAAATGAGACTCTACAAGATTTTGCAACAGAAGTTGAGCGGTTGGTGCTATTGGCATACCCAGGAGAGAGTCACCCACTTGTGGACCGCATCAAAATTGAGACCTTTGTGAATGGCATTCGAGACCCAGACATAAAATGTGCAACATATGCGGCACAAAAAGCTACATTTGTGGAAACTGTAACATTTGCCCTTACACAAGAGACAGCGAGGGTACTAGCACGTCCTCAAATTCACAAAGTACGTAAGGTGGAGACCGAGAATGACGAATCAAATTCCGTGATTGATTCAGTGAAAGAAGCCGTTAAGCAGGCAATGCAAGAAATGAAGCAAGAGGCAAATAAATCCCGGATCAAATGCTATTACTGTGATAAGCCGGGACATCTAGCTCGAGAATGCAAGGCACGACGCAAACGGTCAAGGTCCACATCACCATCTCCATTAAACAATAGCCATAAGAAGGTGACCCCACAGTCAAGTGAGTCACCTTTAAACTAAATCGAGCTAGTTCAGCGGGGCAAGAGCTGGCTCCCACAGACGATGGCCCCACCATCTCCATAGCAATAGTTCAACAGAAAAATAACAATTTAACTATTGCGGGTGTTATTAATGGCGACAAGCGTACTTTGACGTTGGATACTGGTGCATCAAAGTCTATCATTAGATCTGATTTAGTAAAAGGAAAAGTTACACCACTGATTGGAGTCAAGCTACGCACGGCTACAGGGGAACCCGCAACCGTATATGGAAAGGTCGCCGTAAAATTAACTATTGCTAACAAATCTGTTACTTATGATTTCATTGTGGCCGATATAGTAGACGAAGTTATAATTGGAGCGGATTTCATGATTGCTTTTGGCCTCAATCTGGATATGAAGCGTCGTGTAATGACATGGTGCGATGCCGAAATAACGGTAAACGTGGGATACGACGAGAATACACCTGTCAGACGTTTGACAACGAGCCAGTCAGAGTCTATACCACCGAACGCCGAAGCAATTATATGGGTTTCTATGAATGGAGATTGTGAAGTCGGCCAATTGTGGGTTGTTGAACCAGCAGAAAACAAAAGCAACAACATCTTGATAGCAAATGCCCTGGTAACAACGAACGAAAAGAGACTAATACTAGTTCGTGTCTTGAACTTGTCTGACAATCATGAGCAAATTGTAAAATTTTCTGATATTGGAAAATGTACACCAGCCGATGCAATAGTCAATTTGGAAGGCAACTCATCAAAGACACATGGAGCAGTGAGAAAACATCTAGAAGCGTATGTTGAAGCTTGGACACGTCATCTATCGCCGTCAGAGAGAAATAAAGCCAAGCAATTGTTGTGGAAAAACGCCTCTGCTTTTGCTTCTGAAAAGGGAAATCAAGGAAGAACATCTGTAGTGAAACATGAAATTAAAACCGCAGAAGAAAGGCCCATAAAACAGGCACCACGAAGTGTTCCCCTGGCAAAAAGAGACGAAGTTCAAAAGCTCATAAAGGAAATGGCGGAGAGTGGTGTGATCGAGCCGTCATCAAGTCCTTGGTGTTCCCCAGTTGTGCTGGTCAAAAAGAAAGATGGAAGTACCCGATTCTGCGTGGACTACAGAAAACTGAATGATGTCACCAAAAAGGACAGTTATCCGCTTCCACGCATTGATGACACGTTGGACACACTAGCCGGAACAACATGGTTTTCTACGCTTGATTTGCAGAGTGGATATTGGCAAGTAGAGATCGCCGAGAAAGACAAGGAAAAGACGGCTTTTGGCGTTAATGGCGGTCTCTGGCAATTCAATGTAATGCCGTTCGGGCTCTGCAACGCTCCGGCTACCTTCGAAAGATTGATGGAGCGGGTACTGAAGGGGTTGCACTGGAAGTCGTGCTTGATATACTTGGACGACATCATAGTGATGGGCAAAACTTTTGACGAGCACCTTAAGAACTTGAAAGACGTTATCCAGCAATTGTCAGCCGCTGGTCTACGCCTTAACGCAAAGAAATGCTCCCTTTTCCAGCGGGAAGTTAAATACCTGGGTCATCATGTGACTGCAGAGGGCATATCCACCGATGAAGACAAAATCCAAGCTGTCAGAGATTGGCCACGACCTCGAAATCTCCACGAATTAAGAAGTTTCCTTGGGTTATGTACATATTACCGACGATTCGTCCCAAACTTCGCCAGCATCGCCGCTAGTCTCCATAAATTGACGCGAAAAGGTCAGAAGTTCCAGTGGAGCGACGAACAGGAGGATTCATTCCAACATTTAAAAGAACTTTTATGTTCAGCTCCTGTTCTAGCGTATCCTATTCCGGGCGAAAAATTTGTTTTGGATACAGATGCTAGCGCGCATGGTATTGGAGGTGTGCTATCCCAACAGATAGACGGCAAGGAGAAGGTCATCGGATATTTCAGCCGAACGTTGTCCAAGCCCGAAAAGAACTACTGTGTAACGCGACGAGAGCTGCTAGCCGTCATAGAGGGTGTAAAACATTATCATAAATATTTGTATGGACAACACTTCTTGCTCAGGACTGATCACTCAGCTCTACGATGGTTGCTCCAATTCAAGAATCCGGAAGCTCAACTGGCACGTTGGATCGAGAGGCTCCAAAGCTATGATTTCAGTATCGAGCATAGAAAAGGTGGAAAACACGGTAACGCTGACGCTTTGTCACGTCGACCTTGCAGAATAGAATGCAAGCACTGCTCGAAAGCTGAACATAAGGAGGAGATTGTTGATATTCGGCTGTTACACATCGAATCTGGAGTGGACTGGCCAACAGAACAGCGTAAAGATCCCATTTTGAACAAAATTATTTCGGCAAAGGAAGAGAACAAGAAGCCCAGTAAGAAAGACATAGCAGCCGAAAGTCCACTTATGAAATCATACTGGGCTCAATGGGATAGTTTAGTTCTAGTCAATGGATCCCTGCAACGTAAATGGGAAAGCGAAGATGGCAAGAGCAGCCGAAATTTGATCATCGTTCCAGATTCCAAAATAAGAGACGTTTTGGCGGAGTTCCATAATGGTCCCAGTGGAGGTCATCTGGGAATAACCAAAACCGCCGAGAAAGTGAAGCAACGATTCTACTGGGTTGGATGCCAGAAATCAATTGCTGAATGGGTAGCCAATTGCGAGAAGTGCATGAAGGCGAAAGGTCCAACAAGGAGAAGTCGAGGTCCTATGCAAGAATATAGACCAGGAGCCCCGTTTGAAAGAATAGCAATGGACGTGGCAGGCCCTTTCCCAGTAAGTGATTCTGGAAACCGTTATGTCCTTGTGGTCATGGATTACTTCAGCAAATGGCCGGAGGTGTATGCAATTCCAAACCAAGAGGCAAAAACGATTGTGGATGTGGTCAACAAAAACTGGATATGTCGCTACGGTGTGCCGTCCGAGATTCACTCAGACCAGGGAAGAAATTTTGAATCGGCCATATTCAAAGAGATGTGTGAATCCCTTGGTATCAAGAAAACGAGGACTACGCCATTACATCCACAATCCGATGGCATGGTAGAAAGGTTTAATCGCACTCTGGAGGAACATCTTCGAAAAGTAGTGGACAACGGCCAGAGGGACTGGGACGAGTATATACCAAAGTTTTTGCTGTCGTATAGATCTGCCATTCATGATTCCACCTCTCGAACACCGGCCAATGTTCTATTCGGAACTGAGTTGAAGTTGCCTGGAGATCTTATATTCGGCGCTAAACCTAATGAGCTTGCCATGGAAGAAAACAGAAACGACATCCCAAACACTTTCGGTGAAGTTCACGAATCAGTGCGCAACAAAATAAAAATGGTCAGCAACAGAATGAAGGCGAGATACGATCGTGCTGTAAATACTGAGGGCTTCCAAGAAGAAGAATTGGTTCTGCTATTTAACCCGCAACGAAAGAAAGGATTGTGTCCTAAACTGCAAACACAGTGGGAAGGCCCATACAAAGTCATCAAGAAGATCAATGATGTTGTATACCGGATTCAGAAGGACGACAGCCCTAGATCAAAGATGAAAGTTGTACATCTGGAACGATTGGCTCCTTACGGAACAGGTTCTGTGCCTGTTCGGGACGAACAGGCTTAAGCGGGAGGCAGTGTTACGAATTTGATAATTATAGATATAAGTTTATTTAAATTAGTTTCCGTTAATTTAAAATTTCAAATTGTAACGATAAAATTTCGCTATCACTTGGAATCATCTATTCATTTTCTAGTATTTTCCTGAATTTCTTTTATGTTCTTTTGTTTGCTTACCGAAATGTTAGTTCTTACTCTCTCATAGAATAGCAACCCCTTTGCTTTGTTATTCTGCATTCTCATTTCATCTCATTGTCTATTGTCATTATTGTTGTTGTTGTAGTAATGCGAGCATATATCTATGTGAGTGTGTATGTGTTTGGCAGCCACCAGGTAAACAACTTAATGGTCGTAGATCCTTCTAGCATTGTCTAAGAATGTTCTGGCGTTGCCAGAATATTGAAGTGCTACCAGAATGTTCTCGTATTGCCACACCGTCATATATAAAAGCGTTCGCATGCTGCTAACGAGTCAGTCTTAATTAAAGCGTCAAACGAATAACTTCAGTGTGAACGAATTGTAAAGTGTGAAGTCATAGTAAATAAATTGTAGATTGTCGTTATTTAAAAGAACTGTGTTTTAATTGTCGGGTAATTAAAAACGCCTAAATATAAAAACGTAACAATAATATAATTGGAAATTTGGATGCTGTATAATTTATAGAAATTTTATCTAGTATAATTTATAGAAATTTCTTCACCATTAGTATTTAGTAATCGACTTTTTGTTTGAACCACGACCCTGCCAACATTTTTTGAATTTGGGGGCGCTTCTGAGAATCCCCACTACGTCGAAAACAATCATATACGACATCAAAAACTCGTCGGAAAAGCGCCGTCACTATTGAGAAGTTGTACCATGCCAAGTTACTACGAAAAAGTTTCTCATCAGTGCAATTATTAGGTGACTATTTAGATCAATTTCGAAGGACGCCAATAAAAACCCCTGCAAACTATCAGAAAAAGTGCATTTTAAAGTAATTGTAGAAGAATCATTGTGGTCAAGTAAAACACGATTGTGTAGATATTTATTGATTTGATTAACCATTTATAATTTCTTATAAATATAACATTTTTCGGTTTATCTCATCATATTTAACATAATTTTTTGCATTAATAAAATAATGATGTTGAGCTTTAAGTAGCAAGTTACATATTGCAGCGTCTTTCAGCCAGTTTGTTTATTTTCGATGGAGACAGCGTGCCTGGAAAAATATTTGAAAAACGATCACTTTATTCTATTTGGAAAGTCGAAAATTGTTCACCATATACCTTTCACAATTTTAAGCGTAATATCTATGTTTTCAGAACTTTATTTTCGTTTTTATATAAATAAAATATAACAAGCTGGTTGCGCTTGGTGTTTCACAAAAAATAAAATGGCTCTTCTAGCAGTAGTGATGGCAAAATACTTTCATGTACATTTTGTACTTTTTGATATGCTTCCCCCATCACAGTTCGCGATGGTTGTGGTGACATTTACGAGTCTGTGGTAGCGATGAGGATGAAATGGAACTTTGAAATGCTGGCAGGGTTTATTCTATTTGGAAAGTCGAAAATTGTTCACCATATACCTTTCACAATTTTAAGCGTAATATCTATGTTTTCAGAACTTTATTTTCGTTTTTATTTAAATAAAATGTAACAAGCTGGTTGCGCTTGGCGTTTCACAAAAAATAAAATGGCTCTTCTAACAGTAGTGATGGCAAAATACTTTCATGTACATTTTGTACTTTTTGATATGCTTCCCCCATCACAGTTCGCGATGGTTGTGGTGACATTTACGAGTCTGTGGTAGCGATGAGGATGAAATGGAACTTTGAAATGATGGCAGGGTTATATCCGCTTTTTTGGGCAGATTAACTAACTTCTCATCTAATAATTTGGACATAGACTCTTATCATTCTCATTAGCTCCATTGTAGATAGGCTACTCACCGAAGCAGAGTTATCCGGGAAAGTTACCATCAATTTGCGTTTAACATTTTGTCACCATGGCCCACTGTACCGGTTAAACCGTAAAGCGGGTTTACATATGGACACGACATAGCGATGACTTTACGTTGATGATGTGACGGCTGTATTTAGGGTAATTGTCAGCAGAGTATCAATTCTGGGAGAGTGGCAACGCTGTTATTTGTGCCTTCACGAAGGATTTCTACAAGAATCGATGATCGTCATTGGGATTCTGTGGATTCTATGGAATCCAAATTGGAATTGGGTGGTTTTTGCGGACAAAACTTATTTAAATGTTGGAGTTACGATTAAAAATGTTCCAAACGAATACATCGTTCGATTTAATGACTACTATTGGAAGCGCACGAGAAGAAAATATATTCATGCGGCTTTAAGTGGAAAAAATGTATTTACCAGTAGAAACTTATACGTGTTTTAAACTAAATGAACGTTTCTTTCTATCAGATTACATCGTGGACCTTTGGTCCTAGGTCAGATTTATCAGATTTGCACCCAAGTGATTTTGAACTCCTGATATGCCAATTGCCGGTCGAAGACTTATTGCTACAACATCCCGCAATTAAAAGCATTAATATCCAGTCAGAAATATTCAGAAAATTAAATATTTATGAGAACACAAACGACACAATTGATTCACATATGTCGGATAGGCGAAATTTACTTGGATATTTACCGAGCAGGCACATTACAGATTTGCTGGAAGTGCACACTTTGTGGAGCCGTGGAATAACAGGAAAAGGCATTTCTGTAGCTGTTTTTGATACTGGCTTGCCAAGGCACCATCCTCATTTTCGCAATGTGAAGGAGAGAACAAATTGGACCAACGAAAAATCGCTTGATGATGGAGTTAAGCATGGTACTTTTGTTGCCGGTGTAATAGCCTCATCGCAAGGATGTCTTGGCATAGCACCAGACGTTGAGCTTCATATTTTTCGAGTATTCACAAATATACAGGTAATTAATTATGTACAATAGCGTTAACCATCGAAGAAAGCTCATTAAAGAAAGCTCTCTTGGGAAGGTGCTTAGACCCCCCCCAGAATTTGAAGAACTATTTACGATTTTCCTTTGTTTTTATATAAAATTAAGCAAGTAAATACACAAAATTGCGCTAAAAACATTCATGCACAATCGAATTACTTGGGGTGTGGTAGCAGTTGCCGATGGCAATATATAGTTTTATTTCTTAACATTGTCTTCTAAATTGGAAGTTAGTTTCTTTATTGTAAGTGAATGCTTGAAGTCTGATATTTATGAAATATAGCTGTATTTGAACTTATGATTTGAGTTCCTAAATTTATGTTTAGCTTAATAACTAAAGCTCCTTTATTATTTAGTTTAGTTTAATTTTTAGTCAATTTAATTAAATAAATAGTAATTGATATTAAAACTATTCTTTCATAAATGAATATATTAATAGTTCTGCAACAAAGCGTCGCCAAAAAAAAAACTAGTGAAAAAGTTTTTAGGTCTCGCAGTGGTGCAAAATTCGCGAAGAAGCGATGACTGTAATATGAACTGTCATAGGACGGATGTCCACCATTTCAACAGCCGTTGCACTAAAATTTGCATTTCTTCATAAGGTTAAAACATTTTGTGATATTTTCCCGAATAACTAATTTTTACATTCAACTTTTTACTCTTTTTTTACTCTCTCCCATTGTTAATCAAATTTCGCTCTCATTATTTGCTTAATTCTAAGTTGCAAAGTTTTATTTATTATTCTTGCCGGTTTAAATTAAATTTTAACAGCTTATCTGATCGTTTCCTACCATGGCCTCCTCCTCTGGAGGGAATTATTAATCACTAATCCATCACGGAAACACAAACGGAACAACAACCGGATCAATCTAAATAACAATAAAGATGGACATTATAGTTCAATGAAATGATCGCTCACTTCAGCTCTTTTTCGATCAATGAACTAGTTCGGTCAGTTAGTTCGCCAGTTCATTGTCGGTCAGTGAGTGGTTCATTTCAAGTTCATAATAAATTACAAGTATTAGCTTTGTGTTGTTTTATTCATCCCACAAAAATACATACGAAAATAATGCCGAATATGTTATATGCAAAAAAGCGATATGAGTTTACAGACTGAAAACTATAACAATGCCAAGGAAAGAGAAAATAACTGAGCGAACAAACTGCATAATTAGCTGAACTGACAGGGTGAGCGAAAAAGAACGATTGATGTGAACAAGTTCAGTCCGTTCATTTCAGTGATCCGTTCAATTGAACTAGTGCGTTCGCGAACTACCCAACTCTAAATAACAATCGCTATAATCCCACTTTAAGTGCTCCAAACAAAAAAGTTATTTTCCAACCGTACCAAACCTCAACAACCGAAATATGTGGTATTAAAAAGCAAGATAACCGAAAAACTTAGTAGTAGTATTCTTTATTTATGAAAATGTTAACAGTTATTCATCGTTTTTGCCCATGACAAATTCTTCTGCATAAGGATTTTACTGAAGAAATTCGGTATTCTATCTGCCTTGTATTCAAAGAATGTTCTGTAAATGTATTGAAAATGGAGTTGAAGTGTATACATGTGAGCATCTTCAATATTTGTTACAAGATCTATAACATAGTTTGGTGTATTTTCTGGGAGTTTAAGCTCACGTTTTATGAAAAATCGCTGCAGTTTATCGACTTCCTCGGAATGTGTATAACCCCAGACCTGTGCAGAATATGCTTGAATTGATCTGCAGGTAGATTTCCCATTTCAAATCAATACTATCTATTTTTAAAAACTTCTTCCATGTGGAGTTTATTGCGCTTTTTGACTGGTTAGTTCGGTTATCAACGTGACTCTGAAAGCTTAGCCTTGGCGTGAGTACCACTCCGAGGTATACGTATGATTTTACAATTTCAATTTCCTGTCCAATGAAATACCACTTTTCGTGGTTTGATAGTCGTCCCCCATATCTGAAAATCATAATTTTGGATTTGTCGGTATTGACTTCCATGTTCCACATTGTACAGTATTCCTCAAGTTTTAAGATCATGTTTTGATCTTGTGTATTGATATATGATTTCTATCATTCTGACAAATTTATATGAGATACCCAATGAGTAGAGTTTGTATATAAGTGCTTTCCTCGATACTTTGTCGAATGCGAATGCTCTGAAATCGACAAAAAATGCCTGTATTTGTTTCTTCTCTGCTAGTTTTATAGCTGCTATGGTAGTCAAATTATATATATATTGTCTACCGTTGAATAGAATTTTCTGAACCCCACCTGGTATTCCACCATAACTCTTATTTTCCTCCACCCAGTTGATTAGTCTATTGTTCAATATTCCCATGAAGATTTTGGCTGCAGCATTCATAAAAGATATCGTCCTGTATCGATATCGATATTTCCCTTTTTATGAATTGGAAATATTGTTGTCATTACCATAGATTCCTCTACATAATTCCTTCTATATGCACTCGTATATACCTTGGATGGTTGTAGTAAAAACTTATCTGTAGCGTTTATATAAAATTTATAAGGTATTCTATCCTCTCCAGGGGCTTTATTGAGCTTGACTTTTGACAGCTTGTCCTTGTCCTTTTGAATGCATGTCTTTGATTTCTTCTAGTTATGGTTCATAACCGGGGCATAATGAAAATCTGAGGAAGCTATTGCAGGGGTTTACAATTTAAAGAAATGGTCTCTAAACAATTCCGCGGTTATTGCTTTACCAACTCGAAATTCTTGGTTGTTATTGTAATAGTTTATTGTGATTTCATCCATTTTTATGTTATACGCTCTGGTACTTCAGCTTCTGGCCGTCGGGTTGGTTTAGCAGGGTTGCAAATTGGACATACGTCAGCTACGCTGCTATCAATCACTGATAAGTAGGAATTGAGGCGGCTGCACTTGCCTGATCTTAATTGGGCTAAAACTACCCTAGTCTGCGGTGGGAGGTCTCTTTCCTCCGGTGCTATGGGCGGTGGACGGACTCCGAGAACAGGATTAACCTTGTAGCTTTTCACCGCTTCAGCTACAGCATCCTCATGAATCTTGTTCAAACCTGCCTGGTACGCTGCTTGATCTAGAGGTTCTCTTTTGTAACGCTGGATCTCGTGCTCTAGATGATGTATATAAACCCTTAACAGGTTGGCTGATAAGTCCCCGGTCTGACACATAGATGGCGTCGCTAGTATTAAATGCATATAATTTTTATATAGTACCAACCTTCAAATGATTCGTGTCAAAATTCCTGTCTGTAAGTCAATTAGTTTGTGAGATAGAGCGTCTTTTGTGAAGCAACTTTTGTTATTGTGAAAAAATGGAAAGGAATTTCGTGTTTTGATAAAAAACTGTTTTCTGAGGGGAAAAATACGGTGGAAGCAAAAACTTGGCTTGATAATGAGTTTCCGGACTCTGTCCCAGGGAAATCAACAATAATTGATTGGTATGCAAAATTCAAGCGTGGTGAAATGAGCACGGAGGACGGTGAACGCAGTGGACGCCCGAAAGAGGTGGTTACCGACGAAAACATCAAAAAAATCTACAAAATGATTTTGAATGACCGTAAAATTAAGTTGATTGAGATAGCAGAGGCCTTAAAGATATCAAAGGAACGTGTTGGTCATATCATTCATCAATATTTGGATATGCGGAAGCTCGTGTTGATGAATCTGAGCGGTGTTTGCAGCTGTTAACTCGTAATACACCCGAGTTTTTCCGTCGATATGTGACAATGGATGAAACATGGCTCCATCACTACACTCCTGAGTCCAATCGACAGTCGGCTGAGTGGACAGCGACCGGTGAACCGTCTCCGAAGCGTGAAAAGACTCAAAATTCCGCTGGCGCATCGAATAATTTTTATCGATTATCTTGAGAAGGGAAAAACCATCAACAGTGACTATTATAAGGCGTTATTGGAGCGTTTGAAGGTCGAAATCGCGGCAAAACGGCCCCATATGAAGATGAAAAAAGTGTTGTTCTACCAAGACAACGCACCGTGCCACAAGTCATTGAGAACGATGGCAAAAATTCATGAATTGGGCTGCGAATTGCTTCCTCACCCACCGTATTCTCCAGATCTGGCCCCCAGCGACTTTTTCTTGTTCTCAGACCTCAAAAGGATGCTCGCAGAGAAAAAATTTGGCTGCAATGAAGAGGTGATCGCCGAAACTGAGGCCTATTTTGAGGCCGAAGGAGTACTACCACAATGGTATCAAAAAATTGGAAGGTAGTTATAATCCTTGTATCGCTCTTGAAGGGGGAACTATGCTGAATAATAAAAACGAATTTTGACAAAAAATATTTTTTTCTTTGTTCGACCGGGGACTTATCAGCCAACCTGTTACGTTCCTGGGTGGTGGATGTGTATCCATGAGATGGTGGTTTGGATGATTACTGCGATAACAACCCAGGATATACTGCTTTGACAACATATAATTGTGTCTTCGCACAGGGATGATCTTTTATCTCCACATAAAGGTGATCCAGGAGTGTGCTGCGGAGACACCCAGTCGCAGTTCTAAGGGCAGCGATCTGGCAGGTCTGTATGTTATTCCACTGCGTGTCACTGGTCTGCGGTGTCCACACTGGAGCTGCATAGTTTACCACTGACCGGCCAATTGCCTTATAAGTAGTCAACAAGGTTTCTTTGTCCGCACCCAAGTACTGCCGGCAAGTGACTTGAGGACCTTGTTTCCACCACGGATCTTATTACATATTGCAGTGGCATGGGCAGATGACCTGAAAAGGTTGTCGAATGTTACCCCGAGTATCTTGGGGTAGTTTACTGTCGAAATTATTTCGCCATCGACTCTAACATTCAACTGCCTACGCACTTCCGCCGTCCATGTAGTAAACAGTGTGGCTGAGGATTTGGTGGCAGATATCCTCAGATTTCTAGCAGTGAAATAACTGGTAAGATCAACACTGTAGACGTTTAAACGATCGCATATGTCATTAACAATGTGCCGGGATGCCATGACGCCGTCAGGAGGGTGTGGAATCGAGGACAGGCAGAGGTTAAATAGTGCCGGAGATATCACCCCACCCTGGGGAACTCCCTGTTTAACTCTACGGGAAATGGTCTCTAAACAATTCCGCGGTTATTGCTTTACCAACTCGAAATTCTTGGTTGTTATTGTAATAGTTTATTGTGATTTCATCCATTTTTATGTTATACGCTCTGGTACTTCAGCTTCTGGCCGTCGGGTTGGTTTAGCAGGGTTGCAAATTGGACATACGTCAGCTACGCTGCTATCAATCACTGATAAGTAGGAATTGAGGCGGCTGCACTTGCCTGATCTTAATTGGGCTAAAACTACCCTAGTCTGCGGTGGGAGGTCTCTTTCCTCCGGTGCTATGGGCGGTGGACGGACTCCGAGAACAGGATTAACCTTGTAGCTTTTCACCGCTTCAGCTACAGCATCCTCATGAATCTTGTTCAAACCTGCCTGGTACGCTGCTTGATCTAGAGGTTCTCTTTTGTAACGCTGGATCTCGTGCTCTAGATGATGTATATAAACCCTTAACAGGTTGGCTGATAAGTCCCCGGTCTGACACATAGATGGCGTCGCTAGTATTAAATGCATATAATTTTTATATAGTACCAACCTTCAAATGATTCGTGTCAAAATTCCTGTCTGTAAGTCAATTAGTTTGTGAGATAGAGCGTCTTTTGTGAAGCAACTTTTGTTATTGTGAAAAAATGGAAAGGAATTTCGTGTTTTGATAAAAAACTGTTTTCTGAGGGGAAAAATACGGTGGAAGCAAAAACTTGGCTTGATAATGAGTTTCCGGACTCTGTCCCAGGGAAATCAACAATAATTGATTGGAATGCAAAATTCAAGCGTGGTGAAATGAGCACGGAGGACGGTGAACGCAGTGGACGCCCGAAAGAGGTGGTTACCGACGAAAACATCAAAAAAATCTACAAAATGATTTTGAATGACCGTAAAATGAAGTTGATTGAGATAGCAGAGGCCTTAAAGATATCAAAGGAACGTGTTGGTCATATCATTCATCAATATTTGGATATGCGGAAGCTCGTGTTGATGAATCTGAGCGGTGTTTGCAGCTGTTAACTCGTAATACACCCGAGTTTTTCCGTCGATATGTGACAATGGATGAAACATGGCTCCATCACTACACTCCTGAGTCCAATCGACAGTCGGCTGAGTGGACAGCGACCGGTGAACCGTCTCCGAAGCGTGAAAAGACTCAAAATTCCGCTGGCGCATCGAATAATTTTTATCGATTATCTTGAGAAGGGAAAAACCATCAACAGTGACTATTATAAGGCGTTATTGGAGCGTTTGAAGGTCGAAATCGCGGCAAAACGGCCCCATATGAAGATGAAAAAAGTGTTGTTCTACCAAGACAACGCACCGTGCCACAAGTCATTGAGAACGATGGCAAAAATTCATGAATTGGGCTGCGAATTGCTTCCTCACCCACCGTATTCTCCAGATCTGGCCCCCAGCGACTTTTTCTTGTTCTCAGACCTCAAAAGGATGCTCGCAGAGAAAAAATTTGGCTGCAATGAAGAGGTGATCGCCGAAACTGAGGCCTATTTTGAGGCCGAAGGAGTACTACCACAATGGTATCAAAAAATTGGAAGGTAGTTATAATCCTTGTATCGCTCTTGAAGGGGGAACTATGCTGAATAATAAAAACGAATTTTGACAAAAAATATTTTTTTCTTTGTTCGACCGGGGACTTATCAGCCAACCTGTTACGTTCCTGGGTGGTGGATGTGTATCCATGAGATGGTGGTTTGGATGATTACTGCGATAACAACCCAGGATATACTGCTTTGACAACATATAATTGTGTCTTCGCACAGGGATGATCTTTTATCTCCACATAAAGGTGATCCAGGAGTGTGCTGCGGAGACACCCAGTCGCAGTTCTAAGGCAGCGATCTGGCAGGTCTGTATGTTATTCCACTGCGTGTCACTGGTCTGCGGTGTCCACACTGGAGCTGCATAGTTTACCACTGACCGGCCAATTGCCTTATAAGTAGTCAACAAGGTTTCTTTGTCCGCACCCAAGTACTGCCGGCAAGTGACTTGAGGACCTTGTTTCCACCACGGATCTTATTACATATTGCAGTGGCATGGGCAGATGACCTGAAAAGGTTGTCGAATGTTACCCCGAGTATCTTGGGGTAGTTTACTGTCGAAATTATTTCGCCATCGACTCTAACATTCAACTGCCTACGCACTTCCGCCGTCCATGTAGTAAACAGTGTGGCTGAGGATTTGGTGGCAGATATCCTCAGATTTCTAGCAGTGAAATAACTGGTAAGATCAACACTGTAGACGTTTAAACGATCGCATATGTCATTAACAATGTGCCGGGATGCCATGACGCCGTCAGGAGGGTGTGGAATCGAGGACAGGCAGAGGTTAAATAGTGCCGGAGATATCACCCCACCCTGGGGAACTCCCTGTTTAACTCTACGGGGTTTTGACTTTTTGTCCCTGAATTCCACGTACGACTGGCGTCCACACATATAATTCAGAACCCAACGTTCCGTTCCTGACGGTAGGGACGTATTCTCGATGTCCTCGAATAATGTGGCATGGTTGACCGTATCGAATGCTTTCGATAGGTCAAGCGCCACGAGGACCGTCCTATGACACGGCTTGAGCATGTTGATGGCGGGCAGCTGAAAACTTCTCCACAAGGCTGGGGAGGATTAGTGCCTCAGGTGTCTTGCCTACTGGCGAGAGAAGGGATATCGGTCTGTACGATTCACCTTTACTCGAATCTTTATTCAACCGTCGAACTGAACGGACGTGTTTTCTAATAGCGGAGTATTTCATCGTAATAAGTACTTATTACGAATTTCACGTGTGGTGGAAATAATAAACCACCATGCAGCGAAATTCAAAGTCATCCACTGGATTGCTAACTTCAGGGCCCAGTGGACGGGTAACGACTGAAGTTATAAATTTGGGCAGCGACCAAGAGTCAGGCCCAATTAGTCGACCTGTAGACGGGTCGACTGGCGGTGACACTTTGGCAAGTCGAACCTTTTCTAAGGTGACGACATCAAAAGGAGGCAATCCCTCTCGAAAGAGATTCAAGGAACGAAGAAATGCTTTGTTTATCCTAAAGAAATTAGGATCAGTCGACCCAAGCACGTTGTCGGCTAAGCAAAGCGATTCCTTAAAATGGGCTCAAGGAATTCTTGAAGCTGGAAAAAGGGAACGATCACCGGATGAGCTGCCATCCTCTAAACGGGATCAAAGATCGTTTGCCTCAGTTGCAAAAGACAGCCTTGTGATGGCTATTATTAATAAAGGAGCATTGGACGGTATGATTCCAAGACAAAAATGGGGGGAAATTGAGAACGCGATGTCTGGTGTCTACTCAGAGGTGCGAAAAAGGTTTCCCGGAGCAAGTCCTCGACGGCAAGATGCTGGATGGTATCAAGGACGATATAAGTTAATAGCTTTTGCGGACCAGATGTCTATGGATTGCTTTAAAGCTGCATTGATGCTAATTGGTGAAGTTTGGGAATGAGCCGCTTTGGAGTTAGTCGATAAAAAAGACATACCGGCTAAACCTAGAGCACATGCATGGATACCGGCAAACCCTCCTGATCCTGAGTCAATAGTAGAGAGACTAAAAGAATGTAACCCAGATCTTCCAAACGCCGATTGGAAGGTTGGTCGTTTGGATGAGGTGGATGGACCAAGACGACATGCGGTGTTTATATTAAACATTGAATCGCTGCCACATCTAACCCAGACCCAAGGACGTGTAAGTTATGGCTTTCATGATATCCATATTAAGGTATACAAAAGCGATCAGCCAAAGGATTCCGGAACGGACAAGCCTCCGGTAGAGTCAGCAGTGAAAAAATCTCCTAGCGAAGCCGAAGGAGACATAAAACCTGCAGACTATGGCAAATCATATGCGGGAAGTTTCTACAGGCTCAAACCTCACCAAAGCTGAACCGCGGATTGTTGCGAGTCACCGAGATCTGTGAAGAGGAAGCCCTTGATGACTCAATTGAAGCGGCTGATGTGACGGTGGTTGAAAATTTGGATGGTTCTACGGTTCCTCCAGATAAATCTTCACCATTGTAAGGCCGCTTGTGCTGCATTAAAAGTTCTCCTGATGAAAGGAGACATAGATATAGTTCTTATTCAAGAACCATACATATATAAGAACAAGATCTGTGAATTAAGCACTCCGGGTTTCAAACTTTTGCATAATACCGGTAACGATATAAATCGAGCATGTATAATTGCTAAAAACAAACTAAACTTGTTTCTGCTTCCTTCATCGAGCAATGCAGACACTGTCGTAGCCAGTCTAGAGATATCCAAATGCAAATATTGGGTATCTTCGGTCTACACGGGACATGATAGGGAGATGCCACCCTGTGCCGTTAAGACCTTAGTTGAGGAGTCACTAAAAACAAAGACAAAACTCATTATGGGATGCGATGCAAATGCACATCATAGTATTTGGGGAAGTAGTGACACTAATGCAAGGGGAGAGTCGCTAATAGAGTTTATTTTGCGTACTAACCTGGTAGTTTGCAATAAGGGAGATGCACCAACCTTCGTCACCAGGAACAGACAAGAGGTTTTGGACGTCACGTTGACCTCTCCGGAACTGAATGATAAGATATCTGAGTGGCAAGTTTTGAGGGAACATAGCTTCTCAGATCATCGCTACATCAGTTTCAGATTGTCTGTTCGTACTTCAAAGACCATATTTCCGCCAAATGTTAGGAAAGCTGATTGGAGTAGGTATAGGGAATCGTTCAATTTGATGATACCGGAAATGCCAGAGTCAAATATGAGCACTGTGCAAGATATCGAACACGCAGTGGAGCGGATTACTAAGGCCTTCAACATGTCACTGAAAGCTGCTTGCCCTAGAGGAAAGCCAAGGGGAAAAACTCGGCCGCCATGGTGGACTACGGAGTTAAGTAATATGAGGAAATCCTGCAGGAAGCTCTTTAACAAAGCAAAGTCCACAAGAGCTCCGGAGGATTGGGATGAATCTGAGAGCATATAAACGAGAACTGAGAAGGTCTCAACAACACTCTTGGGATGATTACTGTAGCAGTATTGAGAATACGTCAGAGGCTTCCAGACTACGGAAGGTACTAGCATCCACTAACACCGCTCCAGGTTTCATTAAAACATCGGAGGGAAATTGGACAACGTCCAGTGTGGAGACGTTGGAGGTACTTTTGGACACACACTTCCCTGGAAATCAGACGGTTGAACCATGTTCTGGTGGTATAACAAAGGCTCAGCGGTCATTTCCTATCGAGGAAATTGTGTCGGAATCTAGAATAAAATGGGCTTTAAATAGCTTTGGACCATTCAAATCTCCCGGACCTGATGGAATTACTCCGGCGGAATTACAAGCAGTGGCTGAAAGAATTATCCCTGGTTGACGGTGATATATAAACGATGTGTAAACTTAGCATATATTCCAGAAAAGTGGAGGGAAACAAAAGTCGTCTTCATACCTAAAGCAGGAAAAGCCTCTCACTCGAGTGCGAAGGATTTCCGACCAATCAGCTTATCCTCATTCCTACTTAAGACCCTGGAGAGGATGATAGACATGTATCTTAGAACTAGCGTGGATTCAAGTTTGCTCTCGAAACGACAGCATGCATACTCGAAGGGCAGGTCTACTGAGACCGCATTGCATGAACTAGTCAGCTTTATTGAAAGCTCACTATCTGTCAAAGAATACACAATCGTGGCGTTTCTAGACATAGAAGGGGCGTTCAATAATGTCCATCCGAGCTCGATATTAAATGGACTGACAACTCTGAATGTTGATCTAGGTATACTTAGGCTGTTAGACGAACTTCTAATAAAGAGACGTATTTCAGCCACACTAGGGCAAGCAAACATACAACGGTATGTAAACAGAGGCACTCCCCAAGGAGGAGTTCTGTCACCTCTTCTTTGGAATGTTGCTATAAACAACCTTCTGGTTTCCCTAGAAAAAGAAAGGATAAAAGTGGTGACATACGCAGATGATGTGGCGCTAGCAGTCAGGGGAAAATTCCCATCCACAATCAGAGATATTATACAGAGAGCTCTCCGGATGACTGAGAAATGGGCGAAAGATAATGGTCTTGGTGTAAATCCAGCAAAGACAGAACTAGTCATGTACTGCAAAGACCGCAAAACTCCCACGGTTAGACCCATTTCCTTAGGGGGTACTGAAATTCCCTTTGGTGAGTGTGCAAAATACCTTGGCGTTATTTTGGACAGGAAGCTGAATTTTAGGCTTAGTATTGAAGAGAGGACGAGAAAAGCCACGGTAGCTTTGTACTCGTGCAAAAAGGCAATAGGGAAAAAGTGGGGACTAAAACCAAAAATTGTGCATTGGCTATACACGGCAGTAGTTAGACCTATAATGCTGTATGGTGTTGTAGTCTGGTGGCCGGCACTTCAGAAACCGACTTGTTTAGATAAAGTTCAGCGTATGGCAAGCTTATGCATCTCAGGCGCATTTAGTAAGACAGGAACAGACTCCCTTAATGTCATGCTACATCTATTGCCTTTAGACATTTTGGCCAAACAGTCAGCTGCAACAACGGCTGTGCGGTTGCGCGAGCTATCGCTGTGGTCGGAAAAAATGTACGGTCATAGTTCGGTCCTCAAAGTAATGCCCGATGTGCCTAACGTAGTGGATTACACCCTGGCAAAACCACTTTTCGACAAAAAGTTTGAAACTCTAATTCCCAACAGTGAGGCGTGGTGTACACAGGGGAATAAAAGATATATAGATTTCTATACTGATGGCTCCAAATTGAATGGACAAGTGGGGTTCGGAGTATATTCTAAAGATCTGGAAATATCGAATAGCGAAAAGATTACCTAATCACTGTAGTGTTTTTCAGGCTGAAATATTGGCAATAAGAGAGGTGGTGAATTGGCTGAGAAGTAATGTTCCAACAAATATTGGCATTAATATATACTCAGACAGTCAACCTGCAATAAAATCCTTGGACTCTGTGTTCCTTAATTCAAAAACGGCCATAGACTGCCGCAAATCTCTCAACGAGATGGCTGAGCAGTACAATATTCATCTAATATGGGTGCCTGGTCATAGGAACATACCGGGGAACTGTGAAGCAGATGTGTTAGCAAGGCTAGGAACTACCTTACATATTCCAGGGGAACTAGAATCTGTTGGTATGCCTCTGGCCACCTGCAAGCTCTTACTGCGTGAGAAGGCTGTTATGATGGCCAATATTCGATGGGAAAATTGCAAGGGTTGTAACGACACGAAGCAAATATGGCCCCATTTAAACTTAAACCGCACACTAGATATGCTAGTGTTCTCAAGGCGTCAGATAGCACTCCTAATATCTGCTATAACGGGTCGCTGCCTGATAGGCGAATTTGCAAAAACTATAGGTGCGAAGTGTAATTACTATTGTATAAGCTGTCATGACGTGGAGGAAAAGGAATCAATTAAACACCGCTTGTGTGAGTGTCCTGCTTTTTGTGTAAGGCGTAAGCGAATTTTAGGAGCATATACACAGTCTCACATAAGTATACACACTCTTGAGGTTTTTACCTTATAACTAAACATGTTTCTTGTTGTTGTTCATATTCCAGACTAAAAAAATCTTCTTGAAAATTGACAAATACTTTGTTTTTCAAATTAATTTACAAAATCTAAAGCATATATATGCATATTTTATTATATTTTATTAATTAAAGAAAATACAATTTCTTAAATCGTATGTAAACTTGTGTAAGACTGTGTAGCTTTAGATTACTGGCTGACCTGGAAAACGTTAACTTAAGCAGTTTGTTAATGTTTTTGGAGCAATCTGGTTGGTTCCACAAAAGTAAATAATAGAGAAGGTTCAGTGGTTAAGACTAGAAGTGCCCATATGTAATAGGTACTTTTAGTTAAATGTATTCGCAGGTGCTTCAGCATTAGCATTGAAATTCTGTCGGGGCCCAGCGCCTTGGATGGTTTCGCACATTGGTAACTTCGGCTGTGGTAAATTGTGGTGTGTCATCGGCTCGGCGACCATCAGTGCGACGAGTGGCTCTCCTTTTCGCTCTATCAATCTCGGGATGCTCGACAAACTGTCGGTTGAAGTATTTGGCGCATCACTTCGAATCAGTCACAGTCACGTCGCCAAAGGTGACTGGAATCCCATCATCCCTAGTATCGGGGTTCGAGAGGGCTCTCACTGTTGACCACAATTTACCTATTCCTGTGCCTAGGTTACATTGCCTCAGGTGCTCTAACCATGTGGTCCGCTTGTGCTCGTCGACTATCTTACTAATCTCTAGATTCAGTTCCTGATTCTAGGGTCAGCAGGGTTAGCACGACGGCGTTCATCTCGCTCGTCTGCGAGTCCCGCCGCTTCAGCTGGGAAGTTAGGACTCACTTGGGCAATTCGACCACCTGGAATGAAGCGGCTGCTGCCTTGATGATGTCTCGGAACGCCCTCTGGGCAACATGAACATGAGAGGGGGACGGAAGCTCACTGAAGCGGCGATCTGTATATTCTCTGAAGCCTTCCCAGTTGGCTTTCGTTTGGTTTATGAACGTCCGGCGTTCAGAGGTTATGTAATCGGACGGTCGGTTAATGGTGAGAATTATGGGGAGGTGGTCTGAACGCAATGAAATGACGGGTTGCCAGGAAACGTCATTTATCAGACCAGGCGATGGTAAGGATAAATCTGGCGAACTGCTGCAATCACCCATAATTCTCGTGGGGCCTCTTCGTTCACCGTGCAAAATGTGGAGTCATCTATCTGCTCTGCTAAAGCTATGCCGCTCTGGTCATTACCCAGGAGAGAATGCCAAAGTTCGTGGTGGGCATTAAAGTCTCCTAGAACCAATCGGTTATGCCCGCACAACAGCCACTCAATGTTTGGGCTATAACCTGGAGCACAGCTATCAACCGGCGGTATATACCATTGTATAGCTCTATCTCGGCAGCCCCAGACTTGACTGCTACCCCCATACATTCCATGTAGGGGTCACTAGTGTCTGGCACAAGCGGGATAGGCCTATACTGCAAGGAACGGTGTAATATGAAAGCCAGGCCCCCACCTCCATTCCTAGCGCGATCCTTACGCAGCACATTGTACCCATCACAATGGCGCAAGCTACAGGTCTCATTTAGCTTTGTCTCTTGGATCGCCGCGACCCTGATCCTGATATATATTCACAATATATCTAATTATCGAAAAATAATTGTATAATTAGATATAATGCATTTGGACGTCAATTGCCTGTTTCGGTATCAGGCTAACATGAAATATAATTCACAATATATATTATGTTGATCTCAGCCATAAATCATACTAAAATGCGAAATATTTTGTAACAAAAAAATTTTACAATAGTTAAAAGACAGTCTGTATAGTGGGTATAGTTTTCGGAAGAACACTATTAATATTGTGGGATTTTTTGTAACAATAAAAAGCTGGGTGAAAATAAAAGATACTTATTTCGATTTCACCATCGAAAAACGGGGTCACTATATGAACATGTTCGGTCAAAATTTCCAAAAGGGAAACACTATCATGTACGAGTAATACCTCATTCACATTACACTTCCAAAATCTTTACTTTAACTAGATTTCAACTGTCATTTGCCTTCTAAATAAGGGATTTAAATTCCACTTTTAATAGATTTCGAGCCTAATGTGTACGAGGTATATATTTGAAATTAAAGTAACTATCTCAATAAAGGTTGGAATTTTCATATTTCATAAAAAACATCCTTGCAATAATTATGAAATTTTGAAATTATGCAATTTAAAACGTGAGATACATAAGGTAAAATATCCCGTTGTTTATAAAGGTTTATTCAGTCTACCAGTCTATCGGAATGTTGGTATACAGAAATATGACAATCATAAATTAGGAAGTGCAATCTTCTTTTTAAGTGCAATCTTTTTTTAGAATCTGGGCTAGAACCCACGACTATGTATGTCCCACAAGGCAACTACTACTACTTGGTACCATATTCATTCACACTACACTTCCAAAATTCACTTTAACTAGATTTCAGCTGTCATTTGCATATAAAAACCCTCTGTTATATATAAAATATTGTAAAGAAAATTTCCCGAGAATTCCCGCATTTGATTCCCGGGAAAACGGGAGCGAAAAAATAGCAAATTCCCGGGATCCCGTTCCCGGGAAAAAAACCCTACTCGGAGCCCATTGCAATTAAATTGCAAAAATGATGCACTTTCCGGAACTGGTACAACAATATTCGGTGTTAGATGCTGCGGCAGAGAATATTGTTGTGCGGAAGATGTCGGGGGATCGCATAGTCTGATGGCCCACTGCTGCTATCACTGGCAATTTCTTTTACTAACTCCCACCATTCTTTTGTGTTGCTGATATTATTTATCTTTTGGTTTAGATATGCGAAAACCCTATTAGAAGTCACAACATCTTCGTAGTATCCAAGGCCCTCGAAGGCATAACTTCGGAACCTACCCAAGACGTCTCTTTCCTACGGGATGGCAACCTTTTTGTTTTGACTAAAAACAAAAAACCACGCAAACAGATTTCTAAAAGCAACAAATCTGACAGGGGTAGGCCCCATCGAGTGCTTCTTACACCCCACGCCTAACACTATAATAGGCGTTGTCTTTTCCAGAGATCTAATTGAACGCACCCCGGAAGAAATCATTGATGGTTTCAAACATGAAGGAGTAATTGGCTGTAGAAAAGTGACTCGTCTTTCGGAAGGCTAGTTAGTAAACACTTCTATGCATATCCTTGTTTTCAAACTATCCAGCTCCCATCTGAGGTAAAAAGCGGCCAACTTCTCAACTGCAAAATAGAATCGTATATTTATCTCACGGATTCAACCACATCTATAAGAGCTGAGATGCAACTACGATTTGACCTAAATCCAGATTGTCGTGTAAATATGTGCGAGGATTCGATGTAAGTGCTCATCTGTTGATGCATAATCTTCTCAATTACTTTCGATAAATAGAAATTGGTCTGAACTCACTATTAACCTTGGGTATAGTTAGTATCTGTGATCGTTTCTATTACCCAAGGAAATTTGATTTAGTCAAGATGTTATTAAACACATATGTGAAGTACGGAAGGAGATTGGGTAAAAGCATTTTTATGAGTTTCGGACTGATACCATCTGCCCCCACACAATCCCACGGCGGCGGGTTCTTTGCACCGGATTGACCCGATGGACCCCATCCATTGGCCAGCGGCTGCCACATCAGTGTACGTTTTGTTTCGTCCGTCTTTTTGTGTTGGAGAAGGAGCATCCCCGGGGGCCTTCTCCGTTTGCTGTTGGCCCGAGCCGGGATGGAGGAGAACCCCGGACCATGGTATTGTTCAGTCTGCCGAAACCTGATCCACCACCGTTCGGTTTCGGTTAGTGTAACCGGTGCTTGGAGTTGGTGCACAACCGGAACTGCTCCGGCTTAACATCGCTGCGGTAGTATAGTCATACTGACTACGTGGCAGGATGGTGTACCAGCGATAGCAGCAGTGGGTCGTCTGACTATGCGACCCCCCGACATCTCCCGTACAACAATATTCTCCGCCGCAGCATCTTACACCCAATATTGTTGTTTCAGTTCCGGATAGTGCATCGTTTTTGCAATTTAATTGCAACGGGCTCCGATCTTGTATTCAACCGTCGAACGGAACGGACGTGTTTTTAATAGCGGATAAACTCATCGTAATAGTTACCTACTAAGAATTTCAAGTGTGGTGGGATATTAGCCACCATGCAGCGAAATTCAAAGTCATCCACTGGGTTGCTATCTTCAGGGCCCAGTGGACGGGTATCGACTGGAGTTATAAATTTGGACAATGACCAAGAGTTAGGCCCAATTAGTTGATCTGTAGACGGGTCGACAGGTGGCGATACTTTGACAAGTCGTACTTTTTCTAAGGTAACGACATCAAAAGGAGGTAATCCCTCACGAAAGAGATTCAAGGAACGCAGAAATGCTTTGTTTATCCTAAAGAAGTTAGGATCAGTGGACCCAAGCACACTGTCGGCTAAACAAAGCGATTCCTTAAAATGGGCTCAAGGAATTCTTGAGGCTGGAAAAAGGGAACGATTACCGGATGAGCTGCCATCCTCCAAAAGGGATCAAAGATCGTTTGCCTCAGTTGCTAAAGACAGCCTTGTGATGGCTATAATTAATAAAGGAGCATTGGACGGTATGGCTCCAAAGCAAAAATAGGGGGAAATTGAGAATGCTCTGTCTGTCGTCTACTCACAGGTGCTGGAAAAGTTTCCCGGTCCAGATCCTCGACACCAAGAGGCTGGTTGGTATCAAGGATGATTTAAGCTAGTCGCATTTGAGGACCAGAGGTCTATAGAATGTTTTAAAGCTGCTCTGATACTAATTGGTAAAGTTTGGGAAGGAGCTGCTCTAGGGTTAGTCGACAAGAAAGACATACCGGCTAGACCTAGAGCACATGCGTGGATACCTGCAAACCCTTCTGACCCTGAATCTATTTTAAATAGACTGAAACGATGCACTCCAGATCTTCCAACAGCTGATGGGAAGGTTGGCCGTTTGGATGAAGTGGATGGACCAAGACGGCATACAGTGTTTATATTGAACACTCAGTCTTTGCCACATCTAGCAAAGTCCCAGGGTCGTGTATGTTATGGCTTTCATTATATCCAAATGAAGGTATATAAAAACGATCAGCTAAAGGATTCAGAAATGGACAAGCCTCTGTCTGAATCAGAAGTAAGCGGATCCTCTTGCGAAGTCGAGGGAGATACCAAAGTTGAAGACATGGATAGACACCGTATACGAGAGGAGGTTTCTATTGCCTCAGAACTCACCAAAGTTGAACCTATGGTTATTGCGAGAGTCACCGAGATCTCTGAAGAGAACATTCTTGATGACTCGATTGAAGCGGCTGATGTGACGATTGTTGAAAATCTCGATGGTCCTACGGATCCTCCAGATAAATCTTCACCATTGTAAGGCTACATGTGCTGCCTTAAAAGTTCTCCTGATGAAAGGAGACATAGATATAGTTCTTATTCAAGAACCATATGTTTATAGAAACAAAATATGTGAATTAAGTACTCCGGGGTTCAAACTATTGCAGTATACTGGTAATGATGTAAATCGAGGCTGTATATTTGCTAAAAACGAGCTTAACTTGTTTCTGCTTCCTTCAATGTGCAATGCAGGCACTGTCGTTGCCAATTTAGAAATACCCAAATGCAAATATTCGGTATCTTCGGTCTACATGGGACATGACAGGGAGATGCCTCCATGTGCCGTTAAGACCTTAGTGGAGGAGTCACTGAAAACATAGACGAAACTCATTATTGGATGCGATGCGAATGCACATCATAGTATATTGGGAAGTAGTGTACTAATGCAAGGGGAGAGTCGCTAATAGAGTTTATTTTGCGTACTAATCTGGTAGTTTGCAACAAGGAAGATGCCCCAACCTTTGTCACTAAAAACAGGCAAGAGGTTTTGGACATCATGGCCTCGCAAGAACTGAATGAAATGATATCTGAGTGGCAGGTATTAAGTGAACACAGCTTCTCAGATCATCGCTACATCAGTTTCAAATTTGATGTCCATATCGCCAAGGCCATATGTCCGCCAAATGTTAGGAAAGCTGACTGGAATAGGTATCGTTCAATCGTTCAATATAATGATACCGGAAATAACAGAGAGAAATATGAGAAATGTACAAGATATCGAACACGCAGTGGAGCGGATTACTAAGGCCTTCAACATCTCACTGAAAGCTGCATGCCCTAGAGGGAAGCCAAGGGGGAAAAATCGACCACCATGGTGGTCTACGGAATTAAGCAATATGAGGAAATCCTGCAGGAAGCTCTTTAACAAGGCAAAGTCCACCAGAGTCCCTGAGGATTGGGACGCTTACAAGAAGAATCTGAGAGGATACAAGCGAGAACTGTGAAAGGCTCAGCATAACTCTTGGAATGATTACTGCAGCAGTATTGAGAATACGTCCGAGGCTTCCAGACTACGGAATGTTCTAGCATCCAACAACTCCGCTCCTGGTTTCATTAAAACATCGGAGGGCAATTGGACAACGTCCAGTGAGGAGACGCTGGAGGTACTATTGGACACACATTTTCCTGGAAATCAGACGGTTGAACCATGTACTGGCGGTGCCACCGTTGCTCAGCGGTCGTTTTCTGTCGAGGAAATTGTAGATATGATAGATATTTATCTTAGAACTAGCGTCGATTCAAGTTTGTTCTCGAAACGACAGCATGCATACTCGAAGGGCAGGTCTACTGAGACCGCATTACATGAACTAGTCAGCTTTATTGAAAGCTCACTATCTGTCAAAGAATACACAATCGTGGCGTTTCTAGACATCGAAGGGGCGCTCAATAATGTTCATCCGAGCTCGATATTAAATGGACTAACAACTCTGAATGTTCATCCATGTATACTTAGGCTGTTAGACGAACTGCTAATGAAGAGACGTATTTCAGCCACACTAGGACAAGCAAACATACAAAGGTATGTGAAAAGAGGCACTCCCCTGTAACGGCTCTCACACTGGATCCTAACTTCTACTGACCATTGCTACCGAATGTTCCGACCTTGCTCAGTGGAGGGGGGGTGTTCTTGTCGCCGAAGTTAGATCCCAGCCGCTTACACCAACAATAAAATTTTAATGGTAGCATACACTTTTTTTTTCATAATGACAAACCTAGTTAGCTATTTAAAAGAAAACGGAACCGGTCCCGGAAAATGGATATCTAGGTGTCATTGATATCCGATCGGTTATCCCACCCTGCCTTGCCGACCAAGATGTTTGTCAGCCCTAACGACACTCTACACGCTCAAACCTTCAATTTCGAAAATTAAACGCAAATACTTTAATAATAATATTGCATATTTTTAGGAATCATTATATTGACAATTATTTCTAGATCAACAAATAAATTAAAGGGGAATTAAAAATTATGTTAAATTGCAAAAAGTGGCCTATCTCAATATTTTAAAATTCTAATACAAGAAAACAAATCAGAATTAGTTGAATAATCTTAAATAATGAAAATTCCCATCATCCATAGATATATAACAAATTAAGAAGATAAAAAAAAACAAAGATTCTTTAATACTCACGAAATTATTTGAGTTGCTCAGCCAACAAGCGCTTGTGGACCAGTATTTGAGTTACAGTTTCTTAATATAACTTGAAAAGAATAATTTAAATTAAGAGTATATACATATATAAATGAGTAGGTTTGCGGTTTCCATAGTATTTTCTGGAAAACGTTGATCTATATTGATTGTAATTTTTCAAAGTGTAGGCCAGACAGGGCTCTAGAAATAATTTCCTTATATATGATTTTCTTTTGATACCCGGATTCTTTGTTGCTTCATGTAATTTATAGCGAATTGCGATATTTAGGTAAATTTGGGATATTTATGCCGCATTAATTGCCATTTTGAAAGCCTTTTTTCTTTCACAATCCAATTTAATTGTGCGTTTCAGCCATGTCAAAATTCCATATGCCAATTTTGCAATCTGTGGGATAGTCATCCCACAGATCCAAAAGATCTGTGTCCAAATAACAGCCTTGTCCAACTTCCTGTGATTTAATGATGTCAAACCAATATTCAAATTTAAAAAAAATTAAAGGATTTCGGCTAAAGATAAAAATTGTATTTCGCAGCTAATTGCAATAAATCTTATTCGCAAATCAAAACCAATTTCTCTTTATTTTTTTTTCAAAATCTTTGCTTGCAACTTATTATGATTGTGAAGTCGATCCAGAATGAAAATTTTCTATTTTCCAATTGACACATGAATGAAAGGCATTTCAATTTTTCAATTGCCTTTTTTCCAAAAAAAAAAAACTGAATTTAAAGTTTTCAAAGTAAAACTGTGCAAGTGCGTGAAACCCCCGTCATAAAATACACCACCTGTACTAAAAAAAAAAAAAAAAATCTTATTTCCAGATGTCTTTAGCATGGTATATCCCGCTTCCTTTTCCATCCGCGTCTTCAAGTTCGTAATATACATGTTTTATAACTATTTTACTCAATGTGAAAAAAAAAAATTCTTCGAGTTGCAAATGTTTATACACAAACTGATAGTATTCTACTCTTGAAGATTATCACGTGTAGAATGTTTTCCTTTACCATTCCATTTTCTTAGAAACAAATATAAAAAAAAACTATTGAATATGATCATTGTAGGTAGATAACCACTATTTAGTATCAAAATCCTTCTTAAATGATCTTATTCAACATATAGCACTAAAATTTTTACCACTCACTAACATCTAATGCCAAAGTAAAACTCTGTCATGTGAGTAAGATCCCAACTGTACTCAGGACCAAAATTCTCAAACATTCTAGAGTGATTATTCTGACCAACCCAAAAAAAATTTATCTAAGTTTGGCTTTAAATCCCACATGAATGAATGCAAATTAAAGAATCCAAAACAGATAAATATTTCTAAATTTGGTTTTTTTTTTTTTGTTGATCTGTCATTATATGGGGAAATATCGATAGATGAACATGAACATGATTTGTTATCAAAGTTTATGTAAATTAATTACTCTATATTTTTTTCCACCGATATCGGGCCCCACGTTGGGCGCCATTTATTTTATGTAACGGCTCTCACACTGGATCCTAACTTCTACTGACCATTGCTACCGAATGTTCCGACCTTGCTCAGTGGAGGGGGGGTGTTCTTGTCGCCGAAGTTAGATCCCAGCCGCTTACACCAACAATAAAATTTTAATGGTAGCATACACTTTTTTTCATAATGACAAACCTAGTTAGCTATTTAAAAGAAAACGGAACCGGTCCCGGAAAATGGATATCTAGGTGTCATTGATATCCGATCGGTTATCCCACCCTGCCTTGCCGACCAAGATGTTTGTCAGCCCTAACGACACTCTACACGCTCAAACCTTCAATTTCGAAAATTAAACGCAAATACTTTAATAATAATATTGCATATTTTTAGGAATCATTATATTGACAATTATTTCTAGATCAACAAATAAATTAAAGGGGAATTAAAAATTATGTTAAATTGCAAAAAGTGGCCTATCTCAATATTTTAAAATTCTAATACAAGAAAACAAATCAGAATTAGTTGAATAATCTTAAATAATGAAAATTCCCATCATCCATAGATATATAACAAATTAAGAAGAAAAAAAAAAACAAAGATTCTTTAATACTCACGAAATTATTTGAGTTGCTCAGCCAACAAGCGCTTGTGGACCAGTATTTGAGTTACAGTTTCTTAATATAACTTGAAAAGAATAATTTAAATTAAGAGTATATACATATATAAATGAGTAGGTTTGCGGTTTCCATAGTATTTTCTGGAAAACGTTGATCTATATTGATTGTAATTTTTCAAAGTGTAGGCCAGACAGGGCTCTAGAAATAATTTCCTTATATATGATTTTCTTTTGATACCCGGATTCTTTGTTGCTTCATGTAATTTATAGCGAATTGCGATATTTAGGTAAATTTGGGATATTTATGCCGCATTAATTGCCATTTTGAAAGCCTTTTTTCTTTCACAATCCAATTTAATTGTGCGTTTCAGCCATGTCAAAATTCCATATGCCAATTTTGCAATCTGTGGGATAGTCATCCCACAGATCCAAAAGATCTGTGTCCAAATAACAGCCTTGTCCATCTTCCTGTGATTTAATGATGTCAAACCAATATTCAAATTTAAAAAAATTAAAGGATTTCGACTAAAGATAAAAATTGTATTTCGCAGCTAATTGCAATAAATCTTATTCGCAAATCAAAACCAATTTCTCTTTATTTTTTTTTTTTCAAAATCTTTGCTTGCAACTTATTATGATTGTGAAGTCGATCCAGAATGAAAATTTTCTATTTTCCAATTGACACATGAATGAAAGGCATTTCAATTTTTCAATTGCCTTCTTTCCAAAAAAAAACTGAATTTAAATTTTTCAAAGTAAAACTGTGCAAGTGCGTGAAACCCCCGTCATACCCCAAGGAGGAGTTCTATCACCTCTTTTTTGGAATGTTGCTATAAATAACCTTCTGGTTACCCTATAATAAGAAAGGATAAAAGTGGTGGCATACGCAGATGATGTGGCTCTGGCAGTCAGGGGAAAATTCCCATCCACAATCAGAGATATTATTCAGAGGGCCCTCCGGATGACTGAGAAATGGGCGAAAGACAATGGTCTTGGGGTAAATCCTGCAAAGACAGAATTTGTCATGTACTGCAAAGATCGCAAAACTCCCACGGTTAGGCCTATTTCCTTAGGGGGTATTGAAATTTCCTTTGGTGAGTGTGCAAAATACCTTGCCGTTATTTTGGACAGGAAGCTGAACTTTAAGCTTAATATTGAAGAAAGGACGAGAAAAGCAACGGTAGCTTTGTACTCGTGCAAAAAGGCAATAGGAAAAAAGTGGGGACTAAAACCAAAAATTGTGCATTGGCTATACACGGCAGTGGTTAGACCTATAATGCTATATGGTGTTGTAGTCTGGTGGTCGGCACTTCAGAAACCGACTTGTTTAGATAAAGTTCAGCGTATGGAGTGTTGGTGTATTTCAGGCGCATTCAGCAAGACAGGAACAAATTCCCTTAATGTCATGCTGCATCTATTGCCTTTAGACATTTTGGCCAAACAGTCAGCTGCAACAACGGCTGTGCGGTTGCGCGAGCTATCGCTGTGGTCGGAAAAAAGTTACGGTCACAGTTCGGTCCTCAAAATAATGCCAGATGTGCCTAACGTATTGGATTACACTTTGGCGAGTCCACTTTTCGACAAAAAGTTTGAGACTCTAATCCCCAACCGTGAGGCGTGGTACACACAGACCCCGGGGAATAAGGAATATATAGATTTCTACACTGATGGCTCCAAATTGGATGGACAAGTGGGGTTCGGAGTATATTCTAATGATCTGGAACTTCGAATAGCGAAAAGATTACCTAATCACTGTAGTGTTTTTCAGGCTGAAATATTAGCAATAAGAGAGGTGGCGAATTGGATGAGAAGTAATGTTCCAAAAATGTGGGCATTAATATATACTCAGACAGTCAACCTGCAATAAAATCTTGGGACTCTGTGTTCCTCAACTCGACAACGGCCATCAACTGCCGCAAATCTCAATCAATGAGATGGCTGAGCAGTACAATATTCACCTAATATGGGTGCCTGGCCATAGGAACATACAGGGGAACTGCGAAGCAGATGAGTTGGCAAGGCTAGGGACTTCCTTACATATTCCAGGGGAACTAGAATTTGTTGGTATGTCCCTAGCTACCTGCAAGCTCATGCTGCGTGAGAAGGCTGATATAATGGCAAATGTTCGATGGGAGAATTGCAAGGGTTGTAACGACACCAAGCAAATATGGCCCCATTTAAACTTAAACCGCACACTAGATATGCTAATGTTCTCGAGACGTCAGATATCACTCCTGATATCTGCTATAACGGGTCGCTGCCTAATAGGCGATTTTCCAAAAACTATTGGCGCGAAGTATAATGACTATTGTATGAGCTGTCATGATGCGGAGGAAAAAGAATCAATTAAACACCTCTTGTGTGAGTGTCCTGCATTTTGTGTAAAGCGCAAGCAATTTTTAGGAGTATATAGCTTCTGATTACTGGCGGATCTGGAAAACGTTAACTTAAGCAGTCTGCTAATGTTTGTGGAACAATCTGGTTGGTTTAGCGAAGAAAAATAATCGAGAAGGTTCAGCGGTTGAAACTAGAAGTGCCTATATGTAATAGGTACTTTTAGTTAATGTGGTATCACAATGGACTGAATAGTCTAAGTGAGTCTGAATCTTAATCGGGCTGCCACTTTAACCTAACCTAACCTAACGGGCTCGGAGGTAAGATTAGTGAAATCGTAGACTTTATGAATCGGAAGAGGATAAGGCCCCATCGAATGCTTCTTACACCCCACGCCTAACACTATAATAGGCGTTGTCTTTTCCAGAGATCTAATTGAACGCACCCCAGAAGAAATCATTGATGGTTTCAAACATGAAGGAGCAATTGGCTGCAGAAAAGTGACTCGTCTTTCGGAAGGCAAGGTAGTAAACACTTCTATGCATATCCTTGATTTCAAACTATCCAGCTCCCATCTGAGGTAAAAAGCGGCCAAAATAGAATCGTATATTTATCTCACGGATTCAACCACATCTATAAGAGCTGAGATGCAACTACGCTTTGGCCTAAATCCAGATTGTCGTTGTGTAAATAAGTGCGAGGAATCGATGTAAGTGATCATCTGTTGATGCATAATCTTCTCAATTACTTTCGATAAATAGAAATTGGTCTGAACTCACTATTAACCTTGGGTATAGTTAGTATCTGTGATCGTTTCTATTACGCAAGGAAATTTGATTTAGTCAAGATGTTATTAAACACATATGTGAAGTACGGAAGGAGATTGGTTAAAAGCATTTTTATGAGTTTCGGACTGATACCATCTGCCCCCACACAATCCCACGGCGGCGGGTTCTTTGCACCGGATTGACCCGATGGACCCCATCCATTGGCCAGCGGCTGCCACATCAGTGTACGTGTTGTTTCGTCCGTCTTTTTGTGTTGGAGAAGGTGCATCCCGGGGAGCCTTCCCCGTTTGCTGTTGGTCCGAGCCGGGATAGAGGAGAACCCCGGATCATGGTATTGTTCAGTCTGCCGAAACCTGATCCACCACCGTTCGGTTTCGGTCAGGTGTAACCGGTGCTTGGAGTGGGTGCATTACCGGAACTGCTCCGGCTTAACATCGCTGCGGTAGTTTAGTCATACTGACTACGTGGCAGGATGCTGTATCAGCGATAGCAGCAGTGGGTCGTCTGACTATGCGACCCCCCCGACATCTCCCGTACAACAATATTCTCCGCCGCAGTATCTTACACCCAATATTGTTGTTCCAGTTCCGGATAGTGCATCGTTTTTGCAATTTAATTGCAACGGGCTCCGAGGTAAGATTCGTGAAATCGTAGACTTTATGAATCGGAAGAGGATAAGGGTCGCGGCGATCCAGGATACTAAGCTGAATTCCACCTGCAGCCTATCCCGCTTGTACCAGACACTAGTGACCCGTATATGGAATGTATGGGGGTAGCAGTCAAGTCTGGGGCTGCCGAGATAGAGCTATACAATGTGTATATACCGCCGGTTGGTAGCTGTGCTCCAGGTTATAACCCAAACATTGAGTGGCTGTTGTGCGGGCATAACCGATTGGTTCTAGGAGACTTTAATGCCCACCATGAACTTTGGCATTCACTCCTAGGTAATGAATAGAGAGGCATAGCTTTGGCAGAGCAGATAGATGACTCCACATTTTGCACGGTGAACGAAGATGCCCCCGCGAGAATTATGGGTGATTGCAGCAGTTCGCCAGATTTATCCTTAGCGTCGCCTGGTCTGATAAATGACGTTTCCTGGCAACCCGTCATTTCACTGGGATCGGACCACCTCCCCATAATTCTCACTATTAACCGATTTCATAACCTCTGAACGCCGATTTCATAACCTCTGAACGCCGGACGTATATCAATCAAAAGAAAGCCAACTGGGGATGCTTCAGAGAATACACTGATCGCAGCTTCAGTGAACTCCCGTCCCCCTCACATGTTCATGTTGCCCAGAGGGCGTTCCGGGACATCATCAACGCAGCAGCCGCTCGCTTCATACCCGCTGGTCGAATTGCCCAAGTGAGGCCCAACTTCCCAGCCGAGGCGGCGGGACACGCAGACGAGCGTGATGAACGCCGTCGTGCTAACCCTGCTGATCCTAGAATCAGAGAACTAAATCTAGAGATTAGTAAGATAGTCGACGAGCACAAACGGAACACTTGGTTAGAGCGCCTGAAGCAATGTAACTTAGGCACAGGAACTGGTAAATTGTGGTCGACAGTGAGAGCCCTCTCGAGCCCCGCTACAAGGGATAATGGGATTTCAGTCGGCTTTGGCGACGTGACTGTGACTGATCCGAAGAGATGCGCCAAATACTTCAACCGACAATTTGTCGAGCATCCCGAGATTGATAGAGCGAAAAGGAGAGCCACTCGTCGCACTGGTGGTCTCCGAGCCGATGACACACCACAATTTACCACAGCCGAAGTTACCAATGTGCGAAACCATCCAAGGCGCTGGGCCCCGACAGAATTTCAATGCTAATGCTGAAGCACCTGCGAATACTGGCAGTTGAGTACCTGACCAGACTCCTCAATTTGTCCTTGGAATCACTCATTATACCCGATGTCTGGAAGATGGGAAGAGTGATTCCACTACTGAAGCCAGGCAAAGATTCGAGTAAAGGTGAATCGTACAGACCGATATCCCTTCTCTCGCCAGTAGGCAAGACACTTGAGGCACTACTCCTCCCCAGCCTTGTGGAGAATTTTCCAGCTGCCCACCATCAACATGGTTTCCGTAGGGTACACAGTACGACGACAGCCTTACATGCCATTTCACACATATCAATAGGGGACTTAATCAGCCCAAGCCGTGTCATAGGCAGGGCTGTGGAGCCGGAGTCGGAGTCTTGGAGTCGGAGTCTGAAGATTTTGCTGGAGTCGGAGTCGTAAAAATTTTGCTCGACTCCGACTCCGGTTAAACCAAATTTTTTAAAACACTTCACATTTTTGTAACTAAGTAAGTTTTTACGCAAATTAGTTTCCATGACGTTATTCATTCGATCAATGTACAGCATGATTGTAAATGAAAATCAACTTCCAATTATGGCTATCTTTTTATGTTTCCTAGAATGTTAGACTAGCAGATTGGCTGGATCGATCCATTTTAATGCTCATATCAATTTATTTGAAATATTTCGAACAATCGATATTATTTTTATTTTAATTTTATTTTAAGGCCATATACATATGTGGAATATTGACAGAAAATTTTTTCAAAGTTGTTTTTTATAGAAAATTTTGTCAAAATGTTATTTCTATAAAAAGATTTGTCATTTTTTTTTTCTATAGCAAATTTTGTGAAAATTTTATTTCTATAAAAAATTTATTCAAAATTTTATTACTATAGAAATATTTTTTTCTATAGAAAATTTAGTCAAAATTTTGTTTCAATAGAATAGTGTGCAAAATTTTATTTCTATAGACAATTTTGCAAAATTTTGTTTGTTACACAAAAATTTTTTTCAAAATTGTATTTCTATTGATAATTTTATTTCTATAAAAATTTAAGTTAAAATTTTATTTCTATAGAAAATTTTGCCAAAATTTTATAGTAATAGATTTTTTTATTAGAAAATTTGGCCAAAATTTTATTTCTATAGAAAATTTTGTCAAAATTTTATTTCTATAGAAAATTTAGTCAAAATTTTGTTTCTGTAGAATATTTTGCAGAATTTTATTTACTACACAAACATTTTTCTAAAATTTTATTTTTATTGATAATTTTTTCAAAATTTTATTTCTATAAGCAAAAATTGTAAAATTTTATTTCTATAGCAAATTTTCTTAATTTTTTTCTTACTGATGCTCACTGATACTCACAGCTATAAAACATGTATTCAAAATTTTATTACTATAGAAATATTTTTTTCTACATAAAATTTAGTCAAAATTTTATTTCTATAGAAAATTTAGTCAAAATTTTGTTTCTATAGAATATTTTGCAAAATTTTATTTCTATAGAAAATTGTGCAAAATTTTGTTTGCAATACAAATTTTTTTTAAATTGTATTTCTATTGATAATTTTGTCAAACTTTTATTTCTATAAAAAATTTTGCCAAATTTTATTTCTATAAAAATTTTATTCAAAATTGTATTTCTATATATTTCGTCAAAATTTGATTTCTATAAAAATTTTCCCAAAATTTTATTTCTATAGAAAATTTTGCCAAAATTTTATTTCTATAGAAAATTTAGTCAAAATTTTGTATCTGTAGAAAATATTCCAAAATTTTATTTAATAGACAAAAATTTATCCAAAATTGTCAGTGAGCATACAATTTTGGAAAAATTGCTGCTAAGTCGAAAACTTGTAGAAATGACTCAAATTTTCAAATTTTTCAATGAATGAATCATAAAGGCATTTTTGCGAAATTGTCCAAACAATTATAAATATTTCCCAAATATTGCCCGAGTTTTGTAGAAGTCTGATTTGAGATTTTATCAAAATGTAGATCTAAATACAAAGTTGTGCAGAGTATATTATAATCGGCCCGCCCGAATTTAGACTTTCCTTGCATTTTTATTTTTTGTTAAAATTATGTTACGTCCCATACCGTTAGATTTAAATTTTAAGATTCATGTTAATTCCAAGTTAGATTTTGTAGAAGTATACACAATTTTGTCTAAATCGATTCATATTCAAATTCATGCATATGGGAATATAAACCTTTATATAGCTCGCAACAAATTTAAAGGACTTGAGATAGTATCAATAATTTTAATCCACAAATACATATACTCTTGGTATCTTCTCATATTATGATGGGTATTTATATCATTATTTTATTTATTAAACATTGCCCTAAATTTGAAATATAGAGTTCAATTGGCATCTAATGTGAAATTAAAACCTTTTCTTGCACACATAAATAAATACGAAACTTTATATCGATCCACTTACGGTACCCCCCCAAATGAACTACAAAGTAGTGGTATTAAAATGAGATTTAGTTATATTACCCGGAGTCGACCTCGGAGTCGGAGTCGAGCTGATGAAAATTGCTGGAGTCGGAGTCGAGCAAAATTGGCTCAACTCAACAGCACTGGTCATAGGACGTTCCTCGCGGCGCTTGACCTATCGAAAGCGTTCGATACGGTCAACCATGCCACTTATTTGAGGACATCGAGAATACGTCCCTACCGGCAGGAACGAAGCGTTTGGTTCTCAATTATATGTGTGGACGCCAGTCGTACGTGGAATTCAGGGACAAAAAGTCAAAACCCCGTAGAGTTAAACAGCATATCACCATGGGTGATATCTTCGGCACTGTTTAACTTCTACCTGTCCTCGATTCCACCCCCTCCTGACGGCGTCGAGATTGTGTCTTATGCGGTTGATTGCACAATCATGGCATCCGGGCCCATTGTTGATGACATTTGCGATAGATTGAATGTCTACCTCGGTGATATTACCAGTTATTTCACTGCAAGAAATTTGAGGATATCTCCCACCAAATCCTCAGCCACACTATTCACTACATGGACGGCGGAAGTACGCAGGCAGTTGAATGTCAGAGTCGATGGCGAAACAATTCCGACAACAAATTTCCCCCAAGATTCTCGGGGTCACATTCGACAGCCTTTTTAAGTCGTCCGCCTATGCCACTGCAATTTGTGATAAACTCCGCGGTAGAAACAAGGTCCTCAAGTCGCTTGCCGGCAGCACTTGGGGTGCGGACAAAGAAACCTTGTTAACTACATATAAGGCAATTGGCCGGTCAGTGGTAAACTATGCAGCGCCAGTGTGGACACCTCAAACGAGCGATACGCAGTGGAATAACATACAGACCTGTCAGAACGCTGCCCTTAGAACCGCAACAGGATTTCTCCGCAGTACACCCCTGGATCACCTTTATGCGGAGACTAAGATCATCCCAGTGCGTCGACACAACTACATATTGTCAAAGCAGTACCTCTTGGGTTGCCATCGAAGTTGTCATCCGAATCACCATCTTGTGGATAGACAACCTCCACCCAGGAATGTAAGGGTTGATCTTCACCTTCTAGAGCCCGAGATCCAGCGTTACAAAAGAGAGCCTCTAGATCAGGCAGCGTACCAGACAGGTCTGAACAGGATTCATGAGGATACTGTAGCTGAAGCGGTGAGAAGCTACAAGGTTAATCCTGTTCTTGGAGTTCGACCGCCGCCCATAGCACGGGAGGAGAGAGACCTCCCACGGCAGACAAGGGTAGTTTTGGCCCAACTAAGATCAGGCAAGTGCAGCCGCCTCAATTCATACTTATCAGTGATTGATAGCAACGTAGCTGACGTGTGTGCCATCTGTAATCAAGGGCCACATGACACTCGTCACCTTTTTTCTTGCCCAGCTAAGCCTACCCGTCTCACTACCAGATCACTCTGGACACACCCCATCCTTTTCGCAGAGTTCCTTGATCTGGCTACCAGCTGAACTACACAAGCATAGAACAAAATGGATGAAACTACATTAAAAACTGTTACAACAACAACAATGTTTTTGAAACAAGTTAGAAATTCGTTTCGATTAACACAGTGGAAGGAGAAAGAATTAGCGTTTTCTGGACGACTACTGTATTCAAAGGAAATATTGTTCATGGGTTTTAGAGAATGCCTTGTTCAGAGGATTCAGATCTATGTCTGAGGGACACTTTGAAGATTTTTTGCCAATTCCAATGTTTCTAATTTCCTTCCATTTCAATTTGCTATTTACTGCGCTACAGAACTTATCGCTTAATATTGAATTTTAGCGGTTCGAATGGCCTTGTTAACTTCTCGTCTTGCATTTTTAACAGTAGACAAATGTTTTGCAGATTTGAATAGTTTCCATCTTCCACAACAGATATCTCTTTGATTGATGAGTCTTTTGATATGACAGTTGAACCATGCTTGAGTTTTGTGTGTAATAAGTTTTCTGACTGTCATGATTTTTGATTTTGGCGGCTAAACTCGAAATTAGTACTCACCTTTACACAAAATGCAGGAACCTCGCACAAAAGGTGTTTAATTAATTCCTTTTCCTCCACATCATGACAGCGCATACAGTAGTCTTTATACTTCGCGCCAATATTTTGGGCAAACTCCCCTATCAGGCAGCGACCCGTTATAGCAGATATCAGGAGTGATATCTGACGTCTTGAAAACACTAACATATCTAGTGTGCGGTTTAAGTTTAAATGGGGCCATATTTGCTTGGTGTCGTTGCAACCCTTGCAATCGGACATTCATGACAGCCTTCTCACGCAGTATGAACTTGCATGTATCCAATGGCATACCAACAGATTCTAGTTCCCCAGGAATATGTAAGGTGGTTCCCAGCCTTGCCAACTCATACGATTCGCAGTTCTCCGGTATGTTCCTATGGCCAGGCACCCATATTAGATAAATATTGTACTGCTTAGCCATCTCGTTGAGAGATTTGCGGTAGTCTATGGTCGTTTTCGAGTTTAGAAACACAGAGTCCAAGGATTTTATTGCAGGTTGACTGTCTGAGTATATATTAATACCAACATTTGTTGGTACATTAATTCTCAGCCATTTTGCCACCTCTTTTATTGCTAATATTTCAGCCAGAAAAACACTACAGTGATTAGATAATCATATATAAGCAATTTTTCTTCAATAAAAGACAAGTCTTATTAATATATTGACATGTCTTATTAATATATGGAATATATTTATTAAGAATCAACAGCATCGACTGGCCTTAAAATATTAGTTTATTATTCCACTATTTCCAATTTACATGTAATGTTATCAACTGTAAAACGCATTTTCCTTTTACTTGTACCTTCCACTTTTAATAAGTTGCTGCCTATTTTGTCCTCCTTTGACAATTTCAATACCTACAAATATAAAAAATCATAAACCAATTTTTTCACAAAAGGTTAGCGTAACTGGATGTTACCTGATAATTGAAGATTCCAAAATGAATACGAATGAAGGGATTGTTATTCTTCTGGTGTTTTCTTTCTTTATACACCATGACGAACATTCATGGACGTATTGTTTGTTGTTTATGTTTAATAATTTTCAAAAAACGAAATATTTTCTCATTAAGTTAATATAACAAATATCTTATATATTTTATTTGTTATTTATTTCTCTCCGTATACCATAACAACACGATTCCAACTAAAAAAACAACCCACGTGCAAACATATCGATTACACCGATTACAGGTATTCATTACAGGTAGATAAAAGAAATATAGAAAAATTTCCTATATTCTAACAAGCGTGTTTCCTTAAGTTATGAAAGGATTGAATACTTCTTAGTAGGAATGAACTAAAATATTTTTATATGCCAGGTGTTATTCGTATGTATCATAAGCTTTCTATAATGAAGAAAGTCAGAATTATAATTTTATAAGGAATTTTACTACATTTGAGGAAACTTTGTTTTAGTTCGGTTTTTGTTTATTTTTACGAATGCTTTGTTATCAGTGAATAAAATTTTCCTGTTCACTAGTAAAGGAAATAAAATAGCTAAACTAAATTGATGGACATTTTTTCTTTCGAAGGCACTTTTTCTGAAATCGCCTGCCAACAATATCATCATGGCGCCAAAGATGTTGCCGAAGATCCTTCAGTGTGAAGTTAAGTGATTCAAGTGATTTCTTATGTGTCATTGTGCACTCATTCCAAAAAATGAGCTAGCATTGCACGAACAATATTCCCATCGCACTGAATCGGAAAATATTGCATGTATGAGTATCAATTGTGTTTAAATTGAGTGGCAACTTAAACGCAGAATGTGCAATACGCCAAAGCTATGTCACATCTTGATCGAATAGTGGCCAAAATCAATGTAATGACAAATGTTTTCCCTGTTTCTCTAGGTAGAATAGACTACCAGTATTATTGTCCACCGCATTCAATAATGTTTAGTATACTTGTTTTTGCTGTTCATTCAGCAGCGGCGCATTATTTCGAACAAATTCCTGCAATGTATCAACATTGTATTGCAGCTCTCGATTTTATTCTTGGTTGAATGCATCGTGAATCGATTGATTTAGCTTGTTTGCAATAGTCAAGCGTTGATCCTCAATCAATCCTTCATTGCAAATTTCATTGGTTATTTGGATGTCAGGATTATTCGTTTGAATGCGTAAGCGATGCAAGATATATTCACATATGTCGTCTTGGTATTTGTTCCATAACTGAATTGGTTTGAAGGAAAACCTGTGATGATAATTACGAACAGCGTTCGTTCTTGGTACGCATTTGATGAAACAACTGAATCCGCAGGTGTTAAATCCCAATGAGAGTCGTTGTCCAGCAAACCCAATAGGTGACATACTTCTCGATATGTTTGACATTGGTGGCCATTCACAGTTTTCGAATGCGCAAATGATATTGGTCCACGTACGTTTACCAACAGCAGTCGCAAATAAAAACATTCATCATTTCTAGGATGAACAGTATAAATGTGACCTAGTGCATCAGAGGCCAATATGGAACTAGGGTTCCTTGTTTGCGTTGGAATTTCAACGTACATTAGCGTCGCTGCAAATAGATCTGCTTCACACATTGCGAAGAAGCTAGTCAATGTTGTCGATGGTGGTCTGTCTCTTAGCTCCCCAGCAAAAAAAAATTGGGAGTTCTTCCAAAGGCACAACTTTAAAAGCACTTCTAGAAGATGCACTCCCAATGATGTTCTTTATTTTTACTAGCCAGGAAGTTCTTTTAATTCAATTTTTTACAACTTGGTTTTTTCATACTTTTAATGGGAAATTTTAACTTTTTTTGTTTCAAAAAGGTTAAAAACAGAGTAAGAATTCATAAAATGGTACAAATCATTTAAATTTTGTCGAAAAAAAACAATAAATCCAATCTGAAAAAATTGTGAATTTTTGAAAATATTTGAAGTCTAACGTTTCCGACAAGCGTTAGAATCCATTAAAAATTATAAAAAATTATGAAAATTATTTATTTGACAAAATATCACAGAATTTTTTATTTTACATCCAAAATATTGAATTCGGATCACACCTAAAAAAGTGATGCAAATTCAGTGCAACGGCTGTTGAAATGGAGGACTTCCGTCCTATGACAAGCCCATGTAAAATTCATCGCTTCTGCGTCAATTTTGCACCACTTCCGGATCCAAAAAGAACATTTTCATTACTTTTTTGGCGACGCTTTTTTTGCTGGGTCGTTGTGCCGCATTTCCATTTTTCACACGCATTGCAAAGTGTACAACTGTGGGATATCTTTCATGAATTTGGAATGAGAATAATCGCTACAGTGCTTCATTAGTACTGACGTATCTGCCCATTTAGATCTCAATCTCTTGATTTTGAACTTTAACTTTGATAATTAACTTTGACCATTATCTTCTTTTGAACGCCGACGATAAACTGGATATCCATCGTTCCCTGTGACTGTTTCAGCAACTAACTGTCGCGGATATCGTTTTGTTCACTTTCCAACATCACATAGAGCATATAACAATGAGTATCTGTTAAACAATGTATCACGCACCGCCTCCATCAACTTGAAATATTCGCGTATGTTCTGGGTTTCACATAAAAGACTTGTGGGGAATCTATTTTGCAAACTTTGGTATATCTACGAATAATTGATTACATATTAGGTGATTACATGCCTTAAAGGCACTAATTATTTCATGGCCAAAGGAATGCCTTGGGAGAAGTACTTCCCTCCTAGGACATGCGAATGTAAATGTAATCCGGAGCGATGCAAATTAATAAGTGGTTATTAATTTTTAAACAGGCTTACCTACAAGATTACCCAGCAAAAAAATTTGGAAGTTCTTCCAAAGGCACAACTACAAAAGCACTTCCAGAAGATGCAATCCCAATGATGTTCTTTATTTTAACTTCCCCGGAAGTTCTTTTAATTCAATTTTTTATAACAGGTTTTTTCATACTTTTAATGGGTAATTTTAAGTTTTTTTGTTTCGAATAGATTGCAAACCGTGCAAGAATTCATAAAATGGTACAAATCATTTAAATTTTGTCGAAAAAATGCTAAAATCAATCTGAAAAAATTGTGAATTTTTGAAAATATTTGAAGTCAAACTTTCCCAAAAAGCGTTAGAATCCATTAAAAATTATAAAAAATATTTATTTGACAAAATATCACAGAATTTTTTAATTTACATCCAAAACATTGAATTCGGATCACACCTAAATAAGTTATGTAAATTCAGTGCAAGGGCTGTTGGAATGGAGTACTTCCGTCCTATGACAAGCCCATGTTAAATTCATCGCTTCTGCGTCAATTTTGCACCACTTCCGGATCCAAAAAGAACATTTTCATTACTTTTTTAGCGACGCTTTTTTTGCTGGGTACCGGGTAATGAGAGTTTTTGCTGGGTTGGTTATTTTTGGGTTCTTTAATAGTTAGTTTTGACGTTATTTTATGTACTTACAGCTTGGAAAGTAAATTTAATGGCTTCTTTAAACTTGTTAATAGCTTCTTCTAACTTGGAGTTGTACGTGTAAAGTTTTTAGTCGGGAAGTGGTGATCGTAAAATATAGGTAAGGGAATGTGCGTGGAAAAAATTTGTGTGTCGATTAGAATGAAAATTGTGGAGGATCGCTAACGTTGAAGTTAGAGAGTTTGGTGGTAGTTTTGGTATCATGAATGAAAATTTGTGTGGGTGTTTTTGGGTGGATTGTAGCTGTTCAGGTGGTGTCGATTAGAATGAAAATTGTGGAGGATCGCTAACGTTGAAGTTAGAGAGTTTGGTGGTAGTTTTGGTATCATGAATGAAAACTTGTGTGGGTGTTTTTGGGCGGATTGTAGCTGTTCAGGTGGATTTTCGTTGGTTAGGCAAGTAATAGTTTTTTCTAACGTGTAGTTTATCCATAATTTTTTATAGTGATTCGATCACCATAATTTTATGGTGATCGAAAAATATGAAAAGTGAGGGTTGAAGCATAAGGGAATGTACGTGGAAAAATTTGTGTGTCGATTAGAATGAAAATTGTGGAGGATCGCTAACGTTGGAGTTAGGGAGTTTGATGTTAGTTTTGGTATCGTGAATGAAAATTTGTATGGGTGTTTCTGGGGGATTGAAGTTGATCAGGTTGGATTTTCGTTGGTTAGGTAATAGTTTTTTCTAAAGTGCAGTTTATTCATAATTTGTTATAGTTGGGATATGGTGATCGTAAAATATGAAAAGCGAAGTTTGAAGTTATTGAGTTTGGTGGTAGTTTTGGTATCATGAATGAAAATTTGTGTGGGTGATTCTGGGTGTTTGTAGCTGTTCAGGTGGATTTTCGTTGGTTGGTGGTAGTTTTGATATCGCGATTGAAAATTTGTATGTATCTGTGTGGAGTTGGAAATTTGTTGGGATAGTTAAGTGTATACGTGAGGGATATGTTTCTAAAATATCGATTGGTAATGAAAACCGTTTGTAGGCGAATTCGATGGAAAATTGAATGAGAAGCCAGCGTTTCTATGGACTAGACACAGTGGGCTTCGTTTTCATAGACTAGATACAGTGGTCTACAATAAAATAAGCTCAATCTTTGATGTCGTGAATGCAAATTTGTATAGGTCTTTCTGAGGGGATTGTACTTGATCAGGTTGGATTTTCGTTTGTTAGGTAAGTAATAGTTTTTTCTAACGTGTAGTTTATCCATAATTTTTTATAGTTGGGATAGGGTGATCGTAAAATATGAAAAGCGAAGGTTGAAGTTAGTGAGTTTGGTGGTAGTTTTGGCATCACGAATGAAAATTTGTGTGGGTGCTTCTGTGGGCGATTGTGGTTGATCAGGTTGGATTTTCGTTGGTTAGGTAAGTAATAGTTTTTTCTAACGTTCAGTTTATCCAAAATTTTTGTTGAGATGGTTAAGTGTATACGTGAGGGATATGTTTGCAAAATATCGATTGGTAATGAAAACCGTTTGTAGTTGAAATCGATGGAAAATTGAATTTGAAGCCGTAGTTTTCATGAACTAGACACAGTGGGCTTCGTTTTCATAGACTAGACACAGTGGTCTACAATAAAATAAGCGCAATCTTTGATGTCGATTTGTATGGGTCTTTCTGAGGGATTGTAGTTGGGATATTTTAGTGTTCAGGTTGATTTTCGTTTGTTAGGTAATAGTTTTTTCTAACTTGCAGTTTATCCATAATTTTTTATAGGTGGGAGATGGTGATCATAAAATATGAAAAGCGAAGGTTGAAGTTAGTGAGGTTGGTGGTAGTTTTGATATCGTGACTGAAAATTTGTATGTGTCTGTGTGGAGTTGGAAATTTGATGGAATAGTTAAGTGTATACGTGAGGGATATGTGTGTAAAATATCGATTGGTAATGAAAAGCGTTTGTAGTTGAAATCGATGGAAAATTGAAAGCGAAGCCAGCGTTTTCATTCGACACAGTGGGCTTCGTTTTCATAGACTAAACACAGTGGTCTACAATAAAATAAGCGCAATTATCTTTTATTACTATGAGGGGGAAACGAATTGGTGCTAGTGTAATCAAATTGTCTGTCAATGTTTGATGTATATATAGTCGGAGTTTTCCAATATCGGTATTCAGTTACAAATAGCGAAACACAATGGCAAGCAACAAGTTAGTGGAAAGTTTCAATTCCCTAAACTTCAAGAAAATAATAAATATGAAGGAGCTGACGATAAATGTTGAGTACCTAATAGGAGGTGCCTATAGGACAACAACCAAATTTGGTGAAAAGGTTGTCCTAAAGCTCAATGATGGAGTTCTATATCTACCCTCGAGGTTCAACTCGTTGAGTGAAGAGGACATCCAGCGCTTGAACGAAGGAACATTCTCCATTACCAAGGTGCCGGTTAAAGAAGGAGTTGAAACTTATTTTGTGCCATATTTAGGTTAAGAAATTAAAAAAAGATACATAAATAAATTCTATAATTTTTGAAAAAGTTGAAGTGATCATTCTTTTTATTTCTGGTTGTGATGATGTGGGAAAGGGTAGGTGGTTGGGAAACAGCTATTCACTTTATCCAGAATAAAAGCGTCAACATACTTGATCATTATGGTGGAAGCTGGCTCGGCAAATGAGAAATCGTCCCGCAACTATCTGTAATAATCTAGATGTTAGTCACTTCTGTGATCATTTTTCGCTGCTTCTGACGAATCATCATTCCTGTGCCACATTCCATTGGGTTATGCCTTTGTTGGTTGATCCTTTTACAGACTCTCCTTTTGAACTACGGGAACTTAAGATCGTCATAGGATCATCGAAACTCAACAAATCCCCGGGGTTCGACGGCATATCGTACGAATTTTACAAGCATGCCCCTCCGTCCTTCTTGGCTGAGGTGATAGACCTCTTTAACATTATATTCGTAAGAGAAGACATTCCTTCATCTTTTCGAAAGTCTGTTATTATTCCTCTCCAGGTGCCTATAGGACAACAACCAAATTTGGTGAAAAGGTTGTCCTAAAGCTCAATGATGGAGTTCTATATCTTCCCTCGAGGTTCAACTCGTGGAGTGAAGAGGACATCCAGCGCTTGAACGAAGGAACATTCTCCATTACCAAGGTGCCGGTTAAAGAAGGAGTTGAAACTTATTTTGTGCCATATTTAGGTTAAGAAATTAAAAAAAGATACATAAATAAATTCTATAATTTTTGAAAAAGTTGAAGTGATCATTCTTTTTATTTCTGGTTGTGACGATGTGGGAAAGGGTAGGTGGTTGGGAAACATCTATTCACTTTATCTAGAATAAAAGCGTCAACATACTTGATCATTATGGTGAAAGCTGGCTCGGCAAATTAGAAATCGTCCCGCAACTATCTGTAATAATCTAGATGTTAGTCACTTCTGTGATCATTTTTCGCTGCTTCTGACGAATCATCATTCCTGTGCCACATTCCATTGGGTTATGCCTTTGTTGGTTGATCCTTTTACAGACTCTCCTTTTGAACTACGGGAACTTAAGATCGTCATAGGATCATCAAAACTCAACAAATCCCCGGGGTTCGACGGCATATCGTACGAATTTTACAAGCATGCCCCTCCGTCCTTCTTGGCTGAGGTGATAGACCTCTTTAACATTATATTCGTAAGAGAAGACATTCCTTCATCTTTTCGAAAGTCTGTTATTATTCCTCTCCACAAGAAGGGTGACGTTAATGATACCGCCAATTACAGGGGTCTATCCCTTTTAGATACCTTGTACAAACTATTTACTGGCATATTACTTAGTAGAATCAACTCATGGATAGAATATAATGGAATACTAAATGAGTTCCAATCCGGTTTTCGTAAGGGATACTCGACTGTGGACAATATATACAGTCTGACAAGTATTATGCGTATTAACTTCAGTAAGAAAATGAAAACATATGCATTTTTTATTGACTTTTCCGCGGCATTTGACATTGTTCCGAGAAACTCACTTTTCTACAAATTATCCAAAATGGGATTGTCATCCAAAATTATTTCTATACTAAAACTTATTTATCACAACAATAGTAGCCAGGTATTAGTAAACAATTCTCTCTCCTCCGCTTTTGCTGTAGATCAAGGTGTTCGCCAGGGATGTTTGCTAAGTCCGGTTCTTTTTTCCTTATACCTCAATGATCTCCACGACTCACTTCCTATCGGTCTATCAGCTAATGGTGTAGATGTAAATGTTTTGATGTACGCGGACGATATTGTCCTATTGGCTGACTGTCCCAACCGTTTACAGAATATGATAGATGCCCTTCATTCTTACTGTTCTCTTTGGAGTCTTAAGGTGAATCTTTCAAAATCGAAGATAGTTGTTTTCAGAACAAATGCTAGAGTAGATAAGCGACTCAGATGGTTCTACGATTCCTGCGATATCGACATAGTGAATGAATATAAGTATCTCGGCACAATTATCACGTATAACATGTCATTTAGAAGACATCTCGAAAGCAAATTATCGACGGCTAAACTCGCTATAAATACGACATGGCAGAGCTATCTATACAATACAAGAATTACCTTAACTAACAAAATGAAGATATTTAATACTGCTTCGAAATCTATTCTTTTCTATGGGGCTCAAGTCTGGGGTTTTGAGCGATACGACCAAGTAGAAAAACTACTACGGTTCTTTATTAAGAAGATTTTGTACTTACCTAATAACACTCCCAACTACATGATCCACTTGGAGTCAGGGTTGCCTTCCTTATACAGTGAAACGCTGAGATTGCACCTCTTATACATTAACAAAGTGCTTGCCATGCCCACTTCGCGTCTCCCCCGTATTTTGACGGAATTTGTTATGGAAAATAACATCTATTGGTATGCGAACTACAGCTCCTTATGCTCAAGTTTAGGAATTTCGTTGGATTTATATTCACATAGGAGTGTTTTTAAGAAGAGCCTTGATGATTTTATCTTTGGTCTTTGTTCTTTAGAACGTTGCGAAAACGTGTCTATGGCAAGATTTTCACAATTTCATGACTGTTACTCAGGCGTCAGCTTCGATTTTCCCCCATATTTTATGAACGGGAATTCACAGGCGAAGATTGGTTTGATATTTCGAGCGAGAGGAGGTCTCCTTAATATTAATGCTAGAGCTTTCAGTTGGCAAGGAACTGGACACTGTACGTTGTGCAATTTAGATGAAGCAGAGCATACCTACCATTTTATTGCGGTATGTCCAATTTTCACGCATGAAAGAATTAATGGGTTTGGCAGAAGGGACCTTACAATGGATGAACTTTTAGAAATTTTAAATGGAAAGAATTACGAAAGCCTCTTTCAATATATATCTAATTGCTTACGATATAGAAGCCTGATTCTTAGTGAATTTAACTAGAATACTTCAAGTCATCTGAAGTAAGAATTAATATCTTGTAAACTATAACTGCTTAAAATATAGAAACCTCATACTTAATAATTTAATTAACTCTGTATAACTCACTTGAAGGTAGAAGTATAATTTTGTAAACTATTGCCAATCTGACACACAACAAGAATGTTATGTCATAATATTCAGATTTTTCAAAATAACTTTGTATTTTAATAATAATATGTACCTTATATTGAAATGAATAAAATCTAAAAATCTAAATCTAATCTACTTGATCATAACCACAGTACACAAAGTTACTTGCACTGAAACAAAAAAGATAAACAAAAGTCTACTCTATCGGGAAGATGAGCGTTGTAAGACTTTTCAATCTTGGTCAGGAAAGTGTACAAATTGGAAAGAAATGGCAATGAGTGGTCTTTTTTATACTGGTGAAAACGATAAAGTGAATTGATACTTCTGTCATGTGGAAATACATTCTTGGCAGCCAGATGATAATGTAATATCTGAGCATATGCGATGGTCTCCCATTTGTCCACTGTTGAGGGGATATGCTATTAATACTAATATTGCATTGTGTGAGGAAGAGCTGAAACATATACTCCAACCAATAGGATACGATCAATTATCGGTATGAATTTCACACGAGGTGTAATAGTTATTCAGTTTTGAAAAGCCTATCTTATACTCTAGATTTCTTATTTCAACCGTCGAGCGGAACGGACGTGTTTTTTAATAGCGGATAAAAACATCGTAATAAGTACCTACTACGAATTTCAAGTGTGGTGGGATATTAGGCCACCATGCAGAGAAATTCAAAGACATCCACTGGGTTGCTAACTTCAGGGCCCAGTGGACGAGTATCGACTGGAGTTATAGATTTGGGCAATGACCAAGAGTTAGGCCCAATTAGTCGACCTGTAGACGGGTCGACAGGTGGCGACAATTTGACAAGTCGGACCTTTTCCAAGGTAACGGCATCAAAAGGAGGTAATCCCTCACGAAAGAGATTCAAAGAACGCAGAAATGCTTTGTTTATCCTAAAGAAATTAGGATCAGTCGGCCCAAGCACGTTGTCGGCTAAACAAAGCGATTCCTTAAAATGGGCTCAAGGAATTCTTGAGGCTGGAAAAAGGGAACGATCACCGGATGAGCTGCCATCCTCCAAAAGGGATCAACGATCGTTTGCCTCAGTTGCTAAAGACAGCCTTGTGATGGCTATCATTAATAAAGGAGCATTGGACGGTATGGTTCCAAAGCAAAAATGGGGTGAAATTGAGAATGCTTTGTCTGGCGTCTACTCACAGGTGCTGGAAAAGTTTCCCGGCCCAGATCCTCGACACCAAGAGGCTGGTTGGTATCAAGGACGATTTAAGCTAGTCGCATTTGAGGACCAGAGGTCTATAGAATGTTTTAAAGCTGCTCTGATACTAATTGGTGAAGTTTGGGAAGGAGCTGCTCTAGAGTTAGTCGAGAAGAAAGACATACCGGCTAGACCAAGAGCACATGCGTGGATACCTGCAAACCCTCCTGACCCTGAATCTATTTTAAATAGACTGAAACAATGCAATCCAGATCTTCCAACAGCTGATTGGAAGGTTGGCCGTTTGGATGAAGTGGATGGGCCAAGACGGCATGCAGTGTTTATATTGAACACTCAGTCTTTGCCACATCTAGCAAAGTCCCAGGGCCGTGTATGTTATGGCTTTCATTATATCCAAATGAAGGTGTATAAAAACGATCAGCTAAAGGATTCAGAAATGGACAAGCCTCTGTCTGAATCAGAAGTAAGCGGATCCTCTTGCGAAGTCGAGGGGGATACCAAGACATTTGAAGACATGGATAGATACCGTATGCGTGAGGAGGCTTCTACTGCCTCAGAACTCACCAAAGTTGAACCTATGGTTATTGCGAGAGTCACCGATATCTCTGAAGAGGACATTCTTGATGACTCGATTGAAGCGGCTGATGTGACGGTTGTTGAAAATCTCGATGGTCCTACGGATCCTCCAGATAAATCTTCATCATTGTAAGGCTGCATGTGCTGCCTTAAAAGTTCTCCTGATGAAAGGGGACATAGATATAGTTCTTATTCAAGAACCATATGTTTATAAAAACAAAATATGTGAATTAAGTACTCCGGGGTTCAAACTATTGCAGTATAGTGGTAATGATGTAAATCGAGCCTGTATAATTGCTAAAAACGAGCTCAACTTGTTTCTGCTTCCTTCAATGTGCAATACAGACACTGTCGTTGCCAGTTTAGAAATAGCCAAATGCAAATATTGGGTATCTTCGGTCTACATGGGACATGACAGGGAGATGCCTCCATATGCCGTTAAGACCTTAGTGGAGGAGTCACGGAAAACAAAGACGAAACTCATTATGGGATGCGAATGCACATCATAGTATATGGGGAAGTAGTGATACTAATGCAAGGGGAGAGTCGCTAATAGAGTTTATTTTGCGTACTAATCTGGTAGTTTGCAACAAGGGAGATGTCCCAACCTTTGTCACTAAAAACAGGCAAGAGGTTTTGGACATCACTTTGGCCTCACAAGAACTGAATGAAATGATATCTGAGTGGCATGTTTTAAGTGAACACAGCTTCTCAGATCATCGCTACATCAGTTTCAAATTTGATGTTCATACCACCAAGACCATATTTCCGCCAAATGCAAGGAAAGCTGACTGGAATAGGTATAGGGAATCGTTCAATATGATGATACCGGAAATACCAGAGACAAATATGAGAAATGTGCAAGATATCGAATACGCAGTGGAGCGGATTACTAAGGCCTTCAACATCTCACTGAAAGCTGCATGCCCTAGAGGAAAGCCAAGGGGGAAACATCGACCACCATGGTGGTCTACGGAATTAAGGAATATGAGGAAATCCTGCAGGAAGCTCTTTAACAAGGCAAAGTCCACCAGAGCTTCTGAGGACTGGGACGCTTACAAGAAGATTCTGAGAGGATACAAGCGAGAACTGAGAAAGGCTCAGCATAACTCTTGGAATGCTTACTGCAGCAGTATTGAGAATACGTCCGAGGCTTCCAGACTACGGAAGGTTCTAGCATCCACCAACTCCGCTCCAGGTTTCATTAAAACATCGGAGGGCAATTGGACAACGTCCAGTGAGGAGACGCTGGAGGTACTATTGGACACACATTTTCCTGGAAATCAGACGGTTGAACCATGTACTGGCGGTGCCACAGTTGCTCAGCGGTCGTTTCCTGTCGAGGAAATTGTATCGGAAACTAGAATAAGATGGGCGCTAAATAGCTTTGGACCATTCAAATCCCCTGGACCTGATGGAATTACTCCGGCGGAGTTACAAGCTGTAACTGACAAAATTATCCCCTGGTTGTCGGTGATATATAAAGGATGTATCAACTTATCATATATCCCAGGAAAGTGGAGGGAAACAAAAGTCGTCTTCATACCTAAAGCGGGAAAAGCCTCTCACTCGAGGGCGAAGGATTTCCGACCAATCAGCTTATCCTCATTCCTACTTAAGACTCTGGAAAGGATGATAGATATTTATCTTAGAACTAGCATCGATTCAAGTTTGTTCTCGAAACGACAGCATGCATACTCGAAGGGCAGGTCTACTGAGACCGCACTACATGAACTAGTCAGCTTTATTGAAAGCTCACTATCTGTCAAAGAATACACAATCGTGGCGTTTCTAGACATCGAAGGGGCGTTCAATAATGTCCATCCGAGCTCGATATTAAATGGACTGACAACTCTGAATGTTGATCCATGTATACTCAGGCTGTTAGACGAACTGCTAATGAAGAGACGTATTTCAGCCACACTAGGACAAGCGAACATACAAAAGTATGTGAACAGAGGCACTCCCCAAGGAGGAGTTCTATCACCTCTTCTTTGGAATGTTGCTATAAATAGCCTTCTGGTTACTCTAGAAAAAGAAAGGATAAAAGTGGTGGCATACGCAGATGATGTAGCTCTGGCAGTCAGGGGAAAATTCCCATCCACAATCAGAGATATTATTCAGAGGGCCCTCCGGATGACTGAAAAATGGGCGAAAGACAATGGTCTTGGGGTAAATCCCGCAAAGACAGAATTAGTCATGTACTGCAAAGATCGCAAAACTCCCACGGTTAGGCCTATTTCCTTAGGGGGTATTGAAATTCCCTTTGGTGATTGTGCAAAATACCTTGGCGTTATTTTGGACAGGAAGCTGAACTTTAAGCTTAATATTGAAGAAAGGGCGAGGAAGGCAACTGTAGCTTTGTACTCGTGCAAAAAGGCAATAGGAAAAAAGTGGGGACTAAAACCAAAAATTGTGCATTGGCTATACACGGCAGTGGTTAGACCTATAATGCTATATGGTGTTGTAGTCTGGTGGCCGGCACTTCAGAAACCGACTGGTTTAGATAAAGTTCAGCGTATGGCGTGTTTGTGTATTTCAGGCGCATTCAGCAAGACAGGAACAAATTCCCTTAATGTCATGCTGCATCTATTGCCTTTAGACATTTTGGCCAAACAGTCAGCTGCAACAACGGCTGTGCGGTTGCGCGAACTATCGCTGTGGTCGGAAAAAGTTTACGGTCACAGTTCTGTCCTCAAAACAATGTCAGATGTGCCTAACGTAGTGGATTACACTTTGGCGAGTCCACTTTTCGACAAAAAGTTTGAGACTCTAATCCCCAACAGTGAGGCGTGGTGCACACAGACCCCGGGGAATAAAGAATATATAGATTTCTACACTGATGGCTCCAAATTGGATGGACAAGTGGGTTTCGGAGTATATTCTAATGATTTGGAACTTCAAATAGCGAAAAGATTACCTAATCACTGTAGTGTTTTTCAGGCTGAAATATTAGCAATAAGAGAGGTGGCGAATTGGCTGAGAAGTAATGTTCCAAAAAATGTGGGCATTAATATATACTCAGACAGTCAACCTGCAATAAAATCCTTGGACTCTGTGTTCCTCAACTCGAAAACGGCCATCGATTGCCGCAAATCTCTCAATGAGATGGCTGAGCAGTACAATATTCACCTAATATGGGTGCCTGGCCATAGGAACATACCGGGGAACTGCGAAGCCGATGAGTTGGCAAGGCTAGGGACTACCTTACATATTCCAGGGGAACTAGAATTTGTTGGTATGCCCCTAGCTACCTGCAAGCTCATGCTGCGTGAGAAGGCTGTTATGATGGCAAATGTTCGATGGGAGAATTGCAAGGGTTGTAACGACACCAAGCAAATATGGCCCCATTTCAACTTAAACCGCACACTAGATATGCTAATGTTCTCGAGACGTCAGATATCACTCCTGATATCTGCTATAACGGATCGCTGCCTGATAGGAGATTTTGCAAAAACTATTGGCGCGAAGTATAATGACTATTGTATGAGCTGTCATGATGCGGAGGAAAAAGAATCAATTAAACACCTCTTGTGTGAGTGTCCTGCATTTTGTGTAAAGCGCAAGCAACTTTTAGGAGCATATAGCTTCAGATTACTGGCGGATCTGGAAAACGTTAACTTAAGCAGTCTGCTAATGTTTTTGGAACAATCTGGTTGGTTCAACAAAGAAAAATAATCAAGAAGGTTCAGCGGTTAAAACTAGAAGTGCCCATATGTAATAGGTACTTTTAGTTAATGTGGTATCACAATGGACTGAATAGTCTAAGTGAGCCTGAATCTTAATCGGGCTGCCACTTTAACCTAACCTAACCTACTCTAGATTAATGATATTAACATTTAAGTATTTCATTAGAAAATCTTTTTTGGCTTCCCCAAAGCAGAAGATGTTGTAGCCATTTAGTGGCGAAAGAATTTCACCGACATTAATGTAGTCTATGTCACCATCCATCCAATCCAATCCATGTACAAACTTTCGATATTAAATGTTTTTTCTACGCCCCGTTCTGGTTAGTTCACGAAAATCAAAGGGATGTTTGAAGAAAAAGTGATTGGGTACAGTTGAAGAATCACTCATATATGACAGCTCTTTCATAAAAATGCTGCTATCGTCGCCATGGCAGTATTGAAAATCCGACAGCGCGAAATTGTTTCTCGTGAGAGTTGTCATTTTAGCGTGGATTAACTGAATATACTAAACGAATTGGCTTTCCAAAGCCCCATATATATACGGTTTTTCATTTAATATTAACGTCAGTCTTGACAATTCAACCATCGAATATGACGAATAGCTCGTACAATGGTGAAATGTTCAAGAACCATGTTAGGTTAGGTTAGGTTAAAGTGGCAGCCCGATTAAATTTCAGGCTCACTTAGACTATTCAGTTCATTGTGATACCACATTTAACTAAAAGTACCTATTACATATGGGCACTTCTAGTCTTAACCACTGAACCTTCTCTATTATTTACTTTTGTGGAACCAACCAGATTGCTCCAAAAACATTAACAAACTGCTTCAGATAACGTTTTCCAGGTCCGCCAGTAATATAAAGCTATATGCTCCTAAAATTCGCTTACGCCTTACACAAAAAGCAGGACACTCACACAAGAGGTGTTTAATTGATTCCTTTTCCTCCACATCATGACAGCTTATACAATAGTCATTATAATTCGCATCTATAGTTTTTGCAAATTCGCCTATCAGGCAGCGACCCATTATAGCAGATATCAGGAGTGCTATCTGACGCCTTGAGAACATTAGCATATCTAGTGTGCGGTTTAAGTTTAAATGGGTCCATATTTGCTTGGTGTCGTTACAACCCTTCCAATTCTCCCATCGAATATTGGCCATCATAACAGCCTTCACACAAAAAAAATTTTTTCTGATTCAATCACGAAATTAATTGATCCAATTAATTTTTTAATTGAAATGTCTTCAATCACAGAAATGATAGTATCAATTAAAAAATTAATTGACAGTCAATTAAAAAATTAATTGATCCAATTAAATATTTAATTGATACTCTTAATTTGTGTGATTGATTTTTATTTCAATTAAAAAATTTGTTGAATCAATTAAATTTTTAATTGAATATGTTTTAAAACTCAATTAAGATTTTAATTGGAAAAATTTTCGTGAAATTTTTTTCTGTGTTCTCACGCAGTAAGAGCTTGCAGGTGGCCAAGAGGCATACCAACAGATTCTAAAGGGTGATTCTTTTGAGGTTAGGATTTTCATGCATTAGTATTTGACAGATCACGTGGGATTTCAGACATGGTGTCAAAGAGAAAGATGCTCAGTATGCTTTGACATTTCATCATGAATAGACTTACTAACGAGCAACGCTTGCAAATCATTGAATTTTATTACCAAAATCAGTGTTCGGTTCGAAATGTGTTTCGCGCTTTACGTCCGATTTATGGTCTACATAATCGACCAAGTGAGCAAACAATTAATGCGATTGTGACCAAGTTTCGCACTCAGTTTACTTTATTGGACATTAAACCAACCACACGAATGCGTACAGTGCGTACAGAAGAGAATATTGCGTCTGTTTCTGAGAGTGTTGCTGAAGACCGTGAAATGTCGATTCGTCGCCGTTCGCAGCAATTGGGTTTGTGTTATTCGACCACATGGAAGATTTTACGCAAAGATCTTGGTGTAAAACCGTATAAAATACAGCTCGTGCAAGAACTGAAGCCGAACGATCTGCCACAACGTCGAATTTTCAGTGAATGGGCCCTAGAAAAGTTGGCAGAAAATCCGCTTTTTTATCGACAAATTTTGTTCAGCGATGAGGCTCATTTCTGGTTGAATGGCTACGTAAATAAGCAAAATTGCCGCATTTGGAGTGAAGAGCAACCAGAAGCCGTTCAAGAACTGCCCATGCATCCCGAAAAATGCACTGTTTGGTGTGGTTTGTACGCTGGTGGAATCATTGGACCGTATTTTTTCAAAGATGCTGTTGGACGCAACGTTACGGTGAATGGCGATCGCTATCGTTCGATGCTAACAAACTTTTTGTTGCCAAAAATGGAAGAACTGAACTTGGTTGACATGTGGTTTCAACAAGATGGCGCTACATGCCACACAGCTCGCGATTCTATGGCCATTTTGAGGGAAAACTTCGGAGAACAATTCATCTCAAGAAATGGACCGGTAAGTTGGCCACCAAGATCATGCGATTTGACGCCTTTAGACTATTTTTTGTGGGGCTACGTCAAGTCTAAAGTCTACAGAATAATACAAATAAGCCAGCAACTATTCCAGCTTTGGAAGACAACATTTCCGAAGAAATTCGGGCTATTCCGGCCGAAATGCTCGAAAAAGTTGCCCAAAATTGGACTTTCCGAATGGACCACCTAAGACGCAGCCGCGGTCAACATTTAAATGAAATTATCTTCAAAAAGTAAATGTCATGGACCAATCTAACGTTTCAAATAAAGAACCGATGAGATTTTGCAAATTTTATGCGTTTTTTTTTTTTAAAGTTATCAAGCTCTTAACAAATCACCCTTTAGTTCCCCTGGAATATGTAAGGTAGTTCCTAGCCTTGCTAACTCATCTGCTTCACAGTTCCTCGGTATGTTCTTATGGCCAGGCACCCATATTAGGTGAATATTGTACTGTTCAGCCATCTCGTTGAGAGATTTTCGGCAGTCTATGGCCGTTTTCGAGTTAAGGAACACAGAGTCCAAGGGTTTAATTGAAGGTTGACTGTCTGAGTATACACTAATGCCAATATTTGTTGGAACATTACTTCTCAGCCAATTCACCACCTCTCTTATTGCCAATATTTCAGCCTGAAAAACACTACAGTGATTAGGTAATCTTTTCGCTATTCGAATTTCCAGATCTTTAGAATATACTCCGAACCCCACTAGTCCATTCAATTTGGAGCCATCAGTATAGAAATCTATATATCTTTTATTCCCCGGGGTCTGTGTACACCACGCCTCACTGTTGGGAATTAGAGTTTCAAACTTTTTGTCGAAAAGTGGACTCGCCAAAGTGTAATCCACTACGTTAGGCACATCTGGCATTACTTTGAGGACCGAACTATGACCGTACATTTTTTCCGACCACAGCGATAGCTCGCGCAACCGCACAGCCGTTGTTGCAGCTGACTGTTTGGCCAAAATGTCTATAGGCAATAGATGTAGCATGACATTAAGGGAGTCTGTTCCTGTCTTACTAAATGCGCCTGAGATACATAAGCTCGCCATACGCTGAACTTTATCTAAACAAGTCGGTTTCTGAAGTGCCGGCCACTAGACTACAACACCATATAGCATTATAGGTCTAACTACTGCCGTGTATAGCCAATGCACAATTTTTGGTTTTAGTTCCCACTTTTTCCTATTGCCTTTTTGCACGAGTACAAAGCTACCGTGGCTTTTCTCGCCCTCTCATCAATATTAAGCCTAAAATTCAGCTTCCTGTCCAAAATAACGCCAAGGTATTTTGCACACTCACCAAAGGAAATTTCAATACCCCCTAAGGAAATAGGCCTAACCGTGGGAGTTTTGCTATCTTTGCAGTACATGACAAATTCTGTCTTTGCAGGATTTACCCCAAGACCACTGTCTTTCGCCCATTTCTCAGTCATCCGGAGGGCCCTCTGAATAATATCTCTGATTGTGGATGGGAATTTTCCCCTGACTGCCAGAGCCACATCATCTGCGTATGCCACCACTTTTATCCTTTCTTTTTCTAGGGTAACCAGAAGGTTATTTATAGCAATATTCCAAAGAAGAGGTGATAGAACTCCTCCTTGGGGAGTGCCTCTGTTCACATACCTTTGTATGTTTGCTTGTCCTAGTGTGGCTGAAATACGTCTCTTCATTAGCAGTTCGTCTAACAGCCTAAGTATACATGGATGAACATTCAGAGTTGTCAGTCCATTTAATATCGAGCTCGGATCGACATTATTGAGCGCCCCTTCGATGTCTAGAAACGCCACGATTGTGTATTCTTTGAAACGACCGCTGAGCAACGGTGGCACCGCCAGTACATGGTTCAACCGTCTGATTTCCAGGAAAATGTGTGTCCAATAGTACCTCCAACGTCTCCTCACTGGACGTTGTCCAATTTCCCTCCGATGTTTTAATGAAACCTGGAGCGGTGTTAGTGGATGCTAGTACCTTCCGTAGTCTGGAAGCCTCTGACGTATTCTCAATACTGCTACAGTAATCATCCCAAGAGTTTTGTTGAGACCTTCTCAGTTCTGGTTTATATGCTCTCAGATTCATCTTGTAAGTGTCCCAATCCTCCGGAGCTCTTGTGGACTTTGCTTTTTTAAAGAGCTTCCGTAGTCCACCATGGCGGCCGAATTTTTCCCCTTGGCGTTCCTCTAGGGCAAGCAGCTTTCAGTGACATGTTGAAGGCCTTAGTAATCCGCTGCACTCCGTGTTCGATGTCTTGCACAGTGCTCATATTTGTCTATGGCATTTCCGGTATCATCAAATTGAACGATTCCCTATACCTATTCCAATCAGCTTTCCTAACATTTGGCGGAAATATGGTCTTTGAAGTACGAACAGCCAATCTGAAACTGATGTAGCGATGATCTGAGAAGCTATGTTCCCCCAAAACTTGCCACTCAGATATCTTATCATTCAGTTCCGGAGAGGTCAACGTGACGTCCAATACCTCTTGCCTATTTCTGGTGACGAAGGTTGGTGCATCTCCCTTATTGCAAACTACCAGGTTAGTACGCAAAATAAACTCTATTAGCGTTTATTTTGCGTCATCAGGAGAACTTTTAAGGCAGCACAAGCGGCCTTACAATGGTGAAGATTTATCTGGAGGAACCGTAGAACCATCCAAATTTTCAACCACCGCCACATCAGCCGCTTCAATTGAGTCATCAAGGGCTTCCTCTTCACAGATCTCGGTGACTCTCGCAACAATCCGCGGTTCAGCTTTGGTGAGGTTTGAACCTGTAGAAACTTCCCGCATATGATTTTCGCCATAGTCTGCAGGGTTTATGTCTCCTTGTCCGTTTCGGAATCCTTTGGCTGATCGCTTTTGTATGCCTTCATATGGATATCATGAAAGCCATAACTTACACGTCCTTGGGTCTGGGCTAGATGTGGCAGCGACTCTATGTTTAATATAAACAACACGACATGCGGTGTTTATATTAAACATCCATCCATCTCATCCAAACGACCAACCTTCCAATCGGCGGTTGGAAGATCTGGGTTACATTCTTTTAGTCTCTCTAGTATTGACTCAGGATCAGGAGGGTTTGCCGGTATCCATGCATGTGCTCTAGGTTTAGCCGGTATGTCTTTTTTATCGACTAACTCCAAAGCAGCTCCTTCCCAAACTTCACCAATTAGCATCAATGCAGCTTTAAAGCAATCCATAGACCTCTGGTCCGCAAAAGCTATTAACTTATATCGTCCTTGATACCATCCAGCATCTTGCCGTCGAGGACTTGGTCCGGGAAACTTTTTTCGCACCTCTGAGTAGACACCAGACATCGCGTCTCAATTTCCCCCCATTTTTGGCTTGGAATCATACCGTCCAATGCTCCTTTATTAATAATAGCCATCACAAGGCTGTCTTTTGCAACTGAGGCAAACGATCTTTGATCCCGTTTAGAGGATGGCAGCTCATCCGGTGATCGTTCCCTTTTTCCAGCTTCAAGAATTCCTTGAGCCCATTTTAAGGAATCGCTTTGCTTAGCCGACAACGTGCTTGGGTCGACTGATCCTAATTTCTTTAGGATAAACAAATCATTTCTTCGTTCCTTGAATCTCTTTCGAGAGGGATTGCTTCCTTTTGATGTCGTCACCTTAGAAAAGGTTTTACTTGCCAAAGTGTCACCGCCAGTCGACCCGTCTACAGGTCGACTGTTTGGCCAAAATGTCTATAGGCAATAGATGTAGCATGACATTAAGGGAGTCTGTTCCTGTCTTACTAAATGCGCCTGAGATACATAAGCTCGCCATACGCTGAACTTTATCTAAACAAGTCGGTTTCTGAAGTGCCGGCCACTAGACTACAACACCATATAGCATTATAGGTCTAACTACTGCCGTGTATAGCCAATGCACAATTTTTGGTTTTAGTCCCCACTTTTTCCTATTGCCTTTTTGCACGAGTACAAAGCTACCGTGGCTTTTCTCGCCCTCTCATCAATATTAAGCCTAAAATTCAGCTTCCTGTCCAAAATAACGCCAAGGTATTTTGCACACTCACCAAAGGAAATTTCAATACCCCCTAAGGAAATAGGCCTAACCGTGGGAGTTTTGCTATCTTTGCAGTACATGACAAATTCTGTCTTTGCAGGATTTACCCCAAGACCACTGTCTTTCGCCCATTTCTCAGTCATCCGGAGGGCCCTCTGAATAATATCTCTGATTGTGGATGGGAATTTTCCCCTGACTGCCAGAGCCACATCATCTGCGTATGCCACCACTTTTATCCTTTCTTTTTCTAGGGTAACCAGAAGGTTATTTATAGCAATATTCCAAAGAAGAGGTGATAGAACTCCTCCTTGGGGAGTGCCTCTGTTCACATACCTTTGTATGTTTGCTTGTCCTAGTGTGGCTGAAATACGTCTCTTCATTAGCAGTTCGTCTAACAGCCTAAGTATACATGGATGAACATTCAGAGTTGTCAGTCCATTTAATATCGAGCTCGGATCGACATTATTGAGCGCCCCTTCGATGTCTAGAAACGCCACGATTGTGTATTCTTTGACAGATAGTGAGCTTTCAATAAAGCTGACTAGTTCATGTAATGCGGTCTCAGTAGACCTGCCCTTCGAGTATGCATGCTGTCGTTTCGAGAACAAACTTGAATCGATGCTAGTTCTAAGATAAATATCTATCATCCTTTCCAGAGTCTTAAGTAGGAATGAGGATAAGCTGATTGGTCGGAAATCCTTCGCCCTCGAGTGAGAGGCTGTTCCCGCTTTAGGTATGAAAACGGCTTTTGTTTCCCTCGACTTTCTTGGGATATATGATAAGTTGATACATCCTTTATATATCACCGACAACCAGGGGATAATTTTGTCAGTTACGGCTTGTTACTCCGCCGGAGTAATTCCATCAGGTCCGGGGGATTTGAATGGTCCAAAGCTATTTAGCGCCCATCTTATTCTAGTTTCCGATACAATTTCCTCGACAGGAAACGACCGCTGAGCAACGGTGGCACCGCCAGTACATGGTTCAACCGTCTGATTTCCAGGAAAATGTGTGTCCAATAGTACCTCCAACGTCTCCTCACTGGACGTTGTCCAATTTCCCTCCGATGTTTTAATGAAACCTGGAGCGGTGTTAGTGGATGCTAGTACCTTCCGTAGTCTGGAAGCCTCTGATGTATTCTCAATACTGCTACAGTAATCATCCCAAGAGTTTTGTTGAGACCTTCTCAGTTCTGGTTTATATGCTCTCAGATTCATCTTGTAAGTGTCCCAATCCTCCGGAGCTCTTGTGGACTTTGCTTTTTTAAAGAGCTTCCGTAGTCCACCATGGCGGCCGAATTTTTCCCCTTGGCGTTCCTCTAGGGCAAGCAGCTTTCAGTGACATGTTGAAGGCCTTAGTAATCCGCTGCACTGCGTGTTCGATGTCTTGCACAGTGCTCATATTTGTCTATGGCATTTCCGGTATCATCAAATTGAACGATTCCCTATACCTATTCCAATCAGCTTTCCTAACATTTGGCGGAAATATGGTCTTTGAAGTACGAACAGCCAATCTGAAACTGATGTAGCGATGATCTGAGAAGCTATGTTCCCCCAAAACTTGCCACTCAGATATCTTATCATTCAGTTCCGGAGAGGTCAACGTGACGTCCAAAACCTCTTGCCTATTTCTGGTGACGAAGGTTGGTGCATCTCCCTTATTGCAAACTACCAGGTTAGTACGCAAAATAAACTCTATTAGCGTTTATTTTGCGTCATCAGGAGAACTTTTAAGGCAGCACAAGCGGCCTTACAATGGTGAAGATTTATCTGGAGGAACCGTAGAACCATCCAAATTTTCAACCACCGCCACATCAGCCGCTTCAATTGAGTCATCAAGGGCTTCCTCTTCACAGATCTCGGTGACTCTCGCAACAATCCGCGGTTCAGCTTTGGTGAGGTTTGAACCTGTAGAAACTTCCCGCATATGATTTTCGCCATAGTCTGCAGGGTTTATGTCTCCTTGTCCGTTTCGGAATCCTTTGGCTGATCGCTTTTGTATGCCTTCATATGGATATCATGAAAGCCATAACTTACACGTCCTTGGGTCTGGGCTAGATGTGGCAGCGACTCTATGTTTAATATAAACACCACGACATGCGGTGTTTATATTAAACATCCATCCATCTCATCCAAACGACCAACCTTCCAATCGGCGGTTGGAAGATCTGGGTTACATTCTTTTAGTCTCTCTAGTATTGACTCAGGATCAGGAGGGTTTGCCGGTATCCATGCATGTGCTCTAGGTTTAGCCGGTATGTCTTTTTTATCGACTAACTCCAAAGCAGCTCCTTCCCAAACTTCACCAATCAGCATCAATGCAGCTTTAAAGCAATCCATAGACCTCTGGTCCGCAAAAGCTATTAACTTATATCGTCCTTGATACCATCCAGCATCTTGCCGTCGAGGACTTGGTCCGGGAAACTTTTTTCGCACCTCTGAGTAGACCAGACATCGCGTCTCAATTTCCCCCCATTTTTGGCTTGGAATCATACCGTCCAATGCTCCTTTATTAATAATAGCCATCACAAGGCTGTCTTTTGCAACTGAGGCAAACGATCTTTGATCCCGTTTAGAGGATGGCAGCTCATCCGGTGATCGTTCCCTTTTTCCAGCTTCAAGAATTCCTTGAGCCCATTTTAAGGAATCGCTTTGCTTAGCCGACAACGTGCTTGGGTCGACTGATCCTAATTTCTTTAGGATAAACAAATCATTTCTTCGTTCCTTGAATCTCTTTCGAGAGGGATTGCTTCCTTTTGATGTCGTCACCTTAGAAAAGGTTTTACTTGCCAAAGTGTCACCGCCAGTCGACCCGTCTACAGGTCGACTAATCGGGCCTGACTCTTGTTCGCTGCCCAAATTTATAACTTCAGTCGTTACCCGTCCACTGGGCCCTGAAGTTAGCATTAAAATTATTTAAAATTACAAAATTTTTTTGTTTGTTTTATTGTTATCAAATTTTCTTTTTATACACATTTTTTATTATGATTATATAGATAATGAACATATTAAATATTTTTTTTTTATTTTAATAAATAAATAAATATCACTCAATCTCTCCTTAAACACTATTGGATTTATTGACTCCCAGTTGATTTCATTACCTTCCATTGCATGATTTTCGCCACGATATCAAAACTACCACCAAACTGACTAACTTCAACCTTCAATTTTCATATTTTATGATCCCAACTATACTTACATATTTTATGATCCCAACTTAACATGTTTCTGCTTCCTTCAGTGTGCAATGCCGACACTGTCGTTGCCAGTTTAGAAATAGACAAATGCAGATATTGGATATCTTCGGTCTACATGGGACATGATAGGAAAATGACGCAAATTCACATCATAGTATAACACAAGAGGAGAGTCACTCCTAGAGTTTATTTTGGTAGTTTGCAATTTTTTTCGGACGGTCCCATCACCCACTTTCCCGCCCCTTCCGACCTCGTCCCCATGACGTACGGACAGCGTACACACCATGATCCGGACCATGGCGGGGTGGAGGCAGAGAGATTTAACCAGTTACAGAGAAGGACTCATCAGCCGGATATATGACAACACAATACGAAATATTAGGTTATTCAATCAAACAAATGTATTAGTTATCCAAATATGCTAAAATTCTGGACTTCACAATTTCAATACTAAAGTTAGTATCAACTAGATGATAGATTGAATTAAAGTTAATGCACATCCTACGAATAGGCTCCACAGAAGCATAATTTGAACGTTTAGAATCAATGAAACGAAACTGGTAATTCCTAGATGCCCTAACAGGAACATTTATCCTAATCCTAGATATCAATTCAGAGCATGGAATATCCCCACAAACTACTATATACATCATCATGAAGCTCAACATTGTCCGTCGGCTCATAAGAGTAGGCAAATGAATCAGCTTCAATCTAGAAGTGGTTGGAGGAAGAAAAAAATCACTGTTCCAACGTGCCCTGTATACTATACAATTGACATAGACCTCAAGAAACGCATAAACTTGCATTTTTTAAGGTCAAATCCATTAGATTTACCCTACACCAGTCTCCAAAGCTATCCAAATCGTCCTGCAATAAATGCACCCGACCAGAATTATTGAACGAGGAGAATAACTTAACATCATCAGCATACATCTAGAGTTAACTACGGACTGAGGTAAATCGTTTATAAATAACAAAAATAAGACAGGCCCCAAATGACTATCCTGAGGCACACCCGATGGGACATAAAAGCACCTCGAATAGGAATCACCAAAAGACACAATCTGCGTACGGCATTCAATATACGACGAAATCCAAGCCAAAAGGGTACTGGCCAATCCAATCCTATCCAGCTTATACAACAAGAACTTATGATTCACCCGGTCAAAAGCTTTACTAAAATCCAAATAACATGTGTTTGATTCCCAACAACAAACTGATTAATAACATGAGAAGCAAATTCCACCAAGTTCGTAGTAGTCGATAGGTCCTTATGAAAACCATGCTGGTAAGGATCCAGTATCGTAGAAATGCTTTGCGACAAATCATCCGTCACCATCTTCTCAAAAACCTTGGGAATATCACTCAATCTTGCTATCCCCCTATAAATCACATCAAAGGGGCTCCCTGACTTATGAAGTGGTACGACAAAAGAACTCCTCCATCTTAGAGGGAAAAACCGAATTTCAATGAACTATTAAATAATATCGACACTGGAGCAGAGAGGAATTCGGAGCAAAACTTCAGAATTATCCCAGGAATGCCTTCTGGACCACCACTGGTGGACGCCTTAACCCCACGCAAATACCCAGACACAGACAGACCATCAAATAAGGGAATTGCCACTCGATCGAGTGACCTAATAAAATAGGGATATGAACCATCAGCATCATAAGTACCATTCCTATAAACAGATTCAAAATAGCCCGCGAAACAGTCCGGAATGAACTGGTCCCCATAAGAGTCAGCCCCCCCCCCTCCGGATCTTCGATGGCCTAGTCGAAGACTTACGTTTCATCCTAACAAAATCATAAAAAGACCTCGGGTTACAATGAATGTCATTCCTAACCTTATCAATGGAACGAACATAACACGCTCTTGATTCCATATTATAAATAAACCTAGCGACAGAGTACCGAGCATAATAAAAATCAGATCCGGTCCTCTTATAACGTCTAAAACATCTATTCCTATCATTTCTGAGTCTCGTCATCTCAGGAGAATACCATGGCTGATTCCTAGGAACAGTCCGAAACACAAAACAATCCAAAACCCAATAGAAGTTAGCAACAGCCATATCGTGATCGGTTGTCCTACAAACAGAGTCCCAGTTAACACCCGAAAGAAGCGAATTCAACACATCGAAATTCGTCTTCTTAAAATATAGTGAAAATACCTCCTCCCGAGCAGCAACCATTTGAGACCCATGAGCAACATTCAAGAGGGAAAGAGAGAAAGCAGGGTGATACCTATCCTCGGGATAAGAAACAGGATCACATCTGGACAAATCAAAATTATAAGGATCGTCTACAAAAAACAAATCAAGAATCTTCCCAAAGAAATTCAAAACTCCATTGATCTGACCCAAACCAGCATCAAGAAAAAGATTCAAAAAAGTCGTCACCCATTCCGATCCACCATAAGTAGTCAGTGGAGTCAACGCCTCCGTAATGCGGTCTCAGTAGACCTGCCCTTCGAGTATGCATGCTGTCGTTTCGAGAACAAACTTGAATCGACGCTAGTTCTAAGATAAATATCTATCATCCTTTCCAGAGTCTTAAGTAGTAATGAGGATAAGCTGATTGGTCGGAAATCCTTCGCCCTCGAGTGAGAGGCTTTTCCCGCTTTAGGTATGAAAACGGCTTTTGTTTCCCTCGACTTTCTTGGGATATATGATAAGTTGATACATCCTTTATATAAGTTAACGTATGCTATATTAAAATAATGAAATGATGAGGACAGCAGTCAACGATATTGGAGTCAGCGTGTGAACAACAAAAGGTGAACGTTCCCAGTCAAGTTGCTGACTAGGTATCAGGTTGCATGCGCGTGTTGGCAGTCTGAGGCGACGTATGATAGTTTACGATTTATTAAAATTAAGTCAGTGTCCAAATATAATAAAATAAAGAAAGACGTATTGCATCCGGCAATACGCAAAACATTTTTAAAAAAACAAATTGACAAATAATTTATTAATTGGCGCCCGAGCAGGCGGATCCTTAAACCGTATCCTTGAATGACACTAAGACTGTACCGTGGTGACAGCAGTCATAAGGATTAATAAGGATCACACTCGAAACACAAGAGAACGCGGAAAAGACGCCCCGAAGTAACGTAAAGTAAAACGGAGTCCGTACAAAGGACAGCGGCCGCGTTGTAGACTTTAAGTGAAGAAAAATTAATTAAATAATTACAAGCTATCTAAAAGACAAACTAATTAATGTGAATCCAGTAATTGCTGTAATTGTCATGAAAAATAAATAATTGTGCTGAAAAATAAATAATTGTGCTGAAAGATAAAAATATTGTAGCAATAATTATAAATTAGTTAAAGTTGAAGAAAATTTGTGAAGGTTTATGAAAATTAAGATTTAGAAAATGAAATTTATAAAAAATTAAGATTTATGAAAATGCAAAATGTTAAGAAACGATGAAAATCTGATCTGAATGTATTGTTGAAGATTTAAATCTAAAATCGAATTTCCGATAAAGAAAACCTAAACTAAAATCAATATTCTGAATACTCCAAAAGAATTGCCATTAAATAACCGCACCTTTGACATTAAAATAAAAACCAGAATATGAATACAATAATTATTGGGTAAGTGAGCGAATTAATTTTACAAAGGATAAGAAACTTAAATTTTCAAAATTTTATTATTGTCTGATAAGATAATATTCTTGATTTTAATAGACCGAATCTCTAATAACTTCCTTTCCAAAATTACCTGAACTAAAACCTTTCCTAAATCCTTTCCGAACCCTTAAATTTAAAAAAAAAAAAAAAAACAGTATGTCGGTAGATGAAATCACAGAGAAACTTAATGGGAGTCTACACTTTGGACCAACAGGAAGCTCCGGTGGGACTGCGGGTTTTTCCGCAGCACAAAAGGAGCAAATCAGGAATATTATTGTTGAGGTCATGAACGATAGGGATAGCGTCGTAAATGAGGAGGGGGAAGACCACCCAGTGGGCACTATCCGAATAGAAGAATTAGATAAAATTCCGGATATAGTGAAATCAATCAGGGAATTCTCGGGAAAACCAGGGGAGTTCTCTTCCTGGCGGAAGTCCGTTGAACGAGTGTTGGAATTATTTAAACAATTGAGAGGAACGACGCGATACTATGCTATCCTCCATACAATTAGAACAAAGATTGTGGGAGAAGCAGACGCGGCGTTGGACTCATACAGGACGCCTTTAGAATGGACGCAAATAAGGAAGTGCTTGATGATGCACTATTCCGACAAGAGGGACATTGGAACTCTTGAATACCAGATGTCGACAATGACGCAGGGCCACCGCACTATAACTGAATATTACCAAGCGGTCTATCAACATCTATCGCTGATTCTTGATAAAGTAGCTTGTCTAGAACTAGATGACAGCAGTCTCTTTGCTATGACAAATGCGTATATAGACAAAGCTTTGGATACTTTTATAAGAGGTTTAAGAGGGGATCTCCCTAGGCTCTTGAGCGTAAAGGAGCCTACATCTCTCCCACAAGCTTTGCAGCTATGCTTAAAGCTGGACAATATGAGTTATCGATTGAATCATGCATATGGGCAAGCTCAAAAAACAGTTAGTACCAACCGGAATCCTGCAAATAATACCCACAAATTTTATCCACAATTGGCTCACACAGGGGGTGCAATGAGGCCATCTTTGCCACCAAGACCGCCCTTACCGCCAAGGAATTTTAATACGCAAATGCGGCAGCCGGATAAACAACAACTCTATCATGATGCGTATAATCCTAGACAAGGACAACATAACCCGTATAGAAATCCTTATAGTTTTCTTCCTCAATCGAATACCCAAAAACCTGAACCGATGGATATAGATAGGTCCGTGCAAACAAGACAGGTCGATTACATGAATCGACCACCTCCAAGATTTGCCGATAAAAGACCGCTAGGGTCATTTCAAGGACCGGCAAATAAAATCCAAAGAAACTTCCACTTAAATACGGGTAACTCTCCAGACCCGAGATGGGAGGTGGAAACCGGTGCTGAAATGCAAGACTATGGATATCAAGAGGGTGCTGTTGGAGGAGAAGTTGATATGGAAAATTACGCCGAAATTATGGATAGGGAATACGTCAATGAAATCTCGAATTATGGTAACGTTGGTATTGAAACCTCTGATAATGTTTTGGGGGACGAAGATCTTAAAGATGAACGTAATTTTTTTGTATAAGGAGTTCCTCGTTGCCATTCTTTTCAGTAACAGCGAGGAACGGCCAGATTTCTAGTAGACACGGGAAGCAATAAAAACTATATTAAGCCTAGTCTGGTAAGCAACCCTAAACAAAACAGGGATTTTTTTCGGCAAAAGCAGTAAAAGAGGAAATAATTGTGTCACAGCATGTTTATCTAGATATATTTGGGGGAAGGACAAGACCACTCCAATTTTTCCTATTACCAGGATTACAAACGTTTGATGGTATTCTGGGCAATGACTCAATGAGGGAACTTTCTGCAGTTATCTATACCAAGGAAAATTACCTTACTCTTGAGGGAGTTGGCAAAATACCTACCAGCCAATACATTTTTCAAGACGTCAAAAATATTGAATTGAGACTAGCACACTTACCATAATGTCAGACTAATGAATTAAAGGACATTGTTAGAAGGCACAGTAATTTATTCTTGGAACCGGAAGAGAGATTGACGTACACTACCAAGGTTGTCGCGGAAATCAATACCACCAACAACACACCTACCTATACGAGAAACTACCCATATCCGCATGCCTTGAGAGAGGTATAATAAGGCCATCCCGCTCTCCGTATAATTCACCGATATGGGTGGTACCAAAAAAAGAAGACGCATCAGGAAAAAAGAAGTATAGGGTAGTAATTGATTTCAGGAAACTGAATTCGGTAACCGTACCTGACAGATACCCTATACCGGAAATTAGTGAGGTTCTGGCCAATCTAGGAGGGAATAAAGTTTTCTCTGTGGTAGACCTGAAAAGTGGTTTCCACCAGATACCGCTTAGACAGGAAGATATGGAAAAAACTGCATTTTCCATCAGCAATGGGAAGTTCGAGTTCACTCGGCTTCCATTTGGCCTTAAGAATGGTCCATCCATATTCCAGAGAACATTGGATGATATACTTCGAGAGTTTATTGGCAAGACATGTTACGTCTACATTGATGATATCATAATTTTTAGCAAAGATTATGAAACTCATCTTAAACACATCGAGGAAATTTTTACAACCTTGCAACGTGCTAATATGAAGGTCCAATTGGACAAATGTGAATTTTTTAAGAATCAGGTAGAATTCCTCGGGTTTGTGGTGTCAGCGGAGGGTGTTAGAACAAACCCGAAAAAGGTAGAGGCCATTGTAAATTTTCCATACCCGAGTAATCTCCGTGAATTACGTTCACTTCTCGGTCTCTTTAATTTTTATCGAAGGTTCATTAAGGGGTTTGCTGAAATGGCAAAACCTCTCACGAATTTATTGAGAGGAGACAACGGTAAAGTTACCAGGAATGAGTCTAGAAAGATTAAGATATTCTTGACCAACACGGAGAAAACAGCGATTGACTCATTGAAGAATGCATTGGTATCGCCTGAGGTAGTACTGGCATACCCGGATTTTGAGAAAGAATTCCACCTGACGACCGATGCCTCAAACAAAGCCATTGGGGCGGTATTAAGTCAGGAGGGGCGACCTGTAACGTTTATATCCAGGGTTTTATCTGAAGAGGAGGAACACTATGCCACCAACGAAAGGGAGATGCTGGCAATAGTGTGGTCACTCTACAATTTGCGAAGTTACTTGTATGGCACAGCGAAAGTGGTGATACACACGGATCACCAACCACTTACTCATGCCCTTAGCAACAAAAATGCTAATGCGAAAATGAAACGGTGGAAAGCCATACTAGAAGAATACAATTACGAAATTCGCTATAAACCCGGAAGTACAAATGTAGTGGCAGACGCTCTGTCTAGACCCCCGACTACAAATGTTTACACCCTGAGTGGCACGATGCATAATGGCGAAAGCTCTGCCGATGATTTAATTCCCAGTGTGGAAATCCCGGTGAACGCCTTCAAGAACCAACTGCTCCTAACAATAGGTGATGAGACATCGTATCAGTTTAAGATAGTATTTCTTGGGTATCATAGGCATACAATCATGGAACGTGAATTTAATGATGTAAACCTTCTGGCACTACTGAAGGGATATTTGAACCCCTCAGTTATAAATGGCATAAAAGCGCCAGAGAGAATAATGGGTGTAATACAGAGGTTGTATCCGAGTCATTTCGCTAATATAAAAGCCCGCTTCACACAGAAAGTGGTGGAAGATGTCACGTCGGAAACCATGCAGGAGGGCATTATAATCGATACACACAAACGTGCGCATCGAAATGCAGTCGAGAATAGATCACATATCCTGGAAAGATACTACTTCCCTAGCATGTTAGCCAAGGTGAAGAGGATAGTGAAACTTTGCAGCATATGTAAGGCATCCAAATATGATAGACACCCAGAAGACCCGAAGCTGAACAAGACTCCTATACCATCATATCCTGGTCAGGTAGTGCATATAGACATTTTTTCAACTGACAACAAATTAATTATGACCTCTTTGGACAAATTTTCAAAATATGCACAGGTGAAAATTTTAAACGGAAAGTCAATAGAAGAAATACGAAGACCCCTACGCGACCTTATATTTTTCTACGGAGTTCCTAAAACGATAGTGATTGATAATGAAAAATCCCTGAATTCCGCTTCAATTCTTTTTATGATGAAAGACGAGTTAGGAATCGAAGTTTTTACCACACCTCCTTATCGTAGCGAAGCCAATGGGCAGGTGGAGAGATTCCACTCCACTCTTGCGGAATTGATGAGATGTCTAAAGCATGAAGGAATTTGCCGCGATTTTGAGGAACTTCTTGAAAGGGCAGTGAACGAGTATAATCACTCGATTCATTCGACCATCGGAAGGAAGCCAGTAGATATCTTCTTTGGTAGAACGGTAGATTTTTCACCAGGAAGTTATGAACGGACTAGGGAATCTAACCTTGAGAAAATTAAAGAAAAGCAGAAAAAGGACCTAAAATTTCATAACAAAAAGAAAACCGATAATAAAGAATTTTTACCAGGACAGGTTATTTACGTTAAAATAAACAAAAGATTAGGGACAAAACTGACGGACAAATATAAAGAGGAAATAGTGAAAGAAAATAGAAATTCTACGGTAGTCACCCAGAGCGGAAGGGTGGTGCACAAGAAGCACATAAGGAACTAATAAAATGGAAATATTTACAGGTTTCTAGTACTCGTAAGTCAAGTTTTCGGAGAATTTCGAATTCTTGACTACTCAAATTCCAGATTGGTGGAAATCGATATTGGGCTGGCACAGGTCCAAACAGGAACATTTAAGTTAGTGCACATTTTCGAGTTGGAAAATTATAGAAAAATAACAGAGGAATTGGAGGACACTATCAGGCAGAACATAGGAATTCAACATCCCATCCTTCCCTTCCTTAACCATTACCTTACTCAAATTAAATCCTGCATTTCCCGATTAAAACCACAGATTCGGCCAAAAAGATCCTTGGACTTCTTAGGAAGCGCATTGAAATGGTTAGCAGGAACGCCAGACCATCATGACTTTAACGTCATCCAAGAAAAAAATAGACAATGTTTTGGCAAATAACAATAATCAAATCATAATTAATCAATTATCCATTGAAAAATTAAATTCGATCACAAACATTACAAACAAAATAATTAAAGAAATAAAAACTTACAAAGAGAATACTGTGGAAAAAACAAATGAGCTAAAGTATAGATTGGAAATCATAAAGGAAGAAATTTTCAATATAGAATTCGCCATTGAATGGGCAAAAGCTAATATAGTAAACTCATTTGTATTCTCCAAAGTAGAAATAGAAACATTGGAAAATATTTTTAAAAAATCTGAAATTCCATTTATGTCTGTAGATGAATTGTTAAAATTTGCTAATGTAATAGTAGCCTTTAATTCTGACACTGTAATTTATATTATAAGTATTCCAACTACCGATAACCAAAATTGTAGACACAGTCTAATTAAACCTGTAAAATTCAGAAATTCCATTTATAAGTTAAAATTTAACGAAATCTTAAACTGTAAAAATGTAAAATTCGGGATAAAAAAGAAATGTAAACACTATGACTATTTAAATATTTGTGAATTAGATAATATTGTAAAACTAGAAGACTCAGACTGCATAGCCCAACTACTAACAAGTAAACCATCATCCTGCACCACCACCAATAATGATGACATTCCATCCCTCGAAGAAGTTGAGGACGGACTGCTGTTTTTGAATCAGTTCGCGGGACAAATTATCAACAACGAGACCCCCATGTGGCTAAATGGGACATTTATCATCCACCACGCAAACACTAACATATCAATAGATGGAAAATCATTTTTTACAACCCAAACCAACGGCCGGAAACCACTGCCCGCTTTGGTACAACCTAAGAAGACAGAGGTCGAAGTGGAAACACTTTCACTAGAGATGATGAAGGCCATTGCAATAAAAAATACAAATTTCATACAGAGGCTGAAACAGAACGAAGAAATTTACCTAAGCACTGGAGCAATAATAATTATCGCTATTATCATAACTATTATGATAATCTTAAGAAAATACCGGCAACACAAAATCCATAGAGAAAACAACATAACCGAAACTGATAATAAAATAGATGAAATCACCATTGATGAGCCAGCAATTACCAAAACTAGCAAAAAAGTAAAAAGTCTGAACAGTATTCTATTTTTCTAATTTCATACGAGGACGTATGAAATTTAAAGGGGGAGGAGTTAACGTATGCTATATTAAAATAATGAAATGATGAGGACAGCAGTGTGAACAACAAAAGGTGAACGTTCCCAGTCAAGTTGCTGACTAGGCATCAGGTTGCATGCGCGTGTTGGCAGTCTGAGGCGACGTATGATAGTTTACGATTTATTAAAATTAAGTCAGTGTCCAAATATAATAAAATAAAGAAAGACGTATTGCATCCGGCAATACGCAAAACATTTAAAAAAAAAAACAAATTGACAAATAATTTATTAATTTATATCACCGACAACCAGGGGATAATTTTGTCAGTTACGGCTTGTAACTCCGCCGGAGTAATTCCATCAGGTCCGGGGGATTTGAATGGTCCAAAGCTATTTAGCGCCCATCTTATTCTAGTTTCCGATACAATTTCCTCGACAGGAAACGACCGCTGAGCAACGGTGGCACCGCCAGTACATGGTTCAACCGTCTGATTTCCAGGAAAATGTGTGTCCAATAGTACCTCCAACGTCTCCTCACTGGACGTTGTCCAATTTCCCTCCGATGTTTTAATGAAACCTGGAGCGGTGTTAGTGGATGCTAGTACCTTCCGTAGTCTGGAAGCCTCTGACGTATTCTCAATACTGCTACAGTAATCATCCCAAGAGTTTTGTTGAGACCTTCTCAGTTCTGGTTTATATGCTCTCAGATTCATCTTGTAAGTGTCCCAATCCTCCGGAGCTCTTGTGGACTTTGCTTTTTTAAAGAGCTTCCGTAGTCCACCATGGCGGCCGAATTTTTCCCCTTGGCGTTCCTCTAGGGCAAGCAGCTTTCAGTGACATGTTGAAGGCCTTAGTAATCCGCTCCACTGCGTGTTCGATGTCTTGCACAGTGCTCATATTTGTCTATGGCATTTCCGGTATCATCAAATTGAACGATTCCCTATACCTATTCCAATCAGCTTTCCTAACATTTGGCGGAAATATGGTCTTTGAAGTACGAACAGCCAATCTGAAACTGATGTAGCGATGATGTGAGAAGCTATGTTCCCTCAAAACTTGCCACTCAGATATCTTATCATTCAGTTCCGGAGAGGTCAACGTGACGTCCAAAACCTCTTGCCTGTTTCTGGTGACGAAGGTTGGTGCATCTCCCTTATTGCAAACTACCAGGTTAGTACGCAAAATAAACTCTATTAGCGTTTATTTTGCGTCATCAGGAGAACTTTTAAGGCAGCACAAGCGGCCTTACAATGGTGAAGATTTATCTGGAGGAACCGTAGAACCATCCAAATTTTCAACCACCGCCACATCAGCCGCTTCAATTGAGTCATCAAGGGCTTCCTCTTCACAGATCTCGGTGACTCTCGCAACAATCCGCGGTTCAGCTTTGGTGAGGTTTGAACCTGTAGAAACTTCCCGCATATGATTTTCGCCATAGTCTGCAGGGTTTATGTCTCCTTGTCCGTTTCGGAATCCTTTGGCTGATCGCTTTTGTATGCCTTCATATGGATATCATGAAAGCCATAACTTACACGTCCTTGGGTCTGGGCTAGATGTGGCAGCGACTCTATGTTTAATATAAACACCACGACATGCGGTGTTTATATTAAACATCCATCCATCTCATCCAAACGACCAACCTTGCAATCGGAGGTTGGAAGATCTGGGTTACATTCTTTTAGTCTCTCTAGTATTGACTCAGGATCAGGAGGGTTTGCCGGTATCCATGCATGTGCTCTAGGTTTAGCCGGTATGTCTTTTTTATCGACTAACTCCAAAGCAGCTCCTTCCCAAACTTCACCAATTAGCATCAATGCAGCTTTAAAGCAATCCATAGACCTCTGGTCCGCAAAAGCTATTAACTTATATCGTCCTTGATACCATCCAGCATCTTGCCGTCGAGGACTTGGTCCGGGAAACTTTTTTCGCACCTCTGAGTAGACACCAGACATCGCGTCTCAATTTCCCCCCATTTTTGGCTTGGAATCATACCGTCCAATGCTCCTTTATTAATAATAGCAATCACAAGGCTGTCTTTTGCAACTGAGGCAAACGATCTTTGATCCCGTTTAGAGGATGGCAGCTCATCCGGTGATCGTTCCCTTTTTCCTGCTTCAAGAATTCCTTGAGCCCATTTTAAGCAATCGCTTTGCTTAGCCGACAACGTGCTTGGGTCGACTGATCCTAATTTCTTTAGGATAAACAAATCATTTCTTCGTTCCTTGAATCTCTTTCGAGAGGGATTGCTTCCTTTTGATGTCGTCACCTTAGAAAAGGTTTTACTTGCCAAAGTGTCACCGCCAGTCGACCCGTCTACAGGTCGACTAATCGGGCCTGACTCTTGTTCGCTGCCCAAATTTATAACTTCAGTCGTTACCCGTCCACTGGGCCCTGAAGTTAGCATTAAAATTATTTAAAATTACAACATTTTTTTGTTTGTTTTATTGTTATCAAATTTTCTTTTTATACACATTTTTTATTATGATTATATAGATAATGAACATATTAAATATTTTTTTTATTTTAATAAATAAATAAATATCACTCAATCTCTCCTTAAACACTATTGGATTTATTGACTCCCAGTTGATTTCATTACCTTCCATTGCATGATTTTCGCCACGATATCAAAACTACCACCAAACTGACTAACTTCAACCTTCAATTTTCATATTTTATGATCCCAACTATACTTACATATTTTATGATCCCAACTTAACATGTTTCTGCTTCCTTCAGTGTGCAGTGCCGACACTGTCGTTGCCAGTTTAGAAATAGACAAATGCAGATATTGGATATCTTCGGTCTACATGGGACATGATATGAAAATGACGCAAATTCACATCATAGTATAATACAAGAGGAGAGTCACTCCTAGAGTTTATTTTGGTAGTTTGCAATTTTTTTCGGACGGTCCCATCGCCCACTTTCCCGCCCCTTCCGACCTCGTCCCCATGACGTACGGACAGCGTACACACCATGATCCGGACCATGGCGGGGTGGAGGCAGAGAGATTTAACCAGTTACAGAGAAGGACTCATCAGCCGAATATATGACAACACAATACCAAATATTAGGTTATTCAATCAAACAAATGTATTAGTTATCCAAATATGCTAAAATTCTGGACTTCACAATTTCAATACTTAAGTTAGTGTCAACTAGATGATAGATTGAATTAAAGTTAATGCACATCCTACGAATAGGCTCCACAGAAGCATAATTTGAACGTTTAGAATTAATGAAACGAAACTGGTAATTCCTAGATGCCCTAACAGGAACATTTATCCAAATCCTAGATATCAATTCAGAGCATGGAATATCCCCACAAACTACTATATACATCATCATGAAGCTCAACATTGTCCGTCGGCTCATAAGAGTAGGCAAATGAATCAGCTTCAATCTAGAAGTGGTTGGAGGAAGAACAAAATCACTGTTCCAACGTGCCCTGTATACTATACAATTGACATAGACCTCAAGAAACGCATAAACTTGCATTTTTTAAGGTAAAATCCATTAGATTTACCCTACACCAGTCTCCAAAGCTATCCAAATCGTCCTGCAATAAATGCACCCGACCAGAATTGTCGAACGAGGAGAATAACTTAACATCATCAGCATACATCTAGAGTTAACTACGGACTGAGGTATATCGTTTATAAATAACAAAAATAAGACAGGCCCCAAATGACTATCCTGAGGCACACCCGATGGGACATAAAAGCACCTCGAATAGGAATCACCAAAAGACACAATCTGCGTATGGCATTCAATATACGACGAAATCCAAGCCAAAAGTGTACTGGCCAATCCAATCCTATCCAGCTTATACAACAAAAGCTTATGATTCACCCGGTCAAAAGCTTTACTAAAATCCAAATAACATGTGTTTGATTCCCAACAACAAACTGATTAATAACATGAGAAGTAAATTCCACCAAGTTCGTAGTAGTCGATAGGTCCTTATGAAAACCATGCTGGTAAGGATGTAGTATCGTAGAAATGCTTTGCGACAAACCGTCACCATCTTCTCAAAAACCTTGGGAATATCACTCAATCTTGCTATCCCCCTATAAATCACATCAAAGGGGCTCCCTGACTTATGAAGTGGTACGACAAAATAACTCCTCCATCTTAGAGGGAAAAAACCGAATTTCAATGAACTATTAAATAATATCGACACTGGAGCAGAGAGGCATCCGGAGCAAAACTTCAGAATTATCCCAGGAATGCCTTCTGGACCACCACTGGTGGACGCCTTAACCCCACGCAAATACCCAGACACAGACAGACTATCAAATAAGGGAATTGCCACTCGATCGAGTGACCTAATAAAATAGGGATATAAACCATCAGCATCATAAGTACCATTCCTATAAACAGATTCAAAATAGCCCGCGAAACAGTCCGGAATGAACTGGTCCCCATAAGAGTCAGCCCCCCCTTCGGATCTTCGATGGCCTAGTCGAAGACTTACGTTTCATCCTAACAAAATCATAAAAAGACCTCGGGTTACAATGAATGTCATTCCTAACCTTATCAATGGAACGAACATAACACGCTCTTGATTCCATATTATAAATAAACCTAGCGACAGAGTACCGAGCATAATAAAAATCAGATCCCGTCCTCTTATGACGTCTAAAAAATCTATTTCTATCATTTCTGAGTCTCGTCAACTCAGGAGAATACCATGGCTGATTCCTAGGAACAGTCCGAAACACAAAACAATCCAAAACCCTATAGAAGTTAGCAACAGCCACATCGAGATCGGACAACCGATCACACCTACAAACAGAGTCCCAGTTAACACCCGAAAGAAGCGAATTCAACACATCGAAATTCGTCTTCTTAAAATATAGTGAAAATACCTCCTCCCGAGCAGCAACCATTTGAGACCCATGAGCAACATCCAAGAGGGAAAGAGAGAAAGCAGGGTGATACCTATCCTCGGGATAAGAAACAGGATCACATCTGGACAAATCAAAATTATAAGGATCGTCTACAAAAAACAAATCAAGAATCTTCCCAAAGAAATTCAAAACTCCATTGATCTGACCCAAACCAGCATCAAGAAAAAGATTCAAAAAAGTCGTCACCCATTCCGATCCACCATAAGTAGTCAGTGGAGTCAACGCCTCCGTATCAGGCAAGCTGAACCAAGACACCATAGGCAAATTAAAATCGCCCAAAACCACAATCCTGTCCGAATCACTCATTTCAGACATAATACTATTTATTGCCACAAAATGACGCTCATAGATAGAATATTCCGAAGCCGGAGGAATATATGAGCATGTGACGAATAACCTAAATCCCAGAACATCTACCCTTACCGCAAGGAGTTCAATATCATCAATATCGTCCAGAACAATTAGCTCAGAGGGGAAGGTGCCAAGGACACCAATCAGTACTCCACCATCAATCCTATCCATACGATCCTTCCTGAACACCAAGTAACGACCACAAAGAATCTCAGAATCGATGGCCTGAGACAAGTCTCAGTCATAACCAAAACCGCAAACTCAAAATCAAAACTATCAATATACAGCCTCGATAATTTCGTATTCAGCCCTCTGACATTCTGATAAACAATAGCAAAAGAGCCACTCAGTTTTTTGGAGATGGAGGAGGCCTTCTAGGCAATCTAGCTAAGTTATCCGACCGATCAACAAACTCCTTAACGAATGCCCTAGGAGGCCAAAAATCACGATTACACAGCGTATCGAAGAGATCAGCATCAACAATAATCTTAAATGAAGACCTGTTCTCAGAGAACTGAGACTTCAACATAATAGTTCTAAAACCCGATATACCATCGACCCTAGACCTAATATGACAATCAATATCCTCAGCCGGCGTCTCCGGGGAAAAACGAGAAACAAAAACTACCTTCTTCGAAGCAGCCATATTGAGTTTCCTCGAGCTTTTCCCCTTCGACTGAGGCTGAGGGCAATCCAAATAGGAGTCGCGAAACTTAGGAGAGACAACCCTGAATCAACCCCACGACCCAGCCAAGAAGATATCGATATCGAGTCAGTCACCAAAGGAATCGGTACAGGAGCTTGCGTGGGCTGTTCAGCTACAATACCTGCAACAGGATGACATCCAATAGGAGCAGTCACAGCCGTTCAGGGCAGTGATGATACGGCACCACCTTCAGACGTACCGGAAACATTAGGCATCGCATCCTTCGTACCCCTTACACCTGCGGGCACATACCAACCGTTGATGATCCCACACCGGATTTCGGCAGCCCCGAACCAGTCTCAGCAACCTTAGTACGACGCTCCTTCGGCGACGACTTCTTGGAAGACCTCTTCCGTTTCGTCCCCGATACAGGAGAGGCAACAAATGACGAAAGATCCGGAAACCTATCAAACAACGTCGAACATTTAAGATACACCGGCACTAATTAAACTTTTCTTTGCATGCAAAAAACACAAAAAACTTTTCAAAATTTAATAGCACTAAGAAAACACAACTAAAGCTCAAAAGTATTGCCACTCTTCAATCTATAAGGAAGAATTTGAGAGAATACAAGCAAGAACTGAGTTATGCTGAGCCCACTCTTGGAATGATAACATCAGTAGTATTGAGAATACTTCCGAGGGTTCCAGATTACGGAAGGTACTAGCATCCACTAACTCCGCTCCAGGCTTCATTAAAACATCGGAGGGCAATTGGACAACGTCCATTGAGGAGACGCTGGAGGTACTCTTGGGCACACATTTTCCCGGAAATCAGACGGCTGAACTATGTTATTGCTGTGCCACAGCGGCTCAGGGGTCATTTCCTGACAGAATTATCGCCTGGTTGTCGGCGATATATACTGGATGTATCAACTTAGCATATATTCCAGGAAAGTGGAGGGAAACAAAAGTCGTTTCATACCTAAAGCGGGAAAAGCCTCTCACTCGAGTGCGAAGGATTTCCGACCAATCAGCTTATCCTCATTCCTACTCAAGGCTCTGGAGAGGATGATGATGATAGATATTTATCTTAGAACTACCGTCGAAGTTTGCTCTCGAAACGACAGCATGCATACTCGAAGGGCAGGTCTACTGAGACTGCATTACATGAACTAGTCAGCTTTATTGGAAGCTCACTATCAGTTAATGAATACACAATCGAGGCGTTTTTGGACATCGAAGGGGCATTCAATAACGACCATCCGAGCTCGATATTAAATTAACTGACAACTCTGAATGTTGATCCAGGTATGCTTAGGCAGCTAGACGAAATTCTAATGAAGACACGTATTCCAGCCACATTGGGACAAGCAAACATATAAAGGAATGTGAGGAGTTCTATCACCTCTTCTTTGGAATGTTGCTATAAACAACCTTCTGGGACAAGCAAACATACAAGGTATAGACGCACTACCCAAGGAGGAGTTCTATCACCTCTTCTTTGGAATGTGGCTTCTGGTTTTCCAAGAAAAAGAAAGGATAAAAGTGGTGGACGGGGAAAATTCCCATCCACAATCAGATATGTTATATTATACAGAGAGCCCTCCGGATGACTGAGAAATGGGCGAAAGAGAATGGTCTTAGGGTAAATCCTGCAAAGATCGCAAAACTCCTACGGTTATGCCCATATCGTTAGGAGGTGTTTAGATTGCTAAACATGCACTATCTGCGATATGTGTATTTTGGATAGATAAGGTTTATGAAAACGCATTACATGTGTAGCTGATAACGCACGCTGATGCTGCACACGCGTGGTCATAAATATTATTAAGGGGTAAAAAGTACAATTCACGTTCTTATCTTTACTTTTTAAGAGTATTTAGATTGTAGCTAGTTTAAGATGTATATAAGGTTGGATATTTTTTAGAATAAATTAGTGCCTTACAAGCACTCAACGTGTAAGGAAAGTTTGTTTGTTTCTTTACAATTTTGTCCTTCGACCCGGATTGAGTTTCCCCCACTCAAACGGTAAAATCCTACACACTTGTGTTCATTTGGGAACCCCGTTGTGCAAGTAAATATTGAATGTTTGAGTGACTTACAAGCAAATATTGAAGGTTTGAGTGACTTATAACCACTCAACACGTGTAGAGATTAATTTCTTTACACTTTGGTCCTTCGAACCGGATCTAGTTTCCCCCACCCGTGGTAAGAGACTCGAACTGTAATAATGTAATAAGCCTTTCGAACGGATCGGACTCAAAGTCTACACATGGTTGCAACTAAGCAACTAATTGGGAGTTGTACTAAAGGCACAACTTTAAAAGCACTTCCAAAAATGTCCTCTCAAAGAAGTTAATTATTTTAACTACACAGGAAATTTAACTAATTAAATTTTTTATAGCTCGTTTTGTCATATTTTAATGGGTATTTTTTTTCAAATAGGTTAAAAAGAATTAATAAAATGGTACAAATTATTCAAATGCCGAAAAATGCTAGATTGCCGGAAGAATGCTAGAAAAATCGATAATTTTTGAAAATATTCCGGGGTAAACGTTTCAGATAAAGCATTAGAATGCATTAAAAATTATAAAAATTATTTATTCGGAAAAATATCACAAAGTTTTCATTGCACATTCAAAACACTGAATTCGAATCACACCTTAAGCCTAGTACTAAGATCACGTTTTCGCACGAAAAACTGTTATACTCCATATAAAAAAACGTTAGCGAGGAATAAATGCGAAATCTTTGTTTTGAGCATTTTAAAACACATATTTATACAAACCTGGCACGAAAAAATAGGCAGGTATATTATTTCGCATAAATAAGTTAACATACCTGGGTTTGAGACCCTATTTACGGAGATAGATGAAGATATTCGTTTTTCATAGAAACGAACTTAGTACTAAGCCTTAAGAAGTAATGTAAATTCAGTGCCACGGCTGCTGAAATGGTGGACGTCCTTCCTATGACAGTTCATATTATAGTCATCGCTTCTCCGCCAATTTTGCACCACTCCGAGACCCAAAAAGAACTCTTTCACTAGTTTTTTGGCGACGCATTATTAATATGTGCATTTATGAAAGAATAGTTTTAATATCAATTACTATTTATTTAATTAAATTGATTGAATCAGACTAAACACAATAGTAAATGGGCTTTACATATTAAACTAAACATAAATTTAGGAACTCAAATCATAAGTTCAACCACAACTTTATTTCATAAATATCAGACGTCAAGCATTCACTTATAATAAAGAAGCTAACTAACAATTTAGAAGACAATGTTAAGAAATAAAACTATATATTGCCATCGGCAACTGCTACCTCAACACATGTAATTCGATTGTGCATGAAAGTCTTTAACGCAATTTTGTGTATTTACTTGTTTATTATACCCTTCACCACTACTGTGGTACAGGGTATAATAAGTTTGTGCATTTGTATGTAACGCCAAGAAGGAAAAGTCTGAGACCCATCGTTTAGTATACCGATCTTCTTAGAATTAAATTCTGAGTCGATTTAGCGATGTCCGTCTGTCTGTCTGTCTGTCTGTTGATGTATTTTTGTGTGCAAAGTACAGCTCGCAGTTCCTCAAATTCCGTACATCCGAATATTTTATGAGTCTCGAAAAACTTGCAAAATATCAGCCAAATCGGTTCAGATTTAGATATAGCTCCCATATATAGCTTTCGCCCGATTTACACTCATTTGCCCACAGAGGCCAAGTTTTTGCTCCGATTTAGTTGAAATTTTGCACAGGGAGTAGAATTAGCATTATAGCTATGCGTGCCAAATTTGGTTGAAATCGGTTCAGATTTAGATATAGCTCCCATATATAGTTTTCGCCCGATTTAAATTCATATGACCACAGAGGCCAATTTTTGACTCCGATTTAGTTGAAATTTTGCACAGGGAGTAGAATTAGCATCGTAGCTATGCGTGCCAAATTTGGTTGAAATCGGTTCAGATTTAGATATGTCTCCCATATATAGCTTTCGCCCGATTTACACTCATATGACCACAGAGGCCAATTTTTAACTCCGATTTAGTTGAAATTTTGCACTGGGAGTAGAATTAGCATTGTAGCTATGCGTGCCAAATTTGGTTGAAATCGGTTCAGATTTAGATATATCTCCCATATATAGCTTTCGCCCGATTTAAACTCATATGACCACAGAGGCCAATTTTTAACTCCGATTTAGTTGAAATTTTGCACAGGGAGTAGAATTAGCATTGTAGCTATGCGTGCCAAATTTGGTTGACATCGGTTCAGATTTAGATGTAGCTCCCATATATATGTTTTTCTGATTTCGACCAACATTTTCCTTGTAAAATCGCCACTGCTTAGTCTAAAAGTTGTAAAAATGACTCTAATTTCCTAAACTTCTAATACATATAAAGGGTGATTTGTTAAGAGCTTGATAACTTTTTAAAAAAAAAAAACGCATAAAATTTGCAAAATCTCATCGGTTCTTTATTTGAAACGTTAGATTGGTCCATGACATTTACTTTTTGAAGATAATTTCATTTAAATGTTGACCGCGGCTGCGTCTTAGGTGGTCCATTCGGAAAGTCCAATTTTGGGCAACTTTTTCGAGCATTTCGGCCGGAATAGCCCGAATTTCTTCGGAAATGTTGTCTTCCAAAGCTGGAATAGTTGCTGGCTTATTTCTGTAGACTTTAGACTTGACGTAGCCCCACAAAAAATAGTCTAAAGGCGTCAAATCGCATGATCTTGGTGGCCAACTTACCGGTCCATTTCTTGAGATGAATTGTTCTCCGAAGTTTTCCCTCAAAATGGCCATAGAATCGCGAGCTGTGTGGCATGTAGCGCCATCTTGTTGAAACCACATGTCAACCAAGTTCAGTTCTTCCATTTTTGGCAACAAAAAGTTTGTTAGCATCGAACGATAGCGATCGCCATTCACCGTAACGTTGCGTCCAACAGCATCTTTGAAAAAATACGGTCCAATGATTCCACCAGCGTACAAACCACACCAAACAGTGCATTTTTCGGGATGCATGGGCAGTTCTTGAACGGCTTCTGGTTGCTCTTCACTCCAAATGCGGCAATTTTGCTTATTTACGTAGCCATTCAACCAGAAATGAGCCTCATCGCTGAACAAAATTTGTCGATAAAAAAGCGGATTTTCTGCCAACTTTTCTAGGGCCCATTCACTGAAAATTCGACGTTGTGGCTCGTTAGTAAGTCTATTCATGATGAAATGTCAAAGCATACTGAGCATCTTTCTCTTTGACACCATGTCTGAAATCCCACGTGATCTGTCAAATACTAATGCATGAAAATCCTAACCTCAAAAGAATCACCCTTTATATCGAGCGATAAATCATAAATAAACTTTTGCGAAGTTTCCTTAAAATTGCTCCAGATTTAAATGTTTCCCATATTTTTTTACTAAAATTGTGTTCCACCCTAGTGCATTAGCCATCTTAAATTTTGTGTCTATAGATTTTGTAGAAGTCTATCAAATTCTGTCCAAATCGAGTGATATTTAATTGTATGTATTTGGGACAAACCTTTATATATAGCCCCCAACACATTTGACGGATGTGATATGGTATCGAAAATTTAGATCTACAAAGTGGTGCAGGGTAGAATATAGTCGGCCCCGCCCGACTTTAGACTTTCCTTACTTGTTTTATATAAAAACAATGGAAATCGTAAATAGGTTTTCAAATTCTGGGGGGACTAAAATTTTTCTGGGGGGTCTAAGCCCCGTCCCCACAGGCCTTCCTACCCTTATGGTTCTAATGTGATAGTCTTTTATTTTTGTTATTTGTAATATGAAAACATAATTTCATGAAAAAATTAGAAAAAGAGATTGGAAAAATGTCAGGGGTATGAAATTATAAAGCAATTTAAATTAATAATTAAAATTCACGAAAAAGACAAATTAGATCATTAAAAAATTCCGTAAGTGTATTTGAAATTGTATTTGGCATTATGAATCTGCCCTTAACGTCAAATTTCATGTTTTTCAGCGTTACGGAGTAGTTAGTTTAAGTAAAAGTATGTTCACGTTATGCGGTGTTCATATTACCGCGAGTGCACTGTATATGTATACATTATCATAACAAAAATAATCGATATAACATAGTATAAAGAAAATAATAAAATAATAAAAAAAGCATAAAACAAATGAATTACTCATACACACAAAAAATTATCAACGAAAAATTTTCAATTAAACACTTATTTGAATTTCGAGACGGATTCAATTAATATGTTAATTGCTTCAATTATTTATGCAATTGCTTCAATTAATTATTTAATCAAATCCGAATAAAAAGCATTTAAAAAATGATTGATATTTGTTACGTGCACAATTAAAATTTTAATTGATTCAATCAATATGTAAATCAATTCGGAAATAATTTTCAATTACAAACGTGATTGGAAATTTTTCAGTTCCCAATGCAACATGTGATAGATTCAATCACAAAGGTGATTGAGTGGTTATGAGCGATGGAGAGGAAGAGCGAAAAGAGAACAAGAGAATCGCTATTTATTCAACAACGTATGACATGAACGTATATCATAGCAAAGGGTTGAAATAAATAAAGTGTGCAAATGGCCATGTGGTAAAGGTTTGAATAAAATATAAGGCAAAACGCATTTGAAATTACCTGTATTTGTGTTTTGCGGCATTGTAAAAGTGGTACAATATACGTTTATTGAAGGAAGCAATATTCACATGTGAATACCGTTTCCCATTGAAGCTTATTTACATTAAACGAACTAAAATAATATATTTTTTATTCAATTTTATTTCGTGAAATTGGTAAATCAATCAACTCCATTATTTTATTAAATATACAGTAAGGGAGAAAACTGTTCATGAAATACAAGTTTAAAAAATGTAACAAATCTTTTTATTTTATTCAATGTCAACTTTTTTAAATTATTTTAAATACATTCCAGCTACTGAATACCAAAATGCAGAAACTTAAAATAATTGTTTAAATATAGAGTTTTAGCAGATATTAATACAAGGTCTTAACTGTGAACAATTATGACCCCTAGCGGAAAAGTCGTATTTGATTTCTATCAGTATTTTGTGTGATCTCCGCGTGCTTTTCAAAAGCTTTTATTCGTTTTGGCATACTTTTTACGAGTTTATTTAGCACTTCTGAATCAATAGTTACCCAGGCTTCATGCTTTTTAGCAAAAATCTTCATTTTTAAAATAGACCAAAGATGTTCGATTGGGTTTAAATCGAGCGATTGGGGAGGCCAATCTAATTGGTACCAGTTTCTTCGAACCACTTTTTAGACTTTTTCGCAGTATGCTTAGGATGGTTATCCTGCATAAAGGTGTCGTTTTGTTCTGGTTTCTAGCCGAATATGTCCAGACTTGGAAGATATGAGTCTTCAAGAAAGGTGATATAGTCCGCAGCACACATTTTACTTCATATTCGGCAAGTTGGTTTCTACGAAAACAACCCCAAGTCATTAATGAGCCACCTCCAAATTTTGATGTTTGGCAAATATTTCGTTCTTTAACTCCAACGCTTTTATCCATCCATGTCCACTGCCGTCCATCAAAGCCAATTCGATTGATCTTTGTCTCATCTGACCCAGTTACCCGCATCCAATCGTCTATTGTGAAGTTTTCATATTATTTTTGCAAAGCCCGGTTTTGTTTATTTAGTTTGTTTAGTTTGTTTAACATTTATTGGTCTTGTACAACAAATCCTAATTATATTATAATTAATTAAACAATTATGGATACATTAGACATAGGTTTACAAAATTATAGTTGTGTTCCTTTACGTACTACTAGTTACTATTTTTACTAGTTTTTACTAGAAACCGTTCCTCAACCCCAAAAAATAGTAAAAGTAGTAAACAATTTTAAGAGAACAATGTCAAAATGCATGTCTCTTTTAAAATTTTTTTACTACAAGTTACTCGACAAATTCTTTCGAGTAAAAGTTGTAGATATGTCATGACAAAAATAATTATTTGTTTTCAAATTTTCCAAACTAAAGTAGTTCCAAATCGCTTTTTTTTTGGAAATAAATCTGTAACTTTTTAATGGATTAAGATACCATCATAATTTTTTCTTTGTGCCAAAGCTGAAATGTTTTTCTCTATATTTAGAGGTTTGTAGATCCCTAGTGGATTCACGGGCTGGTCTATAGACGTTGGAAGTTGGACACCTCGGATGTATGCAATTTAGTGTTACTTGGCAAACGCGCAATTATGCACCGATTTTCATGATTTTTGCTTTGCTGGATAGAACTTATAAACTACCATAAAAAGATTGTGTATGTGGGCGAATATATCTAATATTTGCGAGATAGGGCCATACAATTTATTTTTTTGCAAAATTTGAACAAAGTGGGGTCTGTATTTTGAGTCTAGAAGTACAACATTCCTTATAAAATTCTAAGTATTCTGGAGGAAAATTTTGTGCACCTTTGTGCTTTAGATTTAACGTGTAGACTCCACAATTTGGAATTTCAAAACAATGCCGAACCAACACCACTTGTTTCGAAAAAAGTACCAAAACATTGACCGACTCACACCAAATTCGGCGCACCCTTTAATGAACCAAAAGTACCCCTACGTTTTGAATTTCATGCAAATCGGATAAAAGTTTTAATGTCTATGTCATGAAGACCCCAATTCGGGGGTCGGTTCATATGGAAGCAAAATCGAAACTTAGGCCGAAGTAGTCCCATCTTCAAAATTGACCTGCATGTAGAAGAAAAACGTGTCTGTTAAAATTTCAGCACTATAGGTTCATTATTGAAGGAAGTAGCCTGATTACAACAGATAGCCAGACAGAGAGACATCGTCTTATAATTTCTCCCTGAACAAGACTATATATACTTTATATAGTCAGAATTCGTTATTTGTATGTGTTACAAACGGAATGAAAAACCCAACCTTATAAGATACTGATAATATGCGCTATTACTCTACTTTATGGCCCAGAAGCCAGAGTTTTACTTTGATTAAAAATTTTGCAAAAGGAGTACTTTTTATAACAAAGTAAAAACCATAGCTTCTTTCTATCGTAATAAGGATTTCAAAGTTTCCTGCAAAAAATCTGCCATTTGTCAAAAAAAAATCTATATAAAAGTATTTAATTTACCTACATGTTTTGAAAATATTTATTCAAATCACAATGCTTCTTTTGTTTTTTATTTGATATTTTTACAATTTTTACTATATTTTCGTTCCTGTACATTTAACAAATATAGAAATATGAGAGGATTTTCAATATTTCTCTCTTTTACTACTTTTTACTACGAGTAAAGTAAAGGAACACACCTTATATGAATAAAACAAGTAGTGAAAACCAAAGTGATTAAATACACAAATTTGAATTTATAATGGAAATTAAAAATTAAAAAATAAATAAATAAAATTTGATTATAAACAAATTTAATATTTAGAAATAAAACAAATGGAAAATTTAAAGAAGTTACGTTATGTTCTGTTATAATGTGCGGTAGAAATCAAAAAGTATGCTCTTAAAATTCTCTGCGTTGCTTATTATTTGTAAATCATGGGGAAGAGCATTCCAGAGACGCACAGAATTAATAAAGAAGTGCCACTCAGAAACCAGTAGAGAGTGTCGCATCGCTACCAATATATTCCCCCGATTAGATCTTACAAATCTCAGTCTCTCATAAAGATATGGTGGTTGTCGCGTATATATAATCCTATGTAGGAACAATATAGTACGGCAAGATAAAAATTTGTCGAATGACATACCATATAAACGATTAAGATAGGGAGAAACGTGTTGAAACCGACGAAGATTATAGACATATCTGATAATGTTATTGTAAACAATATCTAATTTCCGCTTGCTCTCAGCATCGCATCTGGCAAAGAGTTCGCAACCATATAGCAAACCTGGTATTAGAACACTCTTCGCTAAGAGAGTACGTATACTAAGAGGAGTAAGTTGTTGTGTATACCTCAGAGTCCTTAATTTGCTATATGTTTGCCCTATCACCGTATTAATATGATTCGTCCAGGTCAACGAACTATTCAAAGTAATCCCAAGGCTCTTCGCAGAATCCACAATACCAATTTTCTGCCCGTTGAGTACAACATCAGAGCATAGTCGAATGTTAGAACCACGTCTGCGTAAGAGTAAGCATTTCGTTTTCGCCGGATTCAGAAATAGACCATTCGCCGCCGCCCAACCCTCGATGATGGCCAAATTATTATTGAGTCTCTCCAAATTCTCCTTAAGTGTCCCCAAATCACTACTTAGGTAAATTTGGACATCGTCTGCATACATGTGGATATTACATTCAGGTAGAAAACGAGGAAGATCGTTTATGTATAATGAAAACAGCAATGGACCAAGAACGGATCCTTGCGGCACTCCCTTGCAGCAACGAAGTACATTGGAGATACTTGCCCAACTATGAACAGACTGTGTCCGACCATTTAGATACGAGAGCAAAAGCGGCCTTTTTTGGCTTTACTGGCTACACACAAAAATGTCTTCAATCGCAGAAATGATAGTATCAATTAAAAAATTAAATGAAGGTCAATTAAAAAGTTAATTGATCCAATTAAAAAATTAATTGATACTATTATTTTTGTGATTGATTTTTGTTTCAATTAAAAAATTTGTTGAATCAATTAAATTTTTAATTGAATATTTTTTAAAACTCAATTAAAATTTTAATTGGAAAAATTTTCGTGAAATTTTTTTGTGTGGATTTTAAGCTTCTACGAACAGTTTTGGTACTCACGTTTATGTTATGTTCCTCATTTAATATTTTCTTGACCTCAACAGCTGTATTTACTGTAACGGTAACGATGAATTGCTTAGCTTCGCGTCTATCAGCCGGCGAGAGTTTTTTGGGCAACCGGCTGGATTAGCAATAATTACCAAATTATTCTGTTTTTTTTATTTATAAATCAAACTGATATGTTATATTGTTAAGCGATCTCTCGATATTGGGCTCCTTACAGACTTACAGACACACTGGGCAAATATTTGACAGAAATCCAAAAAGAATCCGTCGCCACAGCCGAACCAGAAAACATATTCAGCTCATATTGGATATATAACATCATGACAGGATTATTTTCCAAAGACCGTATTCAGATATTTGGAAAATGGTTCCAGAAAAAAGTTTGACACTCATTTTGGTCAAATATTTGCCTAGTGTGACCATAGCCTTAGTTATGTTAGAACAAAACACACAAATAACTAGAACCAAATTCTTTTGTGTATGCTATAGACAGTAGAATTTTCTTTATCAGAAAAATAAAATATTGCATATTTTTTTTATAAGAAACGCACACTTTCTTTAATTCAAATAAAACTAAATAAGATTTTGGTGCGCAATATATAATTTTTTTGATTGAAATTTTTTGCCAATATCAATTAATAATTTAATTGAATCAATCAAATAGTTGATTGATTTTTATCGCGAAATTAATTAAAATTTTAATTGATTCTATTAAAGAAGTTATTTAATTCTATGTCAAAAATCAATCACGTTTTTAATTGATTCAACCACACGATTAATTTATTCCGTGACAAAAGTCAATTAAATTTTTAATTGAAAATCCTGTTGGTTTTCAATCAAAATGGCTGATTGATACTATCATTTTCGTGATTGAAGACATTTCAATTAAAAAAATGATTGAATCCGCGATTTTCGTGATTGAAACCAAAAAAAAAAATTGTTGTGTGTAGTAACTAGTCAACATCTGCTAACACAACGTTAGGGATGAGACAATACATGCAGCATAAAATTAAATTGACATAAAAAATAACAAATAAATATAACGAATTTTTGAATAATTTTTGCTGTGTACAATTTGTTTAAGGAATATTTTAACAATTTTTGTGTTAGATAATTTTGGTTAATTTAAATGTTAATTGTAAATTCTTGAATTTACCTCAGAAATTCTGATTTCGAGTGAAATTTCCTTAGCTAAAATTTTGAATTTATATGAAATATATTTATGATTATCATTTGTTTGCCTTTTGGCTGTATTTGAATATGGTTTTTGAATAAATCATAATGAAATTGTAATTTCTTAGTTTTTTGATATCCTAACTGGGTGATGGATTGGGAACATTTCGGACCATGATATATCTGGTGGCTTATTACTCATAGTCAAAGTTGGGAGTGGTCAGGTTAGATGTCAACACCTATACAACTGTTCCACAGCGAAATTTTCTGCGTTTCTCTTGGAGCTTTAGATTTTTCTTTCCCTATCTCTCTGTTTCCTTATATGTTTAGCACGAATACTTTCTTTAATAATTTTTATATTGTGGGTTTCGTTGTAAATACTGAACTTCGTAGATATTTTGAAACACCACGATGACCGACGAGATAAGGGCCCGAAACTTTATGCGTACACTACAGTAAGTTCAGGACAATCTTGGTAACATTAATGGGACAACCCATGGTTATTCGCTCCCAACAAAAACAGATTTCCATAAACGTAGTTAGGATCCCCAACAGACCCCTCTTTCCCACTGGGCACGTGCCCAGGGCCCCGCGATATATAAGGGCCCCCAAGTCCCTGCCAGATTGCTGAATTTTGTTATGAAGAAAGAGTTGGAAATGGAATGTTTGCATTTAACAAAATACTTGAAACCAGTGAAAATGGGGGAACTAATTCTATGTTAAAAATATATCAACTTTTGAAAGAAAACAACATTGAAGACACATTTCCAAATGTAGACATCGCGATGAGAATCTTTTTAAGCATGATGGTTACTAACTGCTGTGGGGGACGTTCCGTCTCCAAACTAACAGGAATTAAAAATTAATTGAGAAGTACAATGCTTCAACGCTTTTATCCATCCATGTCCACTGCCGTCCATCAGTGCCAATTCGATTGATTTTTGTCTCATCTGACCAAGTTACCCGCATCCAATCGTCTATTGTGAAGTTTTCATATTATTTTTGCAAAGCCCAGGCGTTTTTTCGGTTTTGTTTATTTAGTTTGTTTAACATTTATTGGTCTTGTACAACAAGACTTAGGTCTTATATTTACAGTACAAGATTTATATAATACAAAATACAAATCCTAATTATATTATAATTAATTAAACAATTATGGATACATTAGACATAGGTTTACAAAATTATATGAATAAAACAAGTAGTGAAAACCAAAGTGATTAAATACACAAATTTATAATGGAAATTAAAAACTAAAAAATAAATAAATAAATAAATAAATAAAATTTGATTATAAACAAATTTAATATTTAGAAATAAAACAAATGGAAAATTTAAAGAAGTTACGTTATGTTCTGTTATAATGTGCGGTAGAAATCAAAAAGTCTGCTCTTAAAATTCTCTGCGTTGCTTATTATTTGTAAATCATGGGGAAGAGCATTCCAGAGACGCACAGAATTAATAAAGAAGTGCCACTCAGAAACCAGTAGAGAGTGTCGCATCGGTACCAATCTATTCCCTCGATTAGATCTTACAAATCTCAGTCTCTAATAAAGATATGGTGGTTGTCGCGTATATATAATCCTATGTAGGAACAATATAGTACGGCAAGATAAAAATTTGTCGAATGACATACCATATAAACGATTAAGATATGGAGAAACGTGTTGAAACCGACGAAGATTATAGACATATCTGATAATGTTATTGTAAACAATGTCTAATTTCCGCTTGCTTAATTTGCTATATGTTTGCCCTATCACCGTATTAATATGATTCGTCCAGGTCAACGAACTATTCAAAGTAATCCCAAGGCTCTTCGCAGAATCCACAATACCAATTTTCTGCCCGTTGAGTACAACATCAGAGCATAGTCGAATGTTAGAACCACGTCTGCGTAAGAGTAAGCATTTCGGTTTCGCCGGATTCAGAAATAGACCATTCGCCGTCGCCCAACCCTCGATGATGGCCAAATTATTATTCTCTCCAAATTCTCCTTAGGTTAGGTTAGGTTAAAGTGGTAGCCCGATTAAGATTCAGGATCACTTAGACTATTCAGTCCATTGTGATACCACATTAACAAAATGTGCCTATTACATATGGGCACTTCTAGTTTTTACCGTTGAACCTTCTCGATTATTTCCTTCTGTTGAACCAACCAGATTGTTCCAAAAACATTAGCAGACTGCTTAAGTTAACGTTTTCCAGGTCTGCCAGTAATCCAAAGCTATATGCCCCTAAAATTTGCTTACGCCTTACACAAAATGCAGGACACTCACACAAGAGGTGTTTTATTGATTCATTTTCCTCCGCATCATGACAGCTCATACAATAGTCATTATACTTCGCACCAATAGTTTTTGCAAAATCGCCCGTTATAGCAGATATCAGGAGTGATATCTGGCGTCTCGAGAACACTAGCATATCTAGTGTGCGGTTTCAGTTTAAATGGGGCCATATTTGCCTGGCTGAATTTTGTTATGAAGAAAGAGTTGGAAATAGAATGTTTGCATTTAACAGAATATTTGAAAACAGTGAAAATGGGGGAACTAATTCTATGTTAAAAATATCGCGACCTTAGAATGATAAGGTTCTAAGTGAATAGAGTATAGTTTGTGGCAAATTGAAGTTCAATATTTAAAATACTATATTTTTTTATTTATGGTACAAAATAATTGAACTTTTATACAGACCATTATATTTTCATTATTTATATGATGGTCGCTTAAAAAGTTAGATTTTAATCAGGAACTCCGAGTTGCAGCAGTTAAGATTTTGCAGTTAGAACTTTGGCCTTCTAAAATAGCAATAAATATTCAATTATCTGGTTCTAAGGTATGTTAGAACCATATCATTCTGAGTAAAAAACATTTTTTTTAATGGAAAATGTATTTAGAAAAAACATAAAACTAGCTTTCAAAGCAATCACAAAAATGTATTCCAAACCAAAATTGCAAAAACATAACTTATTGGTATAATAAGAAAGTAGATTTTCTTAAATCTTTTTATACTTATGTTATTTTAAAAGTGGTCTCATAAAAATCCGAGTCTTGTGGCGCCATAAATTTTAGCATTAGCTTTAAATCTTTTATTTTTTCTGCAGATAATACTGGTTTTGTTGTCATAACTTTTGACCTGCTGGCTATAAAAACGGAAGTATTAGTGTCTTCTTTACCTTTAGAGTTGCGGTGAGCACGTTCCGAAAGACTTATATTTACGGTTCGAAAGGCTGTTTCTCCATGACAAAGCTTGTATTGAATTTCAGGTAAACTTTGTGTAAATCTTAATGAGCTTACTTTTGAAAATGGTACCTCCTTGTAATTAAAAAACTTTGAAGCTGTACTATAGTCCCTGAAATCTTTGGCTTGCATTTGAATAATTTTGTAAGGTTGCTTTCTGTTTACCAGTTTTAATAAACGGATTAATCCAACAGGTGAATATATTTCTGTGGTGCGCATTGCCTTCTCGATACACGAATGCACATGATCTATTTCCTGGATACAGGAATGTCCCGGTACTGAGAACTTCATAAAAATTTGATTCATGTCTTTATGGTCTTGCATAAACTCCATCAAGCATTTAGACATGTGAGAATTTCTGTTTTGAGGTACACATGAGTCACTCCACAGTATAAGTTCCGTCCGAATGTTTTCTTCGACCACACAGTCTAGAATCTTACACAATGCGCTAGCAATATCATTTCCAGCTCTGCCAGATAAGGATTCATTCCATATAGCACAATATACTTGATTAGTTAGGGAGAGTTTAGCTGTTAGATTATAAATATTTAGCTTGCGTCTTTAAAAAAACGAACTTATTTCTGCTCTAGGACAGTTAATGACATTTTGCAAATCAAAGCTTAATATCGGAATATTACCATTTTATCTACATCTCTTTCTTTCCGCATTGAATCTTTATTGGTAATATGTATATCGTACTCACTCATTTGACTTTCAGGTATAGCCAAATTGTGTTTTTTGCTGTTTGCAAAACCCTCAAATAAGTCACATCGGTCACTTTTTGGAACATGAAAGCCAATATTAAATTCTGTGTTAAACACTCAACGGTATGTTGATTGTTTTGCGGATTACAACTATACAACGGATACAACGGATTACAACGGATACAAACTATACATTTTAGAAACCTTGAGAAATGAGTCCAAGTACTTTTTCTGTGTATTTTGTCTACTATAATGGGATTCCACGGCCGGAAATAAATGTATGTGTTTGATTATCCCTTTTTTTATATCACCACTTAGCAAACGGCTGCTTCGGCTCGACTTTCCTCTGCCGTCTGGTTTAGCTGAATTAGCGTCCGTCTTATGATTATGAGCATTGTATATCATTTTTTGTGATATGTCTAAAGTTTTCAAAAAAAAAACTGTTTGCATACTCTAGTTTTTTCGTTTTTGATTGTTAAAAAATATTTAAATGTAAAGTTTCTTCTTTATGGTCCTGCGTTATCTTTATTTATTTTTCTGGCACAAATAACTCGCTCTGTTTACTGAAGAATGAATTGTTTTTTTTCGTTGAGTGCAAGACTATAAAAGGACTTGAATATAACACATCTTTCGTTTCTTGTAATCGTTGTGTTACATTTATGAGGACACTTTGAGCAGCCAGGAACTTCTGTCACTTTTTTTGCGGAAACCATTTTTCCTTTACGACTAACGTAAGCTTTTCCACTTTGATGAAGCATTTTTCTCTCATTAATTTTCCATTTAAGCTGGTTTCGGACCCTTTTCTTGTATTTTTTTTTATTTTCTTCCACTGTCATTATGTTTTCCGCCGCTATATTTTCATTTTCTGACTCATTATCACCTAATTCATTTACCTCGGAAGCTGGCAATGAATTAAACATTATATCAGCAATAGAGTCTTCAGAAAAATTCGAAGGATTAAAAAGTGAATCGGCAATAGAGTCTTCAGAAAAATCCGATTCTTCTGGACAGTTATCTGAATCTTTATATGTTGAACATGATATAATTTCATGTAGAAAAGAGATGTCAGGACAATAATTTTAATAAAATTACTTACCATTGTTTCCACAACTTATTTGAAGATGTTGACCATCAGTGTTGGTACCAGTACTCATTATTTAGTTATATTTTTTATAAAACAAACGAAATGCAGAATGCGCGGTTCTATTCAATCAACAGTCACGATGAAACTAAAATTTAAAGTACGTGGTTCTAACTGTTGTAATAAAAACGCAGTCGCGCAAGAAGAGAGCTGAATAAATTCCGTTATTTGGTATGAAAAGGTTCCATAAAACAAATTTGTGTAATTTTAATGTGATAAGGTTCCAAATGTAAAACATAGAACCTTGTTCGTTCTATGAAAACAGAAATTTGGTACGATAGAACTTTGTTATTTTCAAAAAACTGCCTAAAACACCATTTAACAGCTCAGATTTAGTTTTATTAGATAATCTAGACGATATTGAGTGAAACCCTATATATAACTCAATTTTGAAAAAAGTGCGAGTTAGAACCTTTTCATTCTAAGGTCGCGATATATCAACTTTTGAAAGAAAACAATATTGAAGACACATTTCCAAATGTGGAAATCATTGAGTATCTTTTTAAGCATGATGGTTACTAACTGCTGTGGGGGACGTTCCGTCTCCAAACTAACAGGAATTAAAAATTAATTGAGAAGTACAATGATTCAAGAGAGATTAAGATTAGGGAGATCGCTGATGTCCATAGAAACCCAGCAAAAAAAGTGTCGCCAAGTAGTACAAATGTACTTTTTGGATCCGGAAGTGGGCAAACTTGGCGCAGAAGCGATGAATTTAACATGGGCTTGTCATAGGACGGATGTTAACCATTTCCACAGCCGTTGCAACGAATTTGCTTCACTTCAGTTCAGAAATTCAGTGTTTTGGATGTAAATTAAAAAATTTTGTGATATTTTGCCAAATAAATAATTTTTTAAAAAAATTTTTTAATGATTTTTAAAGCTTTCTAACCTTTGTTCGAAACTTTTGGCCTCAAATATTTCAAAAATTCGCAATTTTTCTAGAATGGATTTAGCATTTTCTTAAATAATTTGTACCATTTTATTAACCCTTACTCTGTTTTTAACCTATTTGAAACAAGAATGTTAAAATTGCCCTTTGAAATATGAAAAAAATCGAATTATAAAAGGTTTAATTAAAAGAACTTCCTGAGTAGTTAAAATAAAGAACATATTTGGAGGACATTTTTTGGAAGTGCTTTCCAGTTGTGCCCTTAGAAGTACTTCCAATTTTTTTTTGCTGGGATGTGATGTTCTAAAAAGCATAGAATTTGAAGAAGTAATTAACGATTTTGTGTTATCACAATGGACTGAATAGTCTAAGTGAGCCTGAAGCTTAATAGGGCTGCCACTTTAAACTAACCTAACGATTTTGTCTGTCTAAAATCTAGAAGAGCTCCTCTTCAAACGAATTAAATTAGGCGGCAACCGTGATGCCAGCTGCCCTAACGCCAACTTCGGATGTCCATGAGAAAAGATGATTGAGTCGTAAAAAGTTGTAAAAGAAGTAAGTCTCTAAAGTTGCTTTGCTGTGTCGCATATTCTAATCGATTTTGTTTTATCGCTGCAATTGCCGGTTTTAAGTACCATCAACCATCGATCGATTATTATTTAAAATGTTTAATTCTACCTTTGCTCCTAATTTGTCGTATTTTTTACAAAACAATTAATAAACTGAAATTTCTTGAATTCTATTATAATTGAATTCTAATATAGATTTTTAAACACTACGTTTACGTTTGTGGCAAGTATTACATTTATCTATTCGCTTAATGCGAGTAGCAATAAAAACCTTGTTTGTCTATTCCCAATAAACACAGGATGAGCGTTTTTCAAATGCAACAACTTTTCAGTTTGAGGGTAAATGTAATTGTCAACATAAATTCAACTTGACTTGAAACAGCTCATCTTCAATACATCTTCAAATTGTTTACGTATTACTTCCAATTTGCCAAAATGTTGACGAAATCTGTTGACAAAACACTACCCTAAAATGCAATGACAAAACGACGTGGTTTTCAATACTTCTTTGCGCAACGAAGTTCGTGGATAATTGGAAGAAATAAAAAAATGGAAAATTTAAGACAAATAACTGAATTTACTCGAAATAGTTTATAATAATAGGTAAGTGGAAATAAAAAATGAAATAATATTTTAAGTCACTAAATGTATATCACTTTGCCGAAAACTAAAATTATGGATTATACGTTCTTAAAAACATTAAAAAGCTGACCGATGAAAAAATGTTGGACAATTAACAGGAACTGCTTCAAATAGTTTTTGATAATTTGTAAGTCAATATGAAAAATTAAATCAACATTTTAGATAAGTGACTTTGTATACTACATTCTTGCATACATTAAGAAGCTGGCCGATAAAAAATGAGTGGCTTATCGACAAAAAAGTTTCCAGAAACATTTCAAAGTTCCATATCATTAACTTCTGGATGAAAATGTGCATCACATCGTCAGTTTAATTTACATCCTATTATCAGTTTAAAATGGATATTATGTGAATTCCTTCTGCTGGAAATCTATACTAACACGCGGTCCAGCACGTTCCCAATTTCAAATTGCACGCATATTAATTAATCGAATTATCTATGCAAAATGTTTACAAATAATGTTTAAGATATTTAAAGTTTTGTTCTTATTTGATGATATAAGACATTTATTTTTCAATTAGTAATGTACTGTATTATGTAGTGTAGTGTATTATTATAAATATTATTTTGACGAAAATGAATAAATTATACAAAATTCATTAAATTTTGGCTTTGACTTTCAATTAGAAGTGGGGATATCATTTATACAAATTTTGATTGAAAAGTAATTGCAACAATATTAAATTTTAAGTTGACTAGCATCGAAAATAGTTTGAGAAAATATTGCAAATGTGTTGAATTTCACTGTTGAGGGTAATGTCTGTTTTTTTTTTTGAGAACGCGATTTTCTCAACAATTTCTCAACTTGAATATTACCCTAATCTTTGAAAAAATATTTGAAAAATTGTTGAAATTTAGCATTTTTCAAAAGTTTGTGTTTTTTTTGTTTATTATAACAAAATAGTGTTCTGTCAAAGTCATAGGGGTCCCATTATACTTATATGCCCAGTGCCTCTAAAAGGTTAAAGACGGTCCTGATCCCCAATTTGTGATTCCGAAGTAGTGCAAACTTGGATTATCTCCAATGAATTTTACATGGGCTTGTCATAGGACGGAAGTACTCCATTTTTGGATCCTGTGCATTGCTTTAGTAGTTGTGTCTTGGAAGTTTACTTGGAATTTTAAGAATTTAAAAAAAATAAAAAACAAATTTTTTCTCAATTTCACCTTTTATTTTTATCAGTATTTTTTACTTTTACACTTCTTCGCTCTCACCGGGGGTTGAACCTGGATATGCAGGCACCATAACAAAACGCCTTAGCACATTCAGCCACAAACGCCGTTGAACACGATGCATCAAAACGTCTATACAAATGTTTATGATATGACCTTAAATAGTCATTCTAACTTCTTCCTGAGATGTTCTTTATTATTATGAATGAAAATAAAGAACACTGGTTCACATCTCACCAGCGGCAATTTTTTATGAAATATTTTTCTAATTTTTTTATGTTATACATTGTTTTTATTTTGTTTTTTTGGTCATATATTTTTTCCATTAAAAATCAACTAGAATTTAAAAATTATCGTTATTTGCAAAACCAGAACAATTCTGCAACGTATTTAGGCAGGTGTCATATATACCTTGTGGAAATGTAACATAGCACGCGTATCCAAACGGCATATGCAATTCCACATTGTACATCTTCCTTAAAAGAAAATTAACCTTAGAACATACTGTCAAGACACTTAACACGACCAACAAAAGCGATTGGTACATTCCCAAAATTCATAGATATATCCCCATTGTTAGTAAATTTAATCGCCTTAGATTGTGGTTTTTATACGACCTTGATTGTTTATTATTTTTCGATTCTTTTAGATTAATTCTAAATCGGGCTTTTAAGGTCTCTAAATATGCAAATAAAAAGACTTTACTTCATATTTTTATCCGACGTTTCGTTGGTAATTTCCAACTTCTTCTGGGATGAATTTTATTGAAATCTGGCAACGATAGAAATAACAAAAAAGGGGACAAATTACATCTATGTTGAGTACCATAAGTCAATCTCTAAACTTACATTTAGTCTTTTTTCATATTTTCGATATCATTGTTAAAAGGTAAAAAGTGACGGCACATGAACACCATAACATTAAACACAAATTTAAAATAATTTCAAAAATATGTAAATAAAAACTAAATTAAAATATCACAGAGCTTTTTCCTTATGGCTACGATCACAGATGATTGAACTTAAACTAAATGATTGCTAATGTATAAGCAGCATTAGTGTTGTCTTTGTCCTCTTTTCTGTTTATTGCACATTGAATTCTTTGTTGTATTCTTAGACTCTCTAAAGTGTAACGTTTGTTTACTCTTCTCTCTTTGTCTAAGATTTTCACATTCTCGAAATCTGCTGTATGTCCGAACTCTATGCAGTGTTGAGCCAAAGCTGTCGTTTGTTTTGCTTTTCTTATATCTGCTTCGTGCTCTGTTACCCTCGTCGCTAAGCTACGTTTGGTTGTCCCCACATAGTATTTGTTGCATGTTTCTTTGTCATTGCCTATGCATTTGATTTCATAGACTACATTGCTTTGCTATGTTTTTGTTATTTTTGTTTTTGTTTTGGTAAATATTGCATTTAATGTTTTGTTGGGCCTGTGAACGAAGGTTATTTGATTGTCATCTACTATTTCTTTAAGCATTGCAGTTTCTGTGAGTTTTGGAATATATGAGAGGCTGTAATATTTTGTGATATTGCCAGATTGATTAACGTCGGTGGTATTTTGGGAATTTGATTTGGTAGTGGCTTTCTTAATTAAATTATTTATAATGTATTGTGGGAATGAGCTGTTGATGAGTATATTTTTTACTTTTTGTATATTTGTTTCTTGGAATTTGTCATCACATAATTTAATTGATTTTTGAATTATACTCAAAGCTGTATTTATCTTTTGTTTATGTGGTTTATTATTCTTCCCGAAGCTATTGATTTGGTATACCATTCTGTTAATATTGTATCTCTATTTCTGTGTAGTTTTATGTCTAAATATGGTAAGCAATTATTATTCTCCTTTTCGATTGTAAATTTGAGTTTATTGTGATATTTGTAGAATGTGTTAAGTATGGTATCTTCATCATCTTTTTTGATTATAGCAAATAGATCGTCCACATATTTGGTTAAGCATTTAATTGTAATTTTCTTTTCCGTCAGTTCCTTTATTGTTTGCTCGAGCATAGTATCTAGAACTATGTCTGTAATCGTTGGCGACAATGGGTTTCCCATTGGCATACCATATGTTTGGTAATACAGGGTTTCCCCATATATAAAATAATTATTGTCATTTAAACAAAATTGTAGAAGTTTTAGGAACTGGGCCTTAGGTATTTTTGTATGTTCTTCAAGTCTCTTCCATTGCGTCATTATATTTCTTACCGCTAGATGTATAGGTATGTTGGTGAACAACGATACCACGTCAAATGATACTAAAATGTCGTTTTCATCCAAAGATACATTTCTAAGTCTGTCTTTCAATTCATACGAATTCTTTATGTTGTACTTCTCTAATATGAGATTTTTGATTATTGAACCAATGTGTTTGGATATATTGTAGCATGGAACTTCTACTGACGATGATATTGGTCGTAGGGGCATATTGGGTTTGTGTATTTTGGGTAGTCCATATAATCTCGGTGCTGTCGCTGAGTTGGATGATAGCTTAAATTTTTCCTGTGTAGAAATGTAGCCATTTTTGAAAAGATCTGCTACTATTTTATTGTTTTTCCTTTGTAGTTTCTGTGTTGGGTCTTCTCTTATTGTTTTATAGGTATTCTTGTCGTCCAATAAAGATTTCATCTTTTCATCGTACTCTTTCTTGTACATTATCACCGTTTTGTTCCCTTTGTCTTATTTTGTAACTATAATTTCTTTATGTTTCCTTAATAATCTACTGGTTTCTTCAAATATGTTTAAGATGAATTTTTCCTTTTGTTTTGTCAGTTTTGTCAGTATTAACAGAAAGACCATTTTTATACATCCAGTCACATAAAATTCGTGACGTATCGTCACTTTGCGGGACATCGGGGAAATTGGACTGACTTTTAAACAGAAGTTGTCTATCATCAGCAAAAGCAATTGGTAAACAATTTGGACTAGATCATTAATGAACATTATGAACAAAAGCGGCATAAGCACAGAATCCTGTGAAACGCTAACTACACTCAACATACTCGAGCACATATTGAAACCTATTTCCAAGGTAAATAACAAACGCGTCGAAGATGAAAGCCCGAAGAAAGTCACATGATAGTATGGTCCAGCATGTCAAATGCTTTTTCAATATCTAACGCTAAGCCCTACTAAAAGAGATGCTGCGCCACGATTCCTTCTGAATCCAGTCTGTGAATCATGGAGCAAGGAGTTCTCGATAATAGCATAGACCAAGTACGGTATAGACGCCTTATGTAAATTCACAGCGCTGTGGTTTGTCTGCACACCGCAGATGGCACATTTTCGTCTCTTTATCTTTAATTTGTTTTCTTTTTTTCGTTCTCTTGATGAAACACCAACTATTGTAAAAGCATATAAAATTCTATACATCCATACATTTTTTGTAATGCAAATTGACTGATTTTTATGGTAATTCTCGCTTTCCAAAAAGAAATTGAGTCACTTGACTACAATTGAGTGGATTGACTGCGCACTGCAAATAAACAAAATCAGTGAATTATCAATAGACGTCTATACCTTTTCTTCTTCTATTGCCCATATACAAAACAATTTATTGACAGTTTATCAAAGGAATAACATATCTATGGTAAAAGTAGGCTTCAAGTTTTCTATAACTGTTTTGTTTATGGGTGTATGATAATAGTGTTCATCAAACCTCTGTAACGAATACACAGGCAATTAATTCAAGCACACGCCACACAATTCGAGTAGTAACATCATTGTCCATTTCTCAAACGAGTGAAATATAAACCTTGCAAATGACGAAACAGAACAAATAGAACCCAATAAAGCAAGCACCAAAAAATGCTCGGAAGTATTCGAATGGAATCGGAATTCCAATTCCCTTCGTTTCATAATTCCCATTGCTGTGTAGATGAAGTTATTCCGTTCTCTCAACTATAAGAGTATGCAACACACGCACTCTCCATTCCTATTTTGTTTGTTGTTGGCACATATAAACAAAAACAAAGACCCGCTCACAGCCTACATTCACTGATATCCGCCAATCAACTGATCGACGATTGTGTTTGTTTTTCGGTTGATAGTTACTTCGCGTCGCATATGAAGTTTCGTCGTTGCTAAAGCAAAATGTCAATAAAAATGTCATGTTTTATTCGTACCATGACGATTACAACAAAACCAAAATATTGAAAACAACGCTTCCTTTTGAATGTGGTGGCTCTGCAATGCTTGACAATGTAATCGCTTTACAGTGTTTCTTTTATATTCATTAATCGAAATATTCGAAGTATTCGTGGAGTGTATTGCCTTCACTAGAACTTCGATTACTTCGAATAGGCTTGTGCAGGCCTTCGGTGTCCACCATCTGAGACTTCATGAGATACTCCACCTGTTTAGTGGGGGAGTAAATTCCCACTAAAGTTATATGGGGTTTTGGTGGGGGTGAATTCTTAGGTCGATATAGACCTTCCAATTATTCACTGTATATTTGAGGTCGACTATGACCTCTAAAAAATGTCACTGATGTTCGTCCGATTTATTTTTTTTATTTATTTATTTATTTATTTATTTATTTATTTGATAAACCAGCACAACAAGATTTATATCTTATAAGTGACAGTGCTAGTTTCAAGTTGTGATACAGAAAGTAATTTTGTGATAAGACAGCGTAAAATAATGTTAAATTAACAAAAATAAATGTATATATATATATAAAAACAAGTATAAAAAAATATATAAAAAATAAATATTAACAAATTAACAAAAAAATAATATAAAAAGATAAAAAATAAAAGTGTTTTATTTACGGAGAGTTCAAGAAATCATTTAATTTTATTTTGAAAGTGTTAGCATTGCTAATTGTTTGCAAATTCGATGGTAGAGAGTTCCACAGACGGATGCTGAATATGAAAAATTGTCGTTCCGATAAAAGAGTTTTTATTCTTTGGGGTATGATTTTCAGTCCTCTATTTGATCTGGCGAAACGAATATGATTATACAGGTGTGCAGGCTCCTTAGTATATATTATTTTGTGAAGAAGCAGTAAGCATTTGCTTTTAATGAGATCTTCAAATGATAAGTTGAGAATGCTGTGCGCAAAAGAAGATATGCTGTCTCGACGACGTCTCTTATACACATACCGGGCAATATTGTTATAAGCAACATTTAATTTTGAGAAGTCTCTGCTGTCACAGTTACCAAATATTTCACATCCGTATAGCATGGTTGGTATTAAGTAAGTCTTTGCTAGCAGGAGTCGGATGTGTTGAGGTGTAGAAGATTGGACAGCCCACAGGTTTCTTAACATACCATATACTCGTCCAACAACACTCGATATATGGTTCGACCATGACAAATTGGAATTGAAAGTCACTCCCAGATTAGTAGATGTATGTACTCGGGGAATAATCGAACCATTGATTTGCAAGGTATGAAGAAAAGTTTCTTCTGAGATATGCCTTCTCGAGATTACAAGAAACTTAGATTTCAATGGGTTCAGAATCAGTCCATTTTTACACGCCCAGTTATAAACATTAGTTAAATCAGTGTTAATATTTTCTATACATAGGTTTAGGTTTTCAGGTTCAGTACTGACGTACAGTTGAACATCATCTGCATACATTTGAGTTTTACAACTAACCAATACATCAGGGAGATCGTTAATGTACATCGTGAACAACAAAGGGCCCAGAATAGATCCCTGTGGTACACCTCTCGAGGTTTCGATTACATTCGAGTGCTTATCATTAAGAATAATCATCTGTGAACGAGAGTTTAGGTAAGATGTAACTAATTTGCAAGCATCATCAGAAAAATAAAACAGTTTCTTCAGTTTTGTTGCCAGAATTTTATGGTCCACAGTATTGAATGCTTTACTATGATCTAATAGTACAAGTATAGATATCATGCCTTCATCAAGTTTTATACGTATGTCCTCAGATACTTCCAATAACGTCGAAATGCAGCTTCGTTTTTTTCTAAAACCGGATTGTTTATCCGTGATGAGATTACAGCGATCCAAATATGCTGTTACTTGTTGGTTCATTAAGTATTCTAACATCTTGGATAAGTATGGTAGAATCGCAATTGGACGTAATTCGTTGTTGGATTTGGGAATTGGGATAATGTTTGCTAATTTCCATTCATGAGGAAAAACTGATTTCATGAGACAGGTATTAAACAAGTGTGTAACGTAAGGCAAGATGGTGGGAAGAATAATTTTTATAAAGGTGGGGTGTAACCCGTCAACACCTACAGCATTTGATGTTATTTGTGACGAGCTATTCAAAACCTCCACGTTATTTACACATCTAAATGAAAAACAAGATTCCATTTGAACAGTTTGTATATCGGCGTATACATTTTCAAGAGGTTGTGCGGTATTAATTTTGGCGAATTCCTCATTTAATTTGTTAATATCAATGTCAGATTTAATTTGGGAATCTTGTTCACCGATGCCAATACGACGAATCTCTTTCCATTTTGATTTAGTATCGAGCGCATTCTTAAACTTTTGACCGTAGAATGAAGTTTTAGCGGCACATATTGCTTTCACTACATCTTTTCTTGCATTCTTGTAAATATCATGCAAGTCTGGTGTTTTGAAAGATTTCCATCTTTTGTAAGCAGTATCTCTTGTGATAATCAGTCTCTTAATTCGATGGTTGAACCATGGTTGATTAGATTTGTTAGTGGTTTTGATCTTCTGTGGCACACAGTAATCAAAGATATTGTATAAATTATCTTGCAAGAATGATAGCTGTTCGTTAACATTTTCAACATAGTATATTTCTTTCCAATCGACAGATAGCAGACAATCTTGTAGAAGATTCATATCAATATTCCTCAGATCTCGATATTGTATTCTAGAGGGCTTAATTTCACAGTTGAGGTTATATGTTACAAAAATTAAGTCATGTTTTGAAAACGCAGGTGCGCTAAGTTGATCGTATAATAAGACCTTTGACAGTTGATTAGTGAAAATGACATCCAGTAAACTATTATTTGTTCGAGTGTAATGAGTTGGGATAGAGTTATTAACAGAAAAAAGACCAAGTGATTCCATTGCATCAGTTAACACGTTGTCACGAAGGATGTTGCTGTTGAAATCTCCGATTATCATTATATCGTTATAATCTAGAGATATGCGTTCAATTTCATTGAGAAGGAAGTTAAAGTCTACACGATTATTTGGTCTATAGGCACAGCCAATGAGTGCCTTAGACCTGTATTCAGTTATCAGTTCAATGAAAATAAATTCAATTTCAGAGTCATATGCAGATTTAAGTTTCAGAGTATAGTTTATGCCATGTTTTATGAAAATTGCGACTCCACCTCCAAGTGATTTACGGTCAGAACGCATAAGAGAATACCCTGGTAAACCGTAGATAGTATCTAGAATTTCAGGATGAAACCAAGTCTCTGATACACAAATGACGTCCACCGCGGCACAAGTAAAAACGTTGCGAAATTCATCAATTTTTTTGTTGAGACTTTGGGCATTTATGTGGGCCACTTTAAGGCCATTTTCCTGTTTAGCCAAGACACTAAGCATGCAGGAAAGGTTGACTGTGGAACTTTGATATGTAGTATTAATCATTAGGCGAAACAAAAATAGCAATGCTAATTATATTGGCATAATATAAAACACCCGTTGGTACATATCTAACAGTTTTAAAATAAAAACTTAAATTAGTTTTGATTAAGTAAAAAAGAAAGCGTGTGCAATACATGTCGTTACTATATGCATATATAATCAGATCGGATTTAATGTGACATATTATCAGAGTTATTATTAATGTTGATAGATTGTTCATGCACTGAGGGATCCATCCGAAAAAAACAGCTAAGTTGATCGATATTATCAATTAAGATTGGTTGTTCAGTTTTAGAGCGCTTGACGTATATTAGGCCGCGGAAAGAGTATGCGGATACAAGTCTTTTTTCTTTTTTTAATTTTAATGCCTTTTTAAAGATCTTATAATTTGTGGTGGATAAGTTTTCGTTAATATAAAAGTTCTTCTCTGTCTCAAACCCAATGTGATTAAGTTTTAAGTTCGTTTTATTTGCGCGTTTAAACATTGCAATACTCTTGAGGACAAAGTTTTTATCATATGCGGATATTAGTTTTACCATTATTGTTGAGTCAACGTTGTTTGCATTTCTGAGTCTATGTATGGACTTTACTGATGGTATGGGAATATTTAAACAATTGCAAATATTACCAAATATTAGCATGAGGTTTTCTCCATTATAGGAGGGCACACCATTAATTCTTAAATCACATGCTACTTTAGAGTTTTCATCTTTTAATATTTGAGATTTTAAATCATTAATTTCACTTCTCATAGCATTATGTTGCTCAGCGTGTTGAGATTTTAAAAACTCTATTTCGTTTTTCAGAACTTCAATTTCGCTCGACACTATTTCAAGTTTGGTAACCCGTTCAGCTACACTCTTTATGTCTCTCATAAAAACATCCATTCTCTTATCGATTTCACTTAAGAGAGTTTCTGTTTGTTTCTCAAACCGTTTATCGATAAGTGATACAATACGTTGTGGTGAATCGTGTATAGCGCGACGTGGAGTTGCGTTAGTGTTGGTGGTATCAGAGAATGAGTTATGCTGTAACTCTCTGAGGCGTCTCGGCGCCAATAATAATTCACTCTCACTGTGTGGAGGTTCGGAGTAGACAACACTTTTATTCATTGTAATTGTTGTTGTGTAGTTCTTATTTATACCAAGAGCGAAAACGTATGGTTCTTGTTCTTATTCAATTTTTGCTTTGATGTTTGTTTTATTTCTATTGAAGTTTCCAAATGAGTTTATTATATTTATAAATTTGTAATACACAGAGATGCCAAACTGACAGTTAAAACACTTGCAATAAAGTTTAGTTTACAGATATTTTATGATTTCAACTATGAGTTATATCTTTAATTGGAAATCTTATTAAAATTAGTTTTTGTTGGACCGACTGATAAACACGTCTAGTTTGCTCGACGAACTTTCTATCCAATTTCCTTTGCCTTTCAAATTTATAAGTCTTTTATATATGTTAGTTTCGATGTAATATATTTTATTCTTTATTTATTTCTATATAATTTCACTTCAGTTTATTTTACTTTTGTATATTAGTTCACAATGTAAAATTGGCAAATGTAAGTTAAGTTCTTTTAGTATAAATATTAATGAATATTTATTTGGTTTATGATTGATCTTTCCGTTGTTTGTTTGATGAACGCGACCGACGTAAGGGTTTAATGACTACTGTTGTTGTTGTTAAAGGGTCATGGTATAGAAGACAACATTAGCAACAACAACATTTGTGATGTTGGTTGTCATCGATGATGGGTATGTGTTGTTGTTAACTGTTCTAGTGAGAGCAAACAGACGATGTAAAAGACCGATATGCATGTTATCGATGTGCATATGATTAAGTACAAGTATATTAGGGTGGATCGTATATATAATTTATGAAAAAATGTCGAAAAAGCATTTAAATATTGCAAAGAAATAAAAAAAGTGTAAAACTAGACATCAACTAGAAGGATGAAAAAGAAGGAAAAAATGACCGTTTATAATAAAAATGAACAAATTAATTAAAAATGATTCAAAATGGTAAAAAATAAAAAATGAACGAAAAATAACTTGGTTTAATGTCGTTCGACATTAAACATGCCGGCCTCTTCGTGATGAACTCCAGGTGATGGCAGGCTCATGTGCTGTAGTTTAAACATGTTGATGTTGGATGTCGATGAGTTGAAAGTCGATATTGGTACAGCATTATTTCTCGGGTACGCTTTTGGTATATCTTTAATAGAAGTTGATATTTCTCCAATTGATTCGTCGTTGAAATTGCAAGTAGAGAGGTCTGACGGCGAAAGATACGAAAAGTCGGTATTGATTGCCGAAAATCAAAAAATGACTTAGATTCGCAGTTCTTTTTTGTAAAAGGACGAAAGGATTAATGTCTTGTTATTCCAGGGAGGATCATGTCACCTCATATGTAGATATGAGGTGATATATAATTGAAGATCCAGATATGAATTGTTTAGGTCAATGTCAGCAAGGGTGTTCAACATCTCTCTCAGTTTGGTGAATGGCAATAAGTCAGAATACTTTGAAGAAGAAAGTTTACTCAAAATTCGATGCGATGGGGTAATTAATTTAATTCCGTAGTGGTTGTTGTATTGATTTGACCTCAAAAGGTGTTTTGAGGTCGCCTCCGCCCCCAAAAAATGAACGAAGTTGATATCTAACTGATACATATTATATATCGCTTTAGCTGGACGTGATGTCAGTCTCCCCACAATCAAGGTCATGGCTGTATTTTGTGTCAAAAGAGACGCTGACGACGTGCTAACTACCAAAAAGTTCGATTGCTCCATCGGTCCCACAATCAAGTCTTGAACTGTGTTTTGTGGCGAATGAAGCGTAAAAGGACACATCGGGGCTTTAAGGCCTAGAAATTGTTCTGCAAAGTCTGGTCCAATGAATAGGTCGATTGGCTGACTGGAACCACAAGGTAAATTCTCGATTCTGTTGTAAAGGTCAAAGTACTTGTTTAAAGATGAAAATGTGAATGATGAAGTAAGAAAGGTCGATGATGCAATTGCAGCTTGCATTAGGCTCAATAGTGATGAGTGAACTTCTGCTCGACTTGATGGATGTCTAACCCTGCAAACATTTTCGATTACGAATGAGTCTTCTTTGAATCATTCTTATGTTCAAAACGATTGCGGAAGAGCGAATCTGAGAGTCATTTATGCGTCCCCAGTATAAAGTAGTTGTGTCTCAAAATGATTATTTTCTTTGACTCATAAAAGAGTTGCATATTTTATTCATAAATTATTCAGTGGAATGAGTATTTTATGACTAAACTATTAACTCATTTATGAGTTAAAAAATGATTCATAAAAGTTAATAAGAAGAGTGAAGAGTGATTAATCCCCCAACTGATAAAATATTTATTGATTGGAAGAGTTAGAAATAAATAATTTTTATGATTCAGTTATTATTGTTTTTGTCTTACATTGATACTCACATAGGTGTTTATATATAAAATACATACATGTAAATAAATTTCTAATTAAAAAAAAATAAAATGAAATTATAAACATACCATACAGAGCTTAAAAAATTAATGGTCATAGCGTTCAAATAATTATTGAATCTGTTTTTGCTGCTTCCATCAGAGATATATTGCCAACTTCAGTTTGAAATTCTAAATCAACAAAAATACATATGTATAGCATATAGTATTTTTCATGAACATTTTCAAAAACGCTTATTTTGTTTCAACTTACCTGTATTAACTTTAAATAAAGTGGTGTATGCCAGATGTCTTGAACACGTGGGACGTTCCTATTGCTTATTCGAAGTGTCATACATATCCAAAACGATGTTCTTAGGTTATCATATATATATATATAATTTTATCAACTTTTTACCGTAATACTGTTTGTTTTTATCCATTTGTCGAACTCATTCACTCACCAAGATAATTTTTTTTTTGTCATATTGACATACGTTTCAACAAAGCTACTTAGACCAACTTGTAGAAAATATTCAAAACAAACATCAAAGAGAGTTATAAATTGCTTCCCCAAATGCATCATTTTTGATTGATTCTAAAACCGTTAAAAAGAGTTAAAAATTGTTTACTAAAATTTAACCAATGCTTAAGAAGAGTAACAAAAGAACAAAAAATAGGTATTCAAAAGTTTAAACGATCATTTTTCAGACTTAAATAAGACTCAACTATGAGTCATTTCTTCGATAGAACACTTTTTAATCTTCCAAAAGAGTAAGTTTTTACTCATGTTTGCAAACAATCATCATGAATGTTCGAAAATGTTGGCAGGGAAGCTCATAGTTGAAGTGAATAAAATTACAAGTCGTGTTTGTAATTTTATGTTGTAATATGTAGTAGGTTAAGAAATGAACTTCTGCTCGGCTATGTGGAGGACTGAGTTCATTGGTTGGACGAAAAATATTACAAATAGGTTTTGCAATAATGTCTTGAACTAGATTTGTTGTGAAATGAACTTCTGCTCGGCTTGGAGGTCTGAGTTCATTGTTTGAAAGAATAGAATTACAAGTCGGTGTTGCAAATTTATCTGGAACAAGGTTTATAACTGAGGAATGAACTTCTGCTCGGCTCGATGGAGGTCTGAGTTCATGTCCTGAACAATATGTGATGAAGATTTGAGTAGGTCGTCGGCCGGTCGGTTTAAATTCTAGTTTTTGGTGACTAGAATCCTGAACTAAACTAATTTGCGGATGATGTATGGACGAATGTCGGCTATTATCGCATAAAGTTGACGATGAGATGTCCCGTTGATCACGATGTCGATTAGATTTTACTTTATTGACAGTTGAAATCGAAACTTGAAGTGTTGTGTAGGCAAAGTCATAGGTCGTGGTAGGACGGTGATATTTGTGGACCGTATTTTTTGTTTTGGTTGTAGTGTGGACTGTATTTTATTTTGAAATGTGGACTGTAAGATTGTATTAGAAAACGTGTCCTGTGTTTCTTTAGGTCGATAATGAGTCCAGGAATTAATTGGATTGCGTTGTGATCCAAGAGGTCTGATGAATTAATATATGTACTTTTTACTATGGGTCTATTTGCAGTACATGAGATTTGATTTGGACGTGGTTTTGAAGAAATATATCTATTGTGAGATGCGCAGGAAGTTTTGGAGTTGAAATTGTGTGAAGTCTGGGACGTTTTTGATTGTATTGTTGATTTTATATTTTTCGAAAATATTTTGTATTTGTTGAAAGTCTTCCAATATTTTACTCTGAGTTGCTTTGGGTTTATTGGATCTGCATTTTGCTGAATTAGGTCTTGACATTTGTCTAATTCATCTTGTATTTGAAACCATAAGTCTTCTGAATGATTTAGAAGAAATTCTAAGGTCGCGATGTGATAATCGATTTGACTGCTGTCGTCGGTTTCTACAAGATCAATTAAATCATCGCACAAATTATGAAATTTTTGTACGACGTCAATTTTTATGTGCAAATGATTCAAAAAGTCAAGATAATTCGAGATTAAAATTTTGTGAGGTCGAAAAATGTCCCCGCAAGTAGTTAAAAAATGTCGGATCTGGCAACTCGCATTGTAGATACACCAAAAAATAATAATAAGGAGAGCGAAGTGTGAGATGTAGCAAGGAGATAATATCAATTGAATTCACTCCACAGAAATGTCTCTTGATGTTTTGAGTACTTACTGCTTGCTTTGTTTCTTCTACTTGCGTGGTAAAGATTTTGTGTGTACTGCTACTGACGTCACTGATCGTTGTTGTACGATGACTTGATGTCCCAGTATTTTTGCACAATATATAGTTGTACAATTGTTTTTGTACAAATGTCCACAATTTTGCACTGAATATATTTTTGCCAATGTTGGCCTTGTAATGGTTTTACAGTTAGGAAGTACCGTTTTTTCTTTTGAAATAATTTCTTTTTGAAATTGGTTTTGCGAAATGCCACAAACACTAAGTTGATTTTTTTGAACCGATCTCAGTTTTACAAAATGTCACAATATTTCATAATTTACAAAGTGTACTTTTTTGCACATATAGTTATTTCATTTGATATTTGAATGAGTTTTCGCATTAATGTTCAATACTCAACATTTTTTAAGCATATGTTACAAAAACTTTGCTCTTTTTAACGTTATTTGATGTATGTATTTTAGTTGTGACGACTCATTTTCTTAATATTTTTTTTTTGAAATCTCGAAATAATCACAATGTGAATTAGGTCACTTTTCGTTTTAGCGAAACGAAAAATGTCCAAAAGTTTGCACAAATTAATTAATAATAAAGAGAACTTTTATTTTGAAAGTTTCAAAATTATGAAATTTTAAATATCATATACGTATTTTGATTTTCACAAATGTTACTTATGTAGTTTTGCGTTTTGACACGAATAAAAAAATAAGATTTCAAAATTCCACTTTTCCACAAAAGTCACTTGATTCTTTTGTTGAAAATAATATACTTTTCGACCTGAATGCGAAAATAAATTTTACAAAAAGAAGTTTTGATTACTTTAATCACTTTTTCATCCGTAGGTCACTGTTCACTGTTCACTTTTGATCTCGAATCATTGAACATTTTTAATAAAACCGATATATTATTAAAAACACACTATTCGGTTCGAAGCTGACCAAATGTTTAGTGGGGGCGTAAATTCCCACTAAATTTATATGGGGTTTTGATGGGGGTGAATTCTTAGGTCGATATAGACCTTCCAATTTTTCACTGTATATTTGAGGTCGACTATGACCTCTAAAAAATGTCACTGATGTTCGTCTGCTTTTACCGCACTTTGCCTTTCAAATTTATAAGTCTTTTATATATGTTAGTTTCGATGTAATATATTTTATTCTTTATTTATTTCCATATAATTTCACTTCAGTTTATTTTACTTTTGTATATTAGTTCACAATGTAAAATTGGCAAATGTAAGTTAATTTCTTTTAGTATAAATATTAATGTATATTTATTTGGTTTATGATTGATCTTTTCGTTGTTTGTTTGATGAACGCGACCGACGCAAGGGTTTAATGACTACTGTTGTCTTCCTTTACTTGTTAAAGGGTCATGGTATAGAAGACAACATTAGCAACAACAACATTTATGATGTGGGTTGTCATCGATGATGGGTATGTCTTGTTGTTGTTAGCTGTTCTAGTGAGACGATGTAAAAGACCGATATGCATGTTATCGATGTGCATATGATTAAGTACAAGTATATTAGGGTGGATCGTATATATAATTTATGAAAAAATGTCGAAAAAGCATTTAAATATTGCAAAGAAATAAAAAAAGTGTAAAACTAGACATCAACTAGAAGGATGAAAAAGAAGGAAAAAATGACCGTTTATAATAAAAATGAACAAATTAATTAAAAATGATTCAAAATGGTAAAAAATAAAAAATTAACGAAAAATAACTTGGTTTAATGTCGTTCGACATTAAACACCGCCATTTTCGATAAAATGGTTATAATAGAAATAGGTCTATAACTAATGACAACATCATTCTTCGAATAGGAATAACTTTGTCAATTTTCCATAAAGATGGATGAAATAGTATTGCCCATATGCAGAAGAATTGGAAACATACATTCAGTTATTTTATTTTTGACTTGATACGAGACAGAGCATCATCTAAGTCAGTATAAGTGAAACGAAAAATTACCTTCGCTAACATTTGAGACACTCGGGAACATATGCATAATCAACGGGAGCATCATAATCAACGTACTCATAAAATTGCGGTACACTGGGAAAAGCAACATTATAATGTTGCAACTCAAATTTGTATTGAAATTACCCATAAGAATTACCCTATCATATTTAAGAATAATAAAGGGTGATACGGTCAAAATTTGGTCAATATAAACTTGACGTATTTCTTTCAATTTTGCATTTAAAAAACCTGAACACCCCTCATTTTGAAGGTGTGTGTGCAGAATGTTGCTCCTATTTTGATTTTGGAATTCACTCTTCAGTTGTCAAAATGCCGTCCAAGCAAGAAGAGCAGCGTATCAAAATTTTGCTCGCGCATCGCGAAAATTCGAGCAACTCGCACGCAAAGCTGGCAAAATCGCTAAAAGTTGCCAAATCAACCGTTACAAATGTAATTAAAGTGTTTGGGGAACGTTTGTCGACAGCCAGGAAGTGTGGATCGGGGGGAAATCGAAAACCGGAAGCTGCTGAGACGACAAAGAGAGTTGCCGGTAGTTTCAAGCGAACCCCTAACCTCTCTCTCCGAGATGCCGCAAATAAGCTGGGTGTATCGTCTACAACCGTGCATCGAGCCGGACTATCGACTTACAAGAAGGTAGTGACTCCAAATCGCGATGATAAACAAAATACGACGGCCAAAGCGCGATCCCGGAGGCTGTACACGACGATGCTGACGAAGTTTGACTGCGTGGTAATGGACGACGAAACCAACGTCAAAGCCGACTACAAGCAGCTTCCGGGACAGGAGTTTTATACGGCAAAAGGAAGGGGAAAATTAGCAGATATTTTCAAGCACATAAAACTGTCAAAGTTCGCAAAGAAATATCTGGTTTGGCAAGCCATCTGTACCTGTGGCTTGAAAAGCAGCATTTTCATAGCTTCCGGGACCGTCAACCAAGAAATTTACGTGGAAGAATGTTTGAATAAACGTCTGCTGCCTTTCCTGAAGAAACACGGTTGTTCCGTACTGTTTTGGCCGGATTTGGCATCTTGCCATTACGGTAGAAAGGCCATGGAGTGGTACGCCGCCAACAACGTGCAGGTGGTTCCCAAGGACAAGAACCTTCCCAACACGCCAGAGCTCCGCCCAATTGAGAAATACTGGGCTATTGTCAAGCGGAACCTAAAGAAGACCAAAAAAACTGCTAAGGACGAGCAGCAGTTCAAGGCAAACTGGCTTTCTGCGGCGAAGAAGGTGGACAAGGTGGCTGTACAAAATCTGATGGCAGGTGTCAAGCGTGAGGGCCGGCAATTCGGATTTGGAAAAGCGAAAGCCTAACTGAATATGTTTCCGGAATTTTATACTAATTGAACTTGAAAAAGAAATTTATCCGATATATCCCCATGAAACTTGTTGACATCACCATGTGGCAAATAGACGGTACCCGCCAAATATTTGTGCCCCCAATTAAAGCTCAACAAATATTCACCAAATAATTGACTAACGAAAACCACTGTATGCTGAATACTTTTCAAAACATATAACAACACCCCCCTTCCAACAGGTCGATCAACACTGCAACATTCCAAAAAGACCGAAAAACTAAAAATTACGGGATATCTCAAAAATTATTCCACAAACAAAATTATGACCTTCATTTTCGAATTCAGCAGATCAAAATACATAAGAAAAGTTACCTCTCATCAAATGCACATTTTCAGTGTTAACTAGTATAATTAATTGAATCAATTGAAAAATTGAATAAAATATCATTTACATTTTTGCTTTCGTTTTCAGGTATCGTACACGTCCTGGTTCTTGGATGCATTTAATTATGCTATGTTTAGAAAAATAAATATTCTAAACTTAAGTATTGGAGGACCCGATTTTATGGATCGCCCCTTCACCGACAAAGTGTCAGAACTCTCTGCCAATAAAATTGTTATTGTGTCTGCCATAGGAAACGATGGTCCACTTTATGGAACCCTCAATAATCCTGGCGATCAGAGCGATGTAATAGGTGTAGGCGCAATTAATTCAGACGATCGTGTAGCAAAATTTAGTTCGCGTGGAATGACAACTTGGGAATTACCTAATGGTTATGGAAGAGTGAAGCCTGATATAGTTACGCATGGTAGTCATATAAAAGGAAGCAGTTTGAATGGTGGCTGCAGATTGTTGTCTGGGACATCCGTGGCTTCTCCAGTTGTCGCAGGGGCTGTAGCACTTATTTTAAGTGGAGCTCCACAAAAATTAGATATCATAAATCAAGCATCAGTTAAGCAAATCTTAGCTGAAGGTGCTACAAAACTACATCAAAATAACATTTTTGAGCAAGGTCACGGTAAGCTGAACATTTCGAAAAGTATGGATTTATTGTCATCGTATAGCCAAAGAATTACCTTCAGTCCTTCACACATTGATTACACGGATCCATATATGTGGCCATATAGCTCTCAACCTCTACACTGCGGCGGCATTCCATCTATAGTCAATGTCACAATATGGAATGCATTCTCTGTCAAGGCAAAAATTGTCAGTAAACCAGAATGGCAACCTAATCGGAATAAGCATGGCGATTTACTGAATGTTCAGTTACTGTTTTCCTCAATATTATGGCCTTGGTCTGGTTGGATGGCGGTAAAAATTAGTAAGTTTATAATCTTTAGTTTTATTATGCTCCATTTCTTTGCTTGCTGATAATTAATAAGTTTTAGTAGAAATGTCTTTAATTACGAAAATTATAAATTTAAGTGACTTTTGTCACGAAGTTATTAATTTGTTTGCTTAGTTAAAAAAGTGATTGGTTTCTGAAATAAAGGTTTAATGAAATCAATTAAAATTTTAATTGATTTCGCGACCAAAGTTAATGATCAAATTAATTGATATTGACAGTAAATTTTATTTGAAAAGTTAACTTAGTTCGCACCCTAATTTCAGTTAATTTTGATCGTAAAAAAGCAAAAATATGTTATTCTTCCATGTAGGATATGGCCATGCACCTTATTAAGGTCACACAAACCATACGGCACGCCACGATATAATGACGTAAGTCATTAAACTTACTGACATTGACGAGTTTTAGCTCTCTTTCACTTTGGCCTTCACAATTTCAATACTTATGATGCATCTGACGATTTATAAATACACAAAATCAAATGCCGGAAAACTAATGTTTGGAACTGACTCTTTACGGAAAAACCGAAAACAGATTTTTTATTTAAAACTAATTTGAATACTTATACATTGAATATACGAACATTTTGAACACTTTTGACGAATTTTTGTAGTTTATAAACCAATTTTTTAATTAATTTGAATTAAAACATGTATACATACAATTATTAAATTGATATACATATTATCAATCTGGATTATTTTTCACAAATTTTTGGATGTGTTAAGAGAAATTTTTGTGCCTATTATTTTTATTGTTCAAATTTTATCTTCATAACATTTTTATACCCACCACCATAGGTTAGGTTAAAGTGGCGGCCCGATTAAGATTCAGGCTCACTTAGACTATTTAGTCGATTGTGATACCACATTAACTAAAAGTACCTATTACATATGGGCACTTCTAGTTTTAACCGCTGAACCTTCTCGATTATTTCCTTCTGTTGTTGGAATAATCTGGTTGGTTCCAACAACATTAGCAGACTGCTTATGTTAACGTTTTCCAAGTCCGCCAGTAATCCAAAGCTATATGCCCCTAAAATTTGCTTACGCCTTACACAAAATGCAGGACACTCACACAAGAGGTGTTTAATTGATTCCTTTTCCTCCGTAACATGACAGCTCATACAATAGGCATTATACTTCGCGCCAATAGTTTTTGCAAAATTGCCTATCTGGCAGCGACCTGTTATAGCAGATATCAGGAGTGATATCTGACGTCTCGAGAACACTAGCATATCTAGTGTGCGGTTTAAGTTTAAATGGGGCCATATTTGATTGGTGTCGTTACAACCCTTGTAATTCTCCCATCGAACATTTGTCATCATAACAACCTACTCACGCAGTATGAGCTTGCAGGTAGCCGTACCAACAGATTCTAGTTCCCCTGGAATATGTAAGGTAGTCCCTAGCCTCGCCAACTCATCCGCTTCGCAGTTCCCAGGTATCTTCCTATGACCAGGCACCCATATTAGGTGAATATTGTGCTTCTCAGCCATCTCATTGAGAGTCCACGGATTTTAGTGCAGGTTGACTGTCTGAGTATATATTAATGCCAACATTTTTTTTGGAACATTACTTCCCAGCTAATTCGCCACCTCTCTTATTGTAAACATTTCAGCCTGAAAAACACTAAATACAGTGATTAGGCAATCTTTTCGCTATTCGAAGTTACAGATCTTTAGAATATACTCCAAAAACCACTTGTCCATCCAATTTGGAGCCATCAGTGTAGAAATCTATATATCGTTTATTCCCCGCCTCACTATTGGGAATTAGAGTTTCAAACTTTTTGTCGAAAAGTGGTGTCGCCAAAGTATAATCCACTACGTTAGGCACATATGGCATTATTTTGAGGACCGAACTGTGACCGTAACTTTTTTCGACCACAGCGATAGCTCGCGCCACCGCACAGTCGATGTTGCAGCTGACTGTTTGGCCAAAATGTTTAAAGGCAATAGATGCAGCATGACATTAAGGGAATTTGTTCTTGTCTTGCTGAATGCGCCTGAGATACACAAGCACGCCATACGCTGAACTTTGTCTAAACTTGTCGGCTGGTGAAGTGCCGGCCACCAGACTACAACACCATATAGCATTATAGGTCTAACCACTGCCGTGTATAGCCAATGCACAATTTTTGGTTTTAGTCCCCACTCTTTTCCTATTGGCTTTTTGCACGAGTAGTAGTAGTAGTAGTAGTATTCTTTATTTCAACATTCAACATTTCATAAAATCTTTTTATAACAAAATATTTTGTACAATATATGTATTTAATGTTTAAATATAAGAATAAAAAAAAATTAATGTGACGTTGACCTTAGGTCGTCAGTCTTTAAATTAATTATGGAATGCTTAGATTTTTTTTCATAGGTTAAATTCAGCTAATAGTTGTGCTCTGTATTCTATACAAATTTTAATGAACATTGCTAGTTTCTTCCAGTTTACGACTAACCCATTTAGAATGTTAATAAGAAAGTTTTCTTGAAATGTGATAGTATGAAAAAACATTTGCCTGAATTCTCTTAATGCGGGACATCGGCATAGAAAATGCTGTATATTTTCAGTTTCATTCATATTGCACATGGAGCAATTTGTATTGATACCAACTCGGAATGTTCTACTGTTTAGCTCAATTGTATCAGTCCTCGCCTTAAATATCCACATTTTCTCGCTTTGAGTTAAATTATCTGTAAGATACGTATATCCAATGCTGGGGTTTAAACTTTTGTAAAATCTTTCAGATTGTGTAGCCTTTTCCATTGCAGTTGTGATGTGTCTTGTGTTAAGGGAATGTAAAAGGAGATTGATACTCTCGTTCCATTCTGAAACTGTGGAATGTGTACTCATTTGTATTAAATTGTTTTCAATCATCAGAGTGTTGATTTCCTTTGCCCAAAAAATTTGGTATTCCAATACTTGTCTAGCTAATTTGTGTGGTAATCGTTCAGTTCCATATTCAAACAAGGCGCGGAAAATATATTTTAGATGCGATTGGAGAGCATTGACATGATTGTGTTGGACTCCCGACTCCAGCATTAGAGAATAGGATGGCGTGCAACTAGGTAACCTTAAAATTTTCTTTAAAAATTCAATAACAGTTTATCTACATCATCAAAATTTGAAAAGCCCCATACTGCAGATCCGTACATTTGAATTGCTCTGCTTACCGCCTGAAATAGCTTCAATTTAGTGCTGGTTGATATGTTTTCTTTATTTAAAAAGTTTGTCCAGGTAGTATTCATACTATTCTTGGCGGCATTATTACGTTCATGTATATGTGTTTTGAAACTTAGTTGTGGAGTCAGAATCATGCCTAGGTAAGTATATTGTGATGTGATAGAAACCTCACTTCCTTTATAATACCATTTTTCGTTTGCTGCTAATCTTCCACCTTTTCTGAATACCATGATTTTTGATTTTAATAAATTTACTTCCATATTCCAATTTTCGCAATATCTCTCTAATTTATTTATCATTTGCTGCATCACATCCCTCTCATTTGCTAATATTACGATATCATCAGCATAGAGTAATACTCGTATATTTAGCCCATTCAAATTCGTTCCACCACCAATAAATTCATGCAAATCATCTACATATAAGGCAAATAGTATCGGCGACATCAAGCAACCCTGTTTCACAAAGCTACCGTTGCTTTTCTCGCCCTTTCTTCAATATTAAGCTTAAAGTTCAGCTTCCTGTCCAAAATAACGCCAAGGAATTTTGCACACCCCAAGACCATTATCTTTCGCCTATTTCTCAGTCATCCGGAGGGCTCTCTATATAATATCTCTGATTGTGGGAAACCAGAAGGTTGTTTATAGCAACATTCCAAAGAAGAGTTGATAGAACTTCTCCTTGGGTGTGCCTCTGTTCACATACCTTTGTATGTTTGCTTGTCCTAGTGTGGCTGAAATACGTCTCTTCGTTAGAAGTTCGTCTAACAGCCTAAGTATACCTGGATCAACATTCAGATTGGTCAGTCCATTTAAAATTGAGCTCGGATGTATGTTCTTGAACGCCCCTTCGAAGTCTAGGAACGCCACGATTGTGTATTCGTTGACAGATAGTGAGCTTTCAATAAAGCTGACTAGTTCATGTAATGCTGTCGTTTCGAGATCAAACTTCAATCGACGCTAGTTCTAAGAATCTCAAGAGTCTTAAGTAAGATAAGCTGATTGGTCGGAAATCCTTCGCACTCGATTGAGAGCCTTTTCCCGCTTTAAGTATTAAAATTTGAATGGTCCAAAGCTATTTAAAGCCCATTTTATTCTATATTCCGATTTTCTCGATAAGAAATGACCGCTGAGCCCCTTTTATACCGCCAGAACATGGTTCAACCGTCTGATTTCCAGGAAAGTGTGTGTCCAAAAATAACTCCAACGTCTCCTCACTGGACGTTGTCGGTTTTAATGAAACCTGGAGCGGATTTAGTGGATGCTAGTACCTTCCGTAGTCTGGAAGCCTCGGACGTATTCTCAATACTGCTGCAGTAATCATTCCAGGAGTTATGCTGAGCCTTTCTCAGTTCTCGCTTGTATTCTCTCAGATTCTTCTTGTAAGCGTCCCAATACTCAGGAGCTCTGGTGGAATTTGCTTTGTTAAAGAGCTTCCTGCAGGATTTCCTCATATTACTTACCTCCGTAGACCATCATAGTGGTCGATTTTTCCCTCTTGGCTTCCCTCTAGGGCATGTAGCTTTCAGTGAGATGTTGAAGGCCTTAGTAATCCTCTCCACTGCGTGTTCGATATCTTGAACAGCGCTCATATTTGTCTCTGGTATTTCCGGTATCATCATATTGAACGATTCCCTATACCTATTGTAATTCCTTTCCTAACATTTGGCGGAAATATGGTCTTGGTGGTATGAACATCTAATTTGAAACTGATGTAGCGATGATCTGAGAAGCTATGTTCACTTAAAACCTGCCACTCAGATATCATTTCATTCAGTTCTTGCGAGGCCAAGGTGACGTCCAAAACCTCTTGCCTGTTTTTAGTGACAAAGGATGGGGCATCTCCCTTATTGCAGACTACAAAATTAGTACGCAAAATAAACTCTAGGGGTGACTCTCCTCTGGCATTAATGTCACCATCCAGCAAAAAAATTTGGAAGTTCTTCCAAAGACACAACTTTAAAAGCATTTCCAGAAGATGCACTCCCAATGATGTTATTTATTTTAACTACCCAGGAAGTTCTTTTAATTCAATTCTTTATAACTTGGTTTTTTCATACTTTTAATCGGTAATTTTAACTTTTTTTTGTTTCAAATAGGTTAAAAACAGAGTAAGAATTCACAAAATGGCACAAATAATTTAAATTTTTTTCAAAAAAAATGCTAAATCCAATCTGAAAAAATTGTGAATTTTTGAAAATATTTGAGGTCAACCGTTTCCGACAAGCGTTAGAATCCATTAAAAATTATAAAAAATTATTATTATTATTTATTTGACAAAATATAACAGAATTTTGTAATTCACATCCAAAACATTGAATTCGGATCACACCTAAAGAAGTGATGCAAATTCAGTGCAACGGCTGTTGAAATGGAGGACTTCCGTCCTATGACAAGCCCATGTTAAATTCATCGCTTCTGCGTCAATTTATCACCACTTCCGGATCCAAAAAAAGTATTTTCATTACTTTTTTGGCGACGCTTTTTTCGCTGGGCACTTCCCCATATACTATGATGTGCATTTGAATCGCATCCCATAATGAGTTTTGTCTTTGTTTTCAATGACTCTTCAACTAAGGTGTTAACGGCACATGGAGGCATCTCCCTATCATGTCCCATGTAGACCGAAGATACCCAATATTGGAGGATCCGTAGGACCATCGAGATTTTCACATCAGCCGTCACATCAGCCGTTTCAATCGAGTCATCAAGAATGTCCTCTCGGAGATCTCGGTGACTCTCGCAATAACTATAGGTTCAACTTTGGTGAGTTTTGAGGCTGTAGAAACCTCATCTCGCATACGGTGTCTATCCATGTCTGCACCTTTGGTATCACCCTCGACTTCGCAAGAGGATCCGATTATTTCTGATTCAGACAGAGGCTTGTCCATTTCCTTTAGCTGATCGTTTTTATATACCCTCATTTGGATATAATGAAAGCCATAACATACACGGCCCTGGGACTTTGCTAGATGTGGCAAAGACTGAGTGTTCAATATAAACACTGCATGCCATCTTGGTCCACCCACTTCATCCAAACGGCCAACCTTAAAATCAGCTGTTGGAAGATCTGGATTGCATTGTTTCAGTATATTTAAAATAGATTCAGGGTCAGAAGGGTTTGCAGGTATCCACGCATGTGCTCTAGGTCTAGCCGGTATGTCTTTCTTCTCGACTAACTCTAGAGCAGCTCCTTCCCAAACCTCACCAATTAGTATCAGAGCGGCTTTAAAACATTTTATAGACCTCTGGTCCTCAAATGCGACTAGCTTAAATCGTCCTTGATACCAGCCTCTTGGTGTCGAGGATCTGGGCAGGGAAACTTTCCAGCACCTGTGTGTAGACGCCAGACAAAGCATTCTCAATTTCCCCCTATTTTTACTTTGGAACCATACCGTCCAATGCTCCTTTATTAATGATAGCCATCACAAGGCTGTCTTTAGCAGCTGAGGCAAACAATCTTTGATTTCTTTGGAGGATGGCAGCTCATCCGGTGATCATTCCCTTTTTCCAGCTTCAAGAATTTCTTGAGCCCATTTTAAGGAATCGCTTTGTTTAGCCGACAACGTGCTTGGGCCGACTGATCCTAATTTCTTTAGGATAAACAAAGCATTTCAGCGTTCCTTGAATCTCTTTCGTGATGGATTACCTCCTTTTGATGTCGTTCCCTTAGAAAAGGTTCAACTTGTCAATGTGTCGCCACCTGTCGACCCGTCTACAGGTGGACTAATTGGGCCTAACTCTTGGTCATTGTCCAAAATTATAATTCCAGTCGATACCCGTCCATTGGGCCCTGAAGTTAGCAACCCAGTGGATTACTTTAAATTTCGCTGCATGGTGGCTTAATACCTTACCACACTTGAAATTCGTAGTAGGTACTTATTACGATGAGTTTATCCGCTATTAAAAAAACACGTGCGTTCCGTTCGAAGGTTGAATGAAGTGTATATATTCCTATTCTATGGCTATCGTCTTGAAATTTGGCACAGATTCTTTTGTCTGCACACAGGTCAAGTTGGAAGATTGGCTATACCGGTCCAGGTTTTGATATAAAAATTGGAAATCTAGAAGTATTTTAGGACCACAAATAGGTGTGTCGAAAATGCTGTGTATTGGTCCATGTTTTGGTATAGCCTTATAGACCGATTTCCCGATTTTACTCCTTGGGCTTATAGAAGCCGTAGTTTTTATTCGATTTGTCTGAAATTTGAAATCTAGAGGGACTCGTATCTTAGGGCCACAAATAGGTGTGTCGAAAATGGTGTGTATCGGTCCATATTTTGGTATAGCCACCATATAGACCGATTTCCCGAGTTTATTTCTTTGGCTTCTAGAAACCGTAGTTTTTATCCGATTTGTCTGAAATTGGAAATTTAGAGGTATCTTAGGTCCACAAATAGGTGTGTCGAAAATGGTGTCTATCGCCCATGTTTTGGTATAGCCCCCATATAGACCGATCTTCGATGAACCGATATTCACCATTTTTAGCACACCTCTTTATGGTCCCAAAATACCTCTAGAATTCCAATTTCAGGTAAATTTGATAAAAACTACTGTTTCTATAAGCGCATGACCCCAAATCGGGAGGTCGGTTTATATGGGGACTATATCAAAACCTGGACCAATACATCTTCGAACTTAACCTTCCTGCAGACAAAAGACGAGCTTGTGCAAAATTTCAGCACGATTGCTTCATTACGAGGGCGGTTCGGAAACTTTTTGGCCTATCAATGAAAGACAATAGTTAGTTTTTCAAAAATATTTTTATATATCAATATAATCTCCTGAAACTTCAATACACTTAGTCCAACGATTTTCTAGCAATTCTATCCCTTGATTAAAATAGTTTTCCTCAAGGTCTTCAAAATAGTGGTTTACAACTGTAATTGTATCTTCATTTGAGGTAAAGCGCTTACCAGCAAGGATTTTTTTTAGATTTGAGAACAAGTAAAAGTCACTGGGAGCTAAATCAGGATAATAAGGTGGGTGGTCGTACTTTAATCCGTTGATTTTAGCCATTGCTAAAACACTCTTGTGCGCTGGTGCGTTGTCTTGATGAAAAAAAAAATTTTTTTTTGTTGTAAGCCAGGACTTTTTCTCGAATTTGTACATTTAATTGATCCAAAAGATTGCAATATTACTCTGAATTTATTGTTTTACCCTTTTGCAGATAGTCAATCAATAAAATACCTTTGAAGTCCCAAAAGACTGTTGCCATAACCTTACCAGCCGATTGAATTGTTTTTGCCTTCTTTGGGGCACTTCCTCCAGCTTCAGTTGTTTGGATATATATATATATATATATATATATATATATATATATATATATATATATATATATATATATATATATATATATATATATATATATATATATATATATATAATATATATATATATATATATATATATATATATATATATATATATATATATATATATATATATATATATATATATATATATATATATATATATATATATATATATATATATATATATATATATATATATATATATATATATATATATATATATATATATATATATATATATATATATATATATATATATATATATATATATATATATATATATATATATATATATATATATATATATATATATATATATATATATATATATATATATATATATATATATATATATATATATATATATATATATATATATATATATATATATATATATATATATATATATATATATATATATATATATATATATATATATATATATATATATATATATATATATATATATATATATATATATATATATATATATATATATATTCCATTGCAGAAATGCCTGCTTTTATTGTGAAAATCAATTTGTTTTGGATAATGTTTGGCGAACATCCCCCTATATCTAATGATATAGGGGATGTTGTTTTGATTTTATGCCAATACGTCCCCCCAACACGCGAACAGGACCTTATACTAGCGGATTTGTCGCCGCAACGTGTTGTGTGGCAGGGTTTATCCGACCGTATAAGGTCCCTTTAACTCATCGTGCAAACGTTTATTGCTAAAGTAGGTTGGCGCGTTTGTGATTGTTCATAGGACATGTGATTGGAATTGTTGTAGCAATTTTACATTAGTATTCGACACAGTTTCCCACAACTGAATCCCATATGTCCATATCGGCTTTGTGACGAATTGTAAATTAGAATTTTATTTCTATACAGTTTTGACCTAGTAGCGATTAACTATTTTAGTTTATTGAATTGTATATCAAGGAGCTACCGTGGTGCAATGGTTAGCATGTCCGCTTTGCATACACAAAGTCGTGGATACGAGTCCTGCTTCGACCGAACACCAAAAAGTTTTTCAGCGGTGGATTATCCCACCTCAGTGCCCTTTCTGAGTGTTTCAAAGCTTCTCTAAGTGGTTTCACTGCAATGTGGAACGCCGTTAAGACTCGGTTATAAAAAGGCTGCCACCTAACTAACCTATATCAAGTGATTTCCTTTTGGATTGGATCAATGATTCCTTTTGCTTTCCGAGATACAAAGCCTCATCTGTGGTATTTCAATTTGGTTTAATTTATCTTCAGGATATGATTTTTGATTCATTCCCTTTTATTCTCCAACCGTTTAGCCATACTGATATTGAGTCCAAGCATCTTTGTAATTTTTGACTAGCTTCATTTGGATTTCTGTTACTGATACTACTGCAGTATCGTCAGCAAATGTTCCTATTACAGCTTCATCGGATTGTGGAAGGTCACATGTAAATAAAAGGTACGAATCCCTTGGGGAATTCCAGCACGAATGCTTTTAATATCGCTTGATTCACCCTCTTCGTGTAAATAAAAATGTCTATCTTGGATATACGACGCAATAATTTAATTTTGAACAGTATTCCAGTGTGCCATACTTTATCAAAAGCTTGTGATATCTCCAGCAGTACAATACTCTTTGGCTTCGAATGTGGTATATATTGTTTCTACGAGACGATGAATTTGTTCAATAGCATCGTGTTTTTTTCTAAAACCAAAATTTGTGATCCGGTATGATTTTTATACTCTCCATCATAGGATGGGGGTATATTAACTTTGTCATTCCGTTTGTAACACATCGAAATATTGCTCTAAGACCCCATAAAGTATATATATTCTGGGTCGTGGTGAAATTCTGAGTCGATCTAAGCATGTCCGTCCGTCCGTCTGTTGAAATCACGCTAACTTCCGAACGAAACAAGCTATCGACTTGAAACTTGGCACAAGTACACACAAAAAATTTTTTTTTGATTTCAATCACGAAAATCGCGGATTCAATCATTTTTTTAATTGAAATGTCTTCAATCACGAAAATGATAGTATCAATCACCCATTTTGATTGAAAACCAACACGATTTTTAATTAAAAATTTAATTGACTTTTGTCACGGAATCAATTAATTGTGTGATTGGATCAATTAAAAACGTGATTGATTTTTTAACATAAAATTCAATCACAGTTTTAATTGAATCAATTAAAATTTTAATTAATTTCGCGACAAAATCAATCAACTATTTGATTCATTCAATTAAATAATTAATTGAAATTGGCTATAAATTTCGATCAAAAAATTTAGTTTAGTTTTGTTTCTTTTGAAATAAAAGAAAATATGTGTTTCTTATAAAACATATTTAATATTTTATTATTTTTTGAATTATGCAATAGACAAATAAATTTGGTTCTTGTCATTCGTGTTTTGTTCTAACATAACTTACAAATACAACTACTATCAATAACAACTATAGGGTGAAAAAATAAATTATATAAATCATTATCTTCCTTATAATAATAACCATGTTAGCATGTTCCTTCTAATATGTAGATGCGCCTAGATTTCCAATAAATCAGCAGCCTGTAAGCTAAATTAGTTTTTCTGAAAGTAAACAGAATAATTCGAATTTAATTTTGTTCAATTAAAAGATAATTTTGTTAAACATTACCTGCATAGAATATCAAGTTCAATTCTTAGTTCCAGGTTGCAGATTTATAATCTTCTTTTGAAGTTGTAATCTTTTAGCATAAAAAGGTGTATTAAGGATATCGGTAATTTAATTTTAGTAACAATTCCTTTCCAAAATTTCCACACATTAAAATCGTCTATTAAAATTTGAACCAATCAAAGACAAAAATAATGGGAAAGCAATGTAATATTTGGTATTATATTGATGATACTTTGCAAATTCTGGAAATAGAAAAAATATAAATGGAAAATACATATTTTAATTATTTTCTGATATTTTTCATATTTTTAAATCCAAAAGAAAGAACTTTTTTACCATTACATAATTCAGCTCATTAGTTTATATACCAGATATACTGCTCTCTACTTGGGTTCAAACTGAAAAAGGCAGGTAAAACAAAAATGCAATTTAATGCCAACGCTACTTCGCAACTTCAAGGTGAATCTTCCAACAAACCCATACCGCTCTTGGTTTTAAGAAAACTAGGAGTGAAAAAAATCTATAATTTTAAAAGATCAATACGGTACCCACTTTTTTATTGCAAACATATTATTATATATTTGATAAAATGATGGAGTTGATGGGATTGATTGGCCAATTTCACGAAATAAAATTGGTCACTAAAAGAAATGAATAAAAAGTATATTATTTTAGTCCGTTTAATGTAAACAGGCTTCAATGGAAAACGGTATTCACATTTCACAATTTCTTACCTTTAATAAACGTAGATTATTTTCCATTTTTACAATACCACAAAACACAAACACAGATAATTTCAAATGCGTTCTGTCATATATTTTTTCCAAACCTTTACCACGTGGCCGTTTGTTGTTGCACACTTTATTTATTTCAACCCTTTGCTATGATTTGTTGTTGCATTCAAAATATTTATGCACACATTTTGAATGCAGCAGACAGAATATCGCCAATCATGTTTTTCAATTTACGCGAAAAACAAAAACCCAACCGTTCGTTACGAGTTATTTCCACAGACTGATCTCTCCATCATACATTGTTGAATAAATACCCATTCTATTGTTCTCTTTTCGCTCTTTCCACTGCTCAAAATTATTCAGTTTCAATCACAAAGGTGATTGTATCAATCACTTGTGTAATTGGAAACGGAAAAAATTTCAATCACGTTTGTAATTGAAAATTATTTCCGAATTGATTAACAGATTGATTGAATCAATTAATATTTTAATTGGAAACGTAACAAATATTAATCATTTTTTAAATTGGTTTTTATTCGGATTTGATTAAATAATTAATTGAATCAATTAACATATTAATTGAATCCGTTTCCAAATTCAATTAAGTGTTTAATTGAAAAAATTTTGGTGATAATTTTCTGTGTGTAGTTGCTATTGATGTAGGTCGGATGGTATTGAAAATGGGCCATATCGGTTCACTTTTACGTATAGCCCCCATATAAAGGGACCCTCAGAATTGACTTGTGGAGCCTCTAACAGAAGCATATTTCATCCGATCCGGCTGAAATTTGGTATATGGTGTTGGTTTATGGTCTCTAACAACGATGCAAAAATTGGTTCACATCGGTCCATAATTATATATAGCCCCCATATAAACCGATCCCCAGATTTGGCTTGCGTAGCCTAAAAGAGAAGCATGTTTCATCCGATCCGGCTGAAATTTGGTACATGGTGTTGGTATATGGTCTCTAACAACCATGCCAAAATTCGTCCACATCGGTCCATAATTATATATAGCCCCCATGGGAGCCACCGTGGTGCAATGGTTAGCTTGCCCAACTTGCATACACATGGTCGTGGGTTCGATTCCTGCTTCGACCGAACACCAAAAAGTTTTTCAGTGGTGGTTTATCCCACCTCAGTAATGTTGGTGACATTTCTGAGGGTTTCAAAACTTCTCTAAGTGGTTTCACTGCAATGTGGAACGCCGTTCGGACTCGGCTATAAAAAGGAGGTCCCTTGTCATTGAGCTTAACATGGAATCGGGCAGCACTCAGTGATAAGAGAGAAGTTCACCAATGTGGTATCACAATGGACTGAATAGTCTAAGTGAGCCTGATACATCGGGCTGCCACCTAACATAACCATAACATAACCATATAGCCCCCATATAAACCGATCCACAGATTTGGCTTGCGGAGCCTCAAAGAGAAGCAAATTTCATCCGATCCGGCTGAAATTTGGTACATGATGTTGGTATATGGTCTCTAACAACCATGCAAAAATTGGTCCATATCGGTCCTTAATTATATATAGCCCCCATATAAACCGATCCCCAGATTTGGCTTGTGGAGCCTCTAAGAGAAGCATATTTCATCCGATCCGGCAGAAATTTGGTACATGGTGTTGGTATATGGTCTCTAATAATCGTGCAAAAATTGGTCCACATCGGTCCATAATTATATATAGCCCCCATATAAACCGATGCCCAGATTTGGCTTGCGGAGCCTCAAAGAGAAGCAAATTGCATCCGATCCGGCTGAAATTTGGTACATGATGTTGGTATATACTCTCTAACAGCCATGCAAAAATTGGTCCACATCGGTCCATAATTATATATAGACCCCATATAAACCGATCTCCAGATTTGGCTTGCGAAGCCTCAAAGAGAAGCAAATTGCATCCGATCCGGCTGAAATTTGGTACATGGTATTGTTATATGGTCTCTAACCTAGCCATGCAAAAATTGGTCCATATCGGTTCATAATTATATATAGCCCCCATATAAACCGATCCCCAGATTTGGCTTGCGAAGTCTCCAAGAGATGCAAATTTCATCCAATCCGGTTGTAATTTGGAACATGGTGTTAGTATATGATTTTTAACAACCGTGCAAGAATTGGTCCATACCGATCCATAATTATATATAGCCCCCATATAAAACGTTCTCCAGATTTGACCTCCGGAGCCTCTTGGAGGAGCAAAATTCATCCGATCCGGTTCAAATTAGGAACGTGGTGTTAGTATATGGTCGCTAACAACCATACCAAAATTGGTCCAATCACTCAAAAATTGGTCCATATCTGTTCATAATAATGGTAGCCACTAGAGCCAAAAATAATCTACCAAAATTTTATTTCTATAGAAAATTTTGTCAAAATTTTATTTCTATAGAAAATTTTGTCAAAATTTTATGTCTAGAGAAAATTTGGTTAAAAAGTTATTCGGTTCATAATAAAATTGTCATCATTGTCAAAATTTTATTTCTATAGAAAAATTTGTCAAAATTTTATTTCTATAGAAAATTTTGTCAAAATTTTATTTCTATAGAAAATTTTGTTCAAATTTTATTCGGTTCATAATCATGGTTGCCACTCGAGCCAAAAAAAAACTACCAAGATTTTATTTCTATAGAAAATTTTGTCAAAAGTTTATTTCTATAGAAAATTTTGTCAAAAGTTTATTTCTATAGAAAATTTTGTTAAAATTTTATTTCTGTAGAAATTTTTGTCAAAATTTTATTTCTATAGAAAATTTTTTCAAAATTTTTATTTCTATAGAAAATTTTGTACAAATTTTATTTCTATAGAAAATTTTGTTAAAATTTTATTTCTGTAGAAAATTTAGTCAAAATTGTATGTCTACTTTTCAAACTGAATTATATACGTATTGGATCGATCTTTTTTGATTTAATATATACCACGTATGGACTTACATACAATTTAGAAGATGGTGTTAGGAGGTTTTAAGATACCTTGCCATCGGCAAGCGTTACCGCAACTTAAGTAATTCGATTGTGGATGGCAGTGTTTAGAATAAGTTTCTACGCAATACATGATGGAGGGTACATAAGCTTCGGCCTGGCCGAACTTACGGCCGTATATACTTGTTTTTATTGTCAATAACTGACATTTGCCTATTTAGAAATAATATTTCCAGAAACTTGGCCTTTCCATTGTAGAGGTACGTAGCAATGGGTTAAGCATGCATTATAAATAAACCTTAACAAGTATATTGCTTCAGGACTGTGGGAGTACTCAGGTCATAACCAAGTGCTTTGTTTGGTTTGAGGGTTTTGATAACCTTGAAACTTCAGTTTTTGTAAATTTTTTTATTGGTATTGAATTTCATCTTGAAAATTAACAGTTATTCTAATAAGGATGAAAATAAAAACAAACGTCAACCATAAATTGAAATGAATAATTTGAAGAAATGTTGACAAATGTAAATGGATAAAAAAATGGAATTTACACTAGGCAACAAAAATTTAAAATAATTAATGAAATGAAAAATTTACAATATGAGATAAAAAATGAAATGAGAAAATAAAATGATTTATTTTTGGTTTAATGTCGTTCGACATTAAACATGTCGGCCTCTCCGTGGTGAACTCCAGGTGTCAGGTTCATGTGCCGTAGTGTAAAACATGTTGATGTTGGATGTCGATGAGTTTAAAGTCGATATTGGTAGTGAATTTTTTCTCTGGTTCGCTGTTGGCATATCTCTATAAGAAGTCGATATTTCTCCAAATGATTCATCGTTGAAATTGCAAGTAGAGAGGTCTGATAGCGAAAGATACGAAAAGTCAATATTGATTGCCGAAAATCAAAAAAAAAAAAAAACAAAAAATGTGTTAGATTCGCAGTTCTCTTTTGCAAAGGTGATGCTGGTCATTTGTACTTGAAGTTGTTCTTGGAAAATGAGCTTTTGATGAAAAGATGAATGTCTTTTGATATTCCAGGGAGGATCATGCCACCTCACATGTACATGTCCTTTTGCACGAAATGCGGATTTGTATGCAGGTGATTTGGATTTGCGTCCAAGTTCCGTTAGATCGATTTTTGAAAATTATTTGAAAATTGCTGGTTCGAGCCAGATTATGAAGTCCTGAGTTTCGATGTTGGAAATTTTGACTTTGGCGCTGGAGGCAAATTTTCTGTAGATTATTAATATTCTGGTGTACATAAATTTTTGAATTGAAGTCGATGGGCGACTTGAAATACATCTTCTGAGGCTGATGAGAGGTAAGTAGTTCTTTAGGAAGTCATTTATATCCGCTTGAGAGATTGTTCTGTATAATTGAAGATCCGGTTATGAATTATTTAGGTCAATGTCAATACAAATGTTGACTATTTTTCTCAATTTGGTGAATGACAATAAGTTAGAATACTTCGTATATGAAATTGTAGACAAAATTCGATGCGATGGGATAATTAATTTAATTCCGCTGTGGTTGTTGTATATATTTGACCTCATAAGGTGTTTTGAGGTCGCCTCCGCCCCCAAAAAATGGGCGAAGTTTATATCTAACTGATACGCATTAGATATCGCTTTAGCCGGACGTGATGTCTCCCCACAGTCAAGGTCATGGCTGTATTTTTTGTCAAAAGAGACGCTGACGACGTGCTAAATACCAAAAAGTTTGATTGCATCGGTTCTCCCACAATCAAGTCTTGAACTGTTTTTTGTGGCGAAGGAAGCGTATATGGACGCATCGAGGCTTTAAGGTCTGGAAATTGTTCTGCAAAGTCATGTCCAATGAATAGGTCGATTGGCTGACTGGAACCACAAGGTAAGTTTTCGATTCTGTTATAAAGGTCGAAGTACTCGTTTAAAGATGAAAATGTGTATGATGAAATAAGAAAGGTCGATGATGCAATTGCAGCTTGCATTAGGCTCAAGTCTGCTCGACTTGATGGAGGTCTATGTTCATTGTTGAAGTGAATAAAATTACAAGTCGGGTTTGTAATTTTATATTGTAATAGGTAGTAGGTGAAGGAATGAACTTCTGATCGGCTATATGGAGAACTGAGTTCATTGCGTGAACGAATAAAAGTACAAATAGGATTTGTAATGCCTTGAACGAGATTTGCTGTAGAATGAACTTCTGCTCGGCTATGAGGGCTGAGTTCATGTTTTGAATGAATAAAATTACAAGCCGGTGTTGCAATTTTATCTGGAACTAGGTTTGCGATTGAGGAATGAACTTCTGCTCGGCTTGATGGAAGTCTGAGTTCATGTCCTGGATAATCTGTGATGTTTGAGTAGGTCGTCGATCGGTCGGTTTAGATTCTAGTTTTTGGTGACTAGAATCTGGAACTAGGCTAATTTGCGGATTATGTATGGGCGAAGGTCGGCTATCATCGCATAAAGTTGACGATGTGATGCACGAAGACATCACGATGTCGATTGAATTTAACATTTGAAGACGTGAGTTTCTGCTGCGAGAATTTTTGTATAGACAAAGTCTTAGGTCGTGGTAGGACGGTATTATTTGTTTTGGTTGTAGTGTGGACTCTATTTTATTGGTGTATGAATTAGATATGGACTGTATAATTGCATGAGAAAATGTGCCCTGGACCTCTTTAGGTCGATAAAGAGGTCCAGGAACTAATTGGATTGCATTGTCAACCAAGAGGTCTGATGATTTTAGATGTCTAGTTTGCACTATAAATCGATTTTCAGTGCATTAGATTTGGTTTGGATGTAATTTCGATGAATAAAATTCATTTTGATAAAGGCGAGACATTTTGGACTTGAAATGGTGTGAAGTCTGGGAAGTTTTTGAAGTTTGTATTATTGATTTTATATTTTTCGAAAATATTTTACATTTGTTGAAAGTATTTTATCCGGAGTTGCTTTGGGTTTACTGACTTTGTATTCTGCTGAATAAGGTCTTGACTTTTGTCGTACGCATCTTGTAGTTGCAACTAGAGGTGTGCGCGTGACACAAAATTTACGTGACACGCGTGATTCACGCGTGAATCACGTGAGTCGTAAACAAAATTTGAAGGAACTCTCGTGAATGTGCGTGAATGGGACTAAAATGAATATGTCGTGCGTGAGCGTGCGTGAGAAATAAAATGGGTTCGTGAGTGTGCGTGAATAAAATGTCTGCAAAATCACGCTCACGAAAAAAATCAATATTTAATCCATACTCGTATGTAAATTGAAATTAATTTAGCTCTCGAACTATATTCTATTTTTGAATTTTGTTACCTTTGCTGATTTCCGCTTGGAAAATGTCGTGAGTCTCGTGAATTTGTCATGAATCACGTGAATTGTCGTGAATCGTGCGTGAGTGTGCGTCTTTAAAAGTAGTTCGTGTGTGAGCGTGCGTGAGTAGTGGTTTTCATTTCGTGAATGTGCGTGAGTGGGATTGGCTACCACACGTACCGTGCGTGAGGGTGCGTGAATAAACATTTTGCTTCGTGAATGTGAGTGAAATTTTAGTTACGCGCACACCTCTAGTTGCAACCATAAGTCTTCCGAATGATTTTCTACAAGATCAATTAAATCATCACATAAATTATGAAATTTTTGTACGACGTCCATTTTTATTTGTAAATTGTTCAAAATAATTCGAAATTGAGGCCGAAAAAATTTCCCCGCAAGCAGTCAAAAAATGTCAAATCTGGCAACTCTCATTGAAGATACACCAGAAATAAGGAGAGCCAAGTTTGATGTAGCAAGGAGAGAATGTCACTTGTATTCACATCACATAAATTTCTCTAGATGTTTTGTGTACTATTGGTTGTGTACTTACCGCTTGCTTTGTTTTTTTTTCTACTTGCGTGATATAGATTTCGTTATTGATGCTTTGATGTCGATGATGACGTCACTGGTATTCGATCGTTGATGCACGATGATTTTGTATGTCTCAATATTTTTACACGATATTGTTGTTTTAAAAATGTCCACAATTTTGCACTGAATATATTTTTGCCGATGCTGGCCTTGAAAATGATTTACCGTTAGGAGTACAGTTTTTAAAAAAGAGACGCTTAGTGCCGCATAACTTCACGAATTTTTGAAATTTTGGAAATTGTTATGGTCCAATTTTTTGTTTTACATATGAATGTCACTGCACATCACACAAAAAATGGAAATAGGAAAATTTTAAGTTATTTTTTTTATTCGAAATTTTCCAAAAATCATGAATAAATGTTTTTGTTTTTCCAAATGTCACTTAGGTCATTTTGCGTTTTGTAGCGAGAAAAAATTAAAATTCAAGTATTCATTTTTGCACAAGTCACTTGATTTTGTTGGTTAAAATAATTATAGTTATCGATTAGGATTCGAAAATACTTTTTACACAAAATATATATGATTATTTTATCCGTAGGTCACTGTTCAGAAGTCACTGAGCGTTTTTAATAAAACCGATTTATTATTAAAAACACACTATTCGGTTCGAAGCTGACCAAATGTTTAGTGGGGGCGTAAATTCCCACTAAATTTATATGGGGTTTTGATGGGGGTGAATTCTTAGGTCGATATAGACCTTCCAATTTTTCACTGTATATTTGAGGTCGACTTTGACCTCTAAAGGGTGATACGGTCAAAATTTGGACAATATAAACTTGACGTATTTCTTTCAATTTTGCATTTAAAAAACCTGAACACCCCTCATTTTGAAGGTGTGTGTGTAGAATGTTGCTCCTATTTTGATTTTGGAATTCACTCTTCAGTTGTCAAAATGCCGCCCAAGCAAGATGAGCAGCGTATCAAAATTTTGCTCGCGCATCGCGAAAGTCCGAGCTACTCGCACGCAAAGCTGGCAAAATCGCTAAAAGTTGCCAAATCAACCGTTACGACAGCCAGGAAGTCTGGATCGGGGGGAAATCGAAAACCGGAAGCCGCTGAGACGACAAAGAGAGTTGCCGGTAGTTTCAAGCGAACCCCTAACCTCTCTCTCCGAGATGCCGCAAATAAGTTGGGTGTATCGTCTACAACCGTGCATCGAGCCGGACTATCGACTTACAAGAAGGTAGTGACTCCAAATCGCGATGATAAACAAAATACGACGGCCAAAGTGCGATCCCGGAGGCTGTACACGACGATGCTGACGAAGTTTGACTGCGTGGTAATGGACGACGAAACCTACGTCAAAGCCGACTACAAGCAGCTTCCGGGACAGGAGTTTTATACGGCAAAAGGAAGGGGAAAGGTAGCAGATATTTTCAAGCACATAAAACTGTCAAAGTTCGCAAAGAAATATCTGGTTTGGCAAGCCATCTGTACCTGTGGCTTGAAAAGCAGCATTTCCATAGCTTCCGGGACCGTCAACCAAGAAATTTACGTGAAAGAGTGTTTGAATAAACGTCTGCTGCCTTTCCTGAAGAAACACGGTTGTTCCGTACAGTTTTGGCCGGATTTGACATCTTGCCATTACGGTAAAAAGGCCATGGAGTGGTACGCCGCCAACAACGTGCAGGTGGTTCCCAAGGACAAGAACCTTCCCAACACGCCAGAGCTCCGCCCAATTGAGAAATACTGGGCTATTGTCAAGCGGAACCTAAAGAAGACCAAAAAAACTGCTAAGGACGAGCAGTAGTTCAAGGCAAACTGGCTTTCTGCGGCGAAGAAAGTGGACAAGGTGGCTGTACAAAATCTGATGGCAGGTGTCAAGCGTGAGGCCCGCCAATTCGGATTTGGAAAAGCGAAAGCCTAACTGAATATTTTTCCTGAATTTTATACTAATTGAACTTGAAAAAGAAATTTAATTTGATTTTTTAAATAAACGATTTCACCGATTTACACGCGTTTTCCCTTAACCAAATTTTGACCGTATCACCCTTTAGAAATGTCATTATGTCCGTCCGATTTTACCACACTTTGCCTTTTTATCTTTGATTTAAAACACTTGTTTGTTTGATTTTGAGTTTTTAATATGTTTTATTTTCTATAAAATAAGTTCACAATTCACGTTTTAATATTATCTGTTTTGACTTTGATTTGTTACACTTTGATTTAATATGATAATGTTTGATCTCTATCTTTTTTCTGCTTGGATGTTGTAATGTTACCCGTGCCGAATTTAACGAAAGTCAACGACCAACTGACTTCTTGCTTTCCTTTTCTTTTTCTTTTGCAACAACAACAATTGCAACACTCACTCTACACTGGCTGTAGATGACGTTGAGTGTTGTTATTTTTGTTGTTGTTTATAACAGTTATTCTAATAAGGATGAAAATAAAAACAAACATCAACCATAAATTGAAATGAATAATTTGAAGAGATGTTGACGAATGTAAATGGATAAAAAAATGGAATTTACACTAGGCAACAAAAATTTAAAATAATGAAATGAAAAATTTACAATATGAGATAAAAAATGAAATGAGAAAATAAAATGATTTATTTTTGGTTTAATGTCGTTCGACATTAAACAACTACTCTAATTCATATGAATATCAGGTCTCTTAAAAAAAAAAACTTTTTAACTTTTCTAACTCAAATAAACAAAAAACAAAATACATCTAATAATACTCAGCGAAACTAATATCCAAAACGACGAAGAAACACTACAACATCGAAGGCTTCAATCACACATTTCTAAACAGAACAGGGAGAGGAGGAGGAGGCATAGCTGTATTCATACGTGAGAACATCATTTATGAAACAACAATAATGAACACTATATCTTTCGAAGCTTTAAAAATACAAATTAAAACATCCAACAATAACAATGTAACATTAATACCAGTATACCGACCCCCCAAACAAAGCATCAGCACATTCAGCTCTGAGCTAGAACAATGTGTGATAAATATAAACAGAAAAGGTTAGGTTAAAGTGGCAGCCCGATTAAATTTCAGGCTCACTTAGACTATTCAGTCCATTGTAATACCACATTAACTAAAAGTACCTATTACATATGGGCACTTCTAGTTTTAACCGCTGAACCTTCTCGATTATTTCCTTCTGTTGAACCAACCAGATTATTCAAAGAACATTAGCAGGCTGCTTAAGTTAAAGTTTTCCAGGTCCGCCAGTAATCTAAAGCTATATGCCCTTAAAATGTGCTTACGCCTTACACAAAATGCAGGACACTCACACATGAGGTGTTTAATTGATTCCTTTTCCTCCGCATCATGACAGCTCATGCAATAGTCACTATACTTCGCGCCAATAGTTTTTGAAAAATCGCCTATCAGGCAGCGACCCGTTATAGCAGATATCAGGAGTGATATCTGACGTCTCGAGAACATTAGCATATCTAGTGTGCGGTTTAAGTTGAAATGGGGCCATATTTGCTTGGTGTCGTTACAACCCTTGCAATTATCCCATTGAACATTTGCCACCATAACAGCCTTCACACGCAGTATGAGCTTGCATACTAGGGGCATACCAACAAATTCTAGTTCCCCTGGAATATGTAAGGTAGTCCCTAGCCTCGCCAACTCATCCGCTTCGCAGTTCCCCGGTATGTTCCTATGGCCAGGCACCCATATTAGGTGAATATTGTACTGCTCATTGAGAGATTTGCGGCAGTCGATGGCCGTTTTCGAGTTGAGGAACACAGAGTCCAAGGATTTTATTGCAGGTTGACTGTCTGAGTATATATTAATGCCCACATTTTTTGGAACATTACTTCTCAGCCAATTCGCCACCTCTCTGATTGCTAATATTTCAGCCTGAAAAACACTACAGTGATTAGGCAATCTTTTCGCTATTCGAAGTTCCAGTTCATTAGAATATACTCCGAACCCCACTTGTCCATCCAATTTGGAGCCATCAGTGTAGAAATCTATATATTCTTTATTCCGCGGGGTCTGTGTGCACCACGCCTCACTGTTGGGGATTAGAGTCTCAAACTTTTTGTTGAAAAGTGGACTCGCCAAAGTGTAATCCACTACGTTAGGCACATCTGGCATTATTTTGAGGACAGAACTGTGACCGTAACCTTTCTCCGACCACAGCGATAGTTCGCGCAACCGCACAGCCGTTGTTGCAGCTGACTCAAGGCAATAGATGCAGCATGACATTAAGGGAATTTGTTCCTGTCTTGCTGAATGCGCCTGAAATACACAAACACGCCATACGCTGAACTTTATCTAAACAAGTCGGTTTCTGAAGTGCCGGCCACCAGACTACAGCACCATATAGCATTATAGGTCTCACCACTGCCGTGTATAGCCAATGCACAATTTTTTGTTTTAGTCTCCACTTTTTTCCAATTGCCTTTTTGCACGAGTACAAAGCTACAGTTGTCTTTCTCGCCCTTTCTTCAATATTAAGCTTAAAGTTCAGCTTCCTGTCCAAAATAACGCCAAGGTATTTTGCACAATCACCAAAGGGAATTTCAATACCCCCTAAGGAAATAGGCCTAACCGTGGGAGTTTTGCGATCCTTGCAGTACATGACTAATTCTGTCTTTGCAGGATTTACCCCAAGACCATTGTCTTTCGCCCATTTCTCAGTCATCCGGAGGGCCCTCTGAATAATATCTCTGATTGTGGATGGGAATTTTCCCCTGACTGCCAGAGCCACATCATCTGCATATGCCACCACTTTTATCCTTTCTTTTTCTAGGGTAACCAACATTCCAAAGAAGAGGTGATAGAACTCCTCCTTGGGGAGTGCCTCTGTTCACATACCTTTGTATGTTTGTTTGTCCTAGTGTGGCTGAAATACGTCTCTTCATTAGAAGTTCGTCTAACAGCCTGAGTATACATGGATCAACATTCAGAGTTGTCAGTCCATTTAATATCGAGCTCGGATGGACATTATTGAACGCCCCTTCGATGTCTAGAAACGCCACGATTGTGTATTCTTTGACAGATAGTGAGCTTTCAATAAAGCTGACTAGTTCATGTAGTGCGGTCTCAGTAGACCTGCCCTTCGAGTATGCATGCTGTCGTTTCGAGAACAAACTTGAATCGATGCTAGTTCTAAGATAAATATCTATCATCCTCTCCAGAGTCTTAAGTAGGAATGAGGATAAGCTGATTGGTCGGAAATCCTTCGCTCTCGAGTGAGAGGCTTTTCCCGCTTTAGGTATGAAAACGACTTTTGTTTCCCTCCACTTTCCTGGGATATATGATAAGTTGATACATCCTTTATATATCACCGACAACCAGGGGATAATTTTGTCAGTTACAGCTTGTAACTCCGCCGGAGTAATTCCATCAGGTCCGGGGGATTTGAATGGTCCAAAGCTATTTAGCGCCCATCTTATTCTAGTTTCCGATGCAATTTCCTCGACAGGAAACGACCGCTGAGCAACTGTGGCACCGCCAGTACATGGTTCAACCGTCTGATTCCAAGGAAAATGTGTGTGTGCCTCCAGCGTCTCCTCACTGGACGTTGTCCAATTGCCCTCCGATGTTTTAATGAAACCTGGAGCGGAGTTGGTGGTTGCTAGAACCATCCGTAGTCTGGAAGCCTCGGACGTATTCTCAATACTGCTGCAGTAATCATTCCAAGAGTTATGCTGAGCCTTTCTCAGTTCTCGCTGGTATCCTCTCAGATTCTTCTTGTAAGCGTCCCAGTCCTCAGGGGCTCTGGTGGACTTTGCCTTGTTAAAGAGCTTCCTGCAGGATTTCCTCATATTACTTAATTCCGTAGACCACCATAGTGGTCGATGTTTCCCCCTTGGCTTTCCTCTAGGGCATGCAGCTTTCAGTGAGATGTTGAAGGCCTTAGTAATCCGCTCCGCTGCGTGTTCGATATCTTGCACATTTCTCATATTTGTCTCTGTTATTTCCGGTATCATCATATTGAACGATTCCCTATATTCCAGTCAGCTTTCCTAACATTTGGCGGAAATATGGTCTTGGTGATATGAACATCAAATTTGAAACTGATGTAGCGATGATCTGAGAAGCTGTGTTCACTTAAAACCTGCCACTCAGATATCATTTCATTCAGTTCTTGCGAGGCCAAGGTGATGTCCAAAGCCTCTTGCCTGTTTTTAGTGACAAAGGTTGGGGCATCTCCCTTGTTGCAAACTACCAGATTAGTACGCAAAATAAACTCTATTAGCGACTCTCCCCTTGCATTAGTATCACTACTTCCCCATATACTATGATGTGCATTCGCATCGCATCCCATAATGAGTTTCGTCTTTGTTTTCAGTGACTCCTCCACTAAGGTCTTAACGGCATATGGAGGCATCTCCCTGTCATGTCCCATGTAGACCGAAGATACCCAATATTTGCATTTGTCTATTTCTAAACTGGCAACGACAGTGTCTGTATTGCACATCGAAGGAAGCAGAAACAAGTTGAGCTCGTTTTTAGCAATTATACAGGCTCGATTTACATCATTACTAGTATACTGCAATAGTTTGAACCCCGGAGTACTTAATTCACATATTTTGTTTCTATAAACATATGGTTCTTGAATAAGAACTATATCTATGTCCCCTTTCATCAGGAGAACTTTTAAGGCAGCACATGCAGCCTTACAATGATGAAGATTTATCTGGAGGATCCGTACACACCAAAAAAATTTTTCTGATACAATCACGAAATCAATTGAACCAATTAATTTTTAATTGAAATGTCTTCAATCACAGAAATGATAGTATAAATTAAAAAATTAATTGAAGGTCAATTAAAAAGTTAATTGATCCAATTAAAAAATTAATTGATACTATTATTTTTGTGATTGATTTTTGTTTCAATTAAAAAATTTTTTGAATCAATTAAATTTTTAATTGAATATTTTTTGAAACTCAATTAAAATTTTAATTGGAAAAATTTTCGTGAAATTTTTTTGTGTGTAGGACCATCGAGATTTTCAACAACCGTCACATCAGCCGCTTCAATCGAGTCATCAAGAATGTTCTCTTCAGAGATCTCGGTGACTCTCGCAATAACCATAGGTTCAACTTTGGTGAGTTCTGAGGCAATAGAAACCTCCTCCTCTCGCATACGGTGTCTATCCATGTCTTCAACTTTGGTATCTCCCTCGACTTTGCAAGAGGATCCGCTTACTTCTGATTCAGACAGAGGCTTGTCCATTTCTGAATCCTTTAGCTGATCGGTTTTATATACCTTCATTTGGATATAATGAAAGCCATAACATACACGGCCCTGGGGCTTTGCTAGATGTGGCAAAGACTGAGTGATCAATATAAACACTGCATGCCGTCTTGGTCCATCCACTTCATCCAAACGGCCAACCTTCCAATCAGCTGTTGGAAGATCTGGATTGCATCGTTTCAGTCTATTTAAAATAGATTCAGGGTCAGAAGGGTTTGCAGGTATCCACGCATGTGCTCTGGGTCTAGCCGGTATGTCTTTCTTCTCGACTAACTCTAGAGCAGCTCCTTCCCAAACCTCACCAATTAGTATCAGAGTGGCTTTAAAACATTCTATAGACCTCTGGTCCTCAAATGCGACTAGCTTAAATCGTCCTTGATACCAACCAGCCTCTTGGTGTCGAGGATCTGGGCCGGGAAACTTTTCCAGCACCTGTGAGTAGACGACAGACAGAGCATTCTCAATTTCCCCCCATTTTTGCTTTGGAACCATACCGTCCAATGCTCCTTTATTAATGATAGCCATCACAAGGCTGTCTTTAGCAACTGAGGCAAACGATCTTTGATCCCTTTTGGAGGATGGCAGCTCATCCGGCGATCGTTCCCTTTTTCCAGTCTCAAGAATTTCTTGAGCCCATTTTAAGGAATCGCTTTGTTTAGCCGACAGCGTGCTTGGGTCGACTGATCCTAACTTCTTTAGGATAAACAAAGCATTTCTGCGTTCCTTGAATCTCTTTCGTGAGGGATTACCTCCTTTTGATGTCGTTACCTTAGAAAAAATTCGACTTGTCATAGTGTCGCCACCTGTCGACCCGTCTACAGGTCGACTAATTGGACCTACCTCTTGGTCATTGCCCAGATTTATAACTCCAGTCGATACCCGTCCACTGGGCCCTGAAGTTAGCAACCCAGTGGATGACTTGGAATTTCGCTGCATGGTGGCTTAATATCCCACCACACTTGAAATTCTTAGTAGGTACCTATTACGATGAGTTTATCCGCTATTGAAAAACACGTCCGTTCGACGGTTGAATAGAGAATCGAAAGGGTTAATGATAGCCATCACAAGGCTGTCGATATTTGAGGCAAACGATATTTGATTCCTCATCCGGTGATCGTTCCCTTTTTCCAGCTTCAAGAATTCCCAAAAGCCCATTTTAAGGAATCGCTTTGTTTAGCCGACAACGTGATTGGGTCGACTGATCCTCATTTCTTTAGGATAAACAAAGCATTTCTGCATTCTGCAAAGCATTTAGCATTAGAAAAGGTTCGACTTGTCAAAGTGTCGCCACCCAGTATAGGTATCATTGTGAAACTTCGGCCGCAGCTTTATAATTATGTCAGAACTATTTAATGATAAAATGGAATTGACTGATGACGTTTTGTTATAACCCCCTATATCTCCCGATTTTACTTCTTGGGCTTCTAGAAAATGTACTTTCTATCCGATTTGGCTGAAAATTGAAATCTATAGGTATTTTAGAACCAGAAGTTGGTGTGCTGAAAATGGTGTGTATCGGTCCATGTTTTGGTATAGTTGCCATATAGACCAATCTCCCAATTTTACTTCTTGGGATTCTAGAAACCATAGTTTCTTTCCGATTTCCCTGAAATTGGAAATCTAGAGGTATTTTAGGACCACAAATAGGAGTGGCGAAAATTGTGCCTATCGGTCCATGTATTTATATAGCTCCCATATAGACCGATATCCCGATTTTACTTCTTAGGCTTCTAGAAACTGTATTTTCTATCCGATTTGCCTTAAACTTCAAATACGGAGGTATTTTAGAACCACAAATAAGTGTGAAGAAAATAATGGTTATCGGTTCATGTGTTGGTATAGCCCCCATATAGATCGACCTTCCGATTTTATTTTTTGAGCTTCTAGAAAACATACTTTCTAATGAGGTGAATCAGCCCATGTGTTGGTATAGTCCACATATAGACCGATCTCCCGATTTTACTCTAAGGGCAATATTTTTTATGCGATTTTCATGAAATTGAAAATATTGTTTTATTTTATATATAAAATCATTGTAAAAGACGATTGTTTTATTATTGTTTGTTACGATTATTTTCATCGATATATTTTGAACCACTTAACTTATCACAGATCCAATTATACACGTTTGTTCGCCATCTACATACCTTGCATTCAAGTACAAACAACGATATAATCGCACATTTCTATCTCGAGTTGTAATTTGTTTAGGGGAAAAAGTCAGAAAAACAAAAATAATAAAAAAGAAAGCAGCTGATTTTATCAATTTAGAATCTTGAAATATTAACTAATAAACCACAAAAAATCCCATTGGAGACTACAGGGGGGAACACAACTAAAACTCTAGTTAAAATTTACATATATGGACGAACGAATATTAATTTTATAACAAATTTAAAACAAGTTTTACACATTGTTATTATAAATATTGTTATTATAAATAAAATATAGTTGACACCATTTAATTCAATATTCAAATTTTTCTTTTGTTTTATTTGTTTTAAGCTGCACTTAATTTTATACTTTTAACACTGCAAAATTCAACTTACGTGCTCTCTCTTTTGAAGCCGTTCTTAATGATTACGGAAGGATTAAAACAAAAACAAACTTAAACTTTAAACCCTTGTTTGCATAAGATACATTGTTACCACACTTTTTGACAAACTTCTAACTTTGATTTTTTTACCAATGGGATCGACCACTGTGTACTCGTGCGTATTAGATTTGTGTGTTTGACTTTTGCAAGATTTTAAATAAAATTTATATTCACTTTATGGCAACGCAATCCAGTTTATGGGATGATTTTGATCACAGAGTAGTATTCGTGGTTGTCTAACGGTGAATTACTTTCGTGAGGCTCATTTAGACTTTTCAGTCCATTGTGGTACCACATAAACAGCCTATTTCTGATATCCGAACGAAAGCAATTGCGAACGAACGGTAGTCACTCACTTTCGTCTAGATTTGGGTTTCTGTAACTTCCTTTCGTTCGCATGGCTTACGTTACTGTCAAATGCTAGCATTACCAGATCTCAATTATTTCAATTTCCATATATTTTAAAAATGATTTTCCATAAAATTCAATCTGGCATTGCCGTTCATTTGGCAAACATTTCCCGCTTCTGATATTTAGTTTAGCTCAATATTTTTTTTAACAAATTAGCCCGCGTAGAGAGATAAGGATTTGTATTTCCATATTTCTACAATAATGACAGTTCAGTTCTCAATTTAATAAGTGTTTCATTCGAAATGTATGTGTTTATTCGTGTTAGACTTTCCCTTAAACGCTCTTTATGGTGATTTTAAAGAAAAAGTAGTTCGATATAAATCACTTTTATCACATATTTACATTAAAAGCTTTAGTCAATTTATCAATTATTAAGTTTTTCCTTATTTAATAAAGCCTTTTTCCACAAGACAAAAGGTCTTTACCAAGTGAGTGATTTTGACATTTCAGTTCGACAAAATGCGAACGACTCGAGTTAGAGAAATCCAATTTTAGAGATTACGTTACGTCTTCGTTCGCATTGACTTTCGTTTCGATTTTCGTTTAGATACCCCTCAGAGTAACCAAAATCAGTTGTTTTTCCTTTTGTATGCGAACGACGACTAGAATTCGGATAGCAGCAATAGGCTGTAACCAAAAGTAGCTATTACAGACACTTCTAGGTTTTACCATTGAACCCATCCCATCATTTTCTTTTGTTGAACCAACAAAAATTAACATTTTTTAGGTCCGCCTGTAATATAGTTATATGCTATTCTTTGATAGTTGACCTTTCAATTGTTAATTATATTTGTGTAGTGTGGTTCGAGGTCATGTGAATAAAAAGAGATATTGTTGTTTTTGTGAGTTGTAATTTTTATTTAAATATATCCAATATTGCGAGACATCTCCGATACTCGTCCTCAGGGAAATTACTTTAAACAAAAAGAAAAAACATTTAACACACTAATTAACAAAATAAATCTCAAGACTTCAAAAATACGGATAATTACATTTCTAATTAAAAAACAAGTAAGGAAAGTCTAAAGTCGGGCGGGACCGACTATATTATACCCTGCACCACTTTGTAGATCTAAATTTTCGATACCATATCACATCCGTCAAATATGTTGGGGGCTATATATAAAGGTTTGTCCCAAATACATACATTTAAATATCACTCGATCTGAACAGAATTTGATAGACTTCTACAAAATCTATAGACTCAAAATTTAAGTCGGTTAATGCACTAGGGTGGAACACAATTTTTGTAAAAAAATATGGGAAACGTTTAAATCCGAAGCAATTTTAAGGAAACTTCGAAAAAGTTTATTTATGATTTATCGCTCGATATACATGTATTAGAAGTTTAGGAAAATTAGAGTCATTTTTACAACTTTTCGACTAAGCAGTGGCGATTTTACAAGGAAAATGTTGGTATTTTGACCATTTTTGTCGAAATCAGAAAAACATATATATGGGAGCTATATCTAAATCTGAACCGATATATATGGGAGCTATATCTAAATCTGGCTTCTGGGACCGTATTAGTCCATATCGGGCGAAAGATATATATGGGAGCTATATCTAAATCTGAACCGATTTCAATAAAATTTGGCACACTTGACTACAGTACTAATTGTTCTTCTTGTGCAAAATTGTAAGCAAATTAGGTTAAAACTCTGGCTTCTGGGGCCATATAAGTCCATATCGTGCGAAATATATATATATGGGAGCTATATCTAAATCTGAACCGATTTCTTTCAAAATCAATAGGGATCTATTCTGAGCCAAAACACATACTTGTGCCAAATTTGAAGTCGATTGGACTAAAACTGCGACCTAGACTTTGATTACAAAAATGTGTTCACGGACAGACGGACATCGCTATATCGACTCAAGAGCTCACTCTGAGCATTTTTGCCAAAGACACCATGTGTCCATCTCGTCTCCTTCTGGGTGTTGCAAACATATGCACTAACTTATAATACCCTGTTCCACAGTGTGGAGCAGGGTATAACAATGGACTTGTTCACAAGTGAGTATATTTACAACTAAAAGCTAATTCGTCTTTCTATACTTTTGTTCAATATTTCTATAAATATGTGCACATTTATAATATGTAGCATATCCAGTGTAAATGTCCTTTTATAATTGTTTTCTTGCGTCAAAATATCTACGTCCTTAAAGTTTGGCTTGTGTGTTGTTAAAGTGCAATGCAAGTGCCGTCTTTTGCTCCAATGGCTTATTTGTGGCTATCTTATCAGATTTATGTCCTGAGAGTCTAGTTTTTAATTTGGTTTTCGTTGTACCAACATATACTTTTGGGAGCCACCGTGGTGCAATGGTAAGCATGCCCGCCTTGCATACACAAGGTCGTGGGTTCGATTCCTGCTTCGACCGAACACCAAAAAGTTTTTCAGCGGTGGATTATCCCATCTCAGTAATGCTGGTGACATTTCTGAGGGTTTCAAAGCTTCTCTAAGTGGTTTAACTGAAATATGGAACGCCGTTCGGACTCGGCTATAAAAAGGAGGTCCCTTGTCATTGAGCTTAACATGGAATCGGGCAGCACTCAGTGATAAGGGAGAAGTTCACCAATGTGGTATCACAGTCGACTGGATAGTCTAAGTGAGTCTGATACATCGGGCTGCCACCTAACCTTAGGTTAGGTTAGGTTAGGTGGCAGCCCGATGTATCAGACTCTTTTCCGAATCTTTTACATCGCATTTTAGCCACGTTTGACTTATCTTCTTTCTTAATTTTGTATTTTGTCTTGCTGAGGAATTTATTTACTGTATTGTGAGTCCTCTGTGCAATTTGAAATGTATCCTTATTTAACTTTTTTGGTGACTTAAAACTCTCCGAGAATAGGGGAACATATGTCACGGGTTTATAAATTTTGGGTTCAATTTCGTCATGTTTGGTGTGTTTTCTTTCTTTTACATGTTGAATTAATCTTTTTATTCGGGAAATCATTTAATCGTAATATAGTCCTTATCTTATCCTCGTTGTCCTTATGAAATATTTCGTCGCTAATATCGTGTACTCTTCTTATAAAATTTGTAGGCGTATTCATTGTGATTCGTCTAGGATGTTTAGAGTTGAAATGTATCAATCGGCCTGTGGCTGTTGGCTTTTGATACCAGATACCAGTTAATTTCTATTCCATGTTTGTGCCTTAGAATTATTGTATCTAAGTATGGTATGGAAGAGAATGAGCACAATACTTTAGTATGTTACTGGGAATCCCATCAGGCCCGGGACGAAATGATCATTTTATATTTTCCATATAACTCAGCACAATATTAGGAGATATAGATCTGACGTTTGGAGTTAACAAATTTGTAAAATGATTTTGGATAAAGTTCCAATTCATTTTTGATTTTTGATAGAGAATTGTTGTATGATTGTCTATTCCACGAGCGATTGAGTAATTTTCGTAGCCAGTAGCTGAGCCAGGAAAAATATACTATCTTGTGAATAATACAAAAAAAATTGTGCTATGACTTTGTCGTTCGTTTGTAGATTATAATTCGTGCCAAACAAATAAAATCTAAAATGATTCTAAAATTTGCTGTTATTTCCCACATTTATTACTTTTAAACAATAAAATAAAAAACAAAATTACCTTGTTATGTTACACTGTAAATATCTTGGTACTGTAACTTATTTATTTAAGTTAATAATTATAATACATTTATCAGATAATTAAAAAAAACTTGCTACCAAAAAGCTTTTTGAAATAGGGAACTTTTGTTCTTTTTTCAACCATTTACTTACAAATGAGACAACAACCCTAACGAGTTTTCAATATAACCTTTAAATTTCCTATATGTGACACAGGTGTTAACAACAACGGTTGCGGGATTGAATGTGTGGCTGAAGGATTTGTAAGGCTATTTGTAGACACAATATCCATAGGTCACGATATCGTATCCAGACATGCGATCGATTTTCCAATAAAAGTGAAAATAACACCAAAACCTCCTAGGCAAAAACGAATCTTGTGGGACCAATTTCATAACATACAGTATCCACATGGTTACATGCCTAGAGATAATTTAAGAATTAAATCTGACCCTCTAGACTGGAGGGGCGATCACATTCACACAAATTTTCGCGACATGTACCACCATTTAAGAAATAACGGATACTACATTGATATTTTGGGATCTCCGTACACATGCTTTAATGCCAGCGAATATGGAACTTTACTAATTGTGGATCCCGAAGAAGAATTTTTTGATGAAGAAATTTATAAACTACAGAGCGACGTTTTTGAACATGGACTTAGTGTGGTTATATTTGCTGATTGGTATAATACGACTGTAATGAAAAGAATGCAATTTTTTGACGAAAATACCAGAGATTGGTGGACTCCAGATACAGGTGGGGCAAACATTCCAGCCCTAAATGATTTGTTGTTTGGTTTCGGAGTGTCATTAAGTGACATAGTCGCTGAAGGCTATTTCGGGTTTGGGGACACAGGAAGTCAAACATATTATGGAAGTGGAACAACTTTAAACACGTTCCCTGTAGATGATAAAAGTATAATTATAACAGCCACCTTGAACGATCAAGGATCTGAGGTAAGCACCCACACACATTAACACTATTATTCATTACATTCATTTTCAGCGCCCTCTACGGGGTTAAACAACACCTCAGAGACGGGTTAAACTACACTGAAAGAATATTTGCCTAATAAGGTGGCTGCCCTTGGTGAGCCCAGTTTCAACCACAAAACAAGTTTTGTCACGGTGAAATATTTAATCTTTGGATTTAAAACAAGCTTCCAGATTAAGATTTCTTTTGAAAATGATGAATTTGTGATTTAAATCTTATCCTGACAAAGATGCATACATATTTTCTAGGACATTCTAGGACCAACTTTCCATTCAGATAGTTTTTGAAGTACAATGTGAATACCAATTCTGTCGAAGGCTTTAACAAAATCTACCGACAGTACAGACGTATGATTTCTTTTCGAGCTGTTCATGCATATGGGATGATCAATATTCCAGCAAAAAAAGTGTCGCCAAAAAGTAATGAAAATGTTCTTTTGGATCCGGGAGTAGTGCAAAATTGACGCAGAAGCGATGAATTTACCATTGACTTGTCATAGGACCGAAGTCCTCCATTTCAACAGCCGTTACACTGAATTTGCATCACTTCTGTAGGCGTGATCCGAATTCAATGTTTTGGATGTAAATTAAAAAATTCTGTGATATTTGGTCATTTTTTTATTTTTAATTAATTTTTTATAATTTTTAATGGACTCTAACGCTCAAATATTTTCAAAAATTCACAATTTTCTCAGATTGGATTTAACATTTTGTTCGACAAAATTTAAGTAATTTGTACCATTTTATGAATTTTTACTCTGTTTTTAAGCTATTTGAAGCAAAAAAGTTAACATTATCCATTAAAAATATGAAAAAAATCTAGTTATAAAAAATTGAATTAAAAGAACTTCCTGTGGAGTTAAAATAAGGAACATCATTGGGAGTACATCTTTTGGAAGTGCTTTTAAAGTTGTGCCTTTGGAAGAACTTCCAATTTTTTTTTGCTGGGATATAACAAAGCATCACAGTCCTGGTTAAAAACCCATCTGATGTGGGGATAGTAGTTTATGATATTCTGTCCAAACCTGCACTTTTTCCCTTTTTCTTCTGAAGTGCAAGAAAGCGCTTTCGCAGTGTCTCTGTGATTTATATAAAATTTTAATATATTGTGTTACTTTTTCGAGTGTTAAACACTGGAAGATTAAAATTACTGATACAATCTACTTGGAAACAGTGAAGGTGAGTTTTCTGTAGAAAACATTGATTTCTAAATTTTGATTGAACGATCATTTGTGTATGTGTTGGTGGGTTTATTTTGGATGGCTCCTTGTATTGTCATAGATTGAAATTGTTTTTGTTTTCTGTTGCAAATTTTTCTCCCCTTATGCTTTTACCTCCTTCATTAACACTCACTCATATGTGGTTCATTAATACTCAACAACAACAATCTTAATTTATACATACTATAATAATCTATTATCATTTCCTTTCACTGAAAATTTGCTTTTATTCTCAAATATTCACTTTCTTTCTTTTTGCTCTAATTTTCACTTTGTTTTATTTTGTATCTTTGTTTTTGAGAGGGGGCATACACTATTATTCTCTTTGTTCCTTTGTTTTTCTTGGTTGGTTTTTCTCCTCAATTTAAATCACCTGTCATTATCTCTCCTCTTACTGATTTTGAATCTGGCAATGCTGAAGGACATTGCATAGTATTTATATGAAAGATGGTGGTTAGCATCTACTCGCCGATAGATGACACTGTAGTTTTTATCTATAAAAATGGGGCTTGATATATACTCGCCGATAGATGGCGTTAGTAGCATAAGAAGTGTATTTTATTATGTTTTCTTGACTTTAAGATTTTCCGCAAGTGTTTGTTCTTTTTTAAGAGGAAATCTTTGCAAATTGATTTAGGAAACATGAGTGATAACGTTAACGTGAGATCAGATGGTTACATTGCTGACGATTTAGCCTCGAATGCATCGTCGACACTTTCGAGGGCATCCTTGAAAAATGCTAGACTATGCATTCATAGGGTGGAGAAGATGGATGAGTTGGCGAAAATGGAGGCCGTGCGGCTAGGAATGCAAGAGCTCTTGTTGGCGAGCTCGAGAAAAGGAAAAATATTCCGAATATTGCGATCAGCGAAGCAGGTTCACTAATGAAGGCGATGCGCGATGTGGGTGTGTCTGCACCCTCAAAACAAAATCGCTTCTGTAACATATACTCCCAAACACATTTTGCTTCGGAAAGAAACCGCCTGAAATAAAAACAAGACAACTTGAATCTAACAAGCAGAAAGAGCTTATTCCATAATTTTCTTTGGAAAAACTCAACTAGAGTTGGGTTTCTAGTTGAGTTTTTCCAAAGAAAATCAGATGATTTTACCCCAAAATCTACAACCACCAATTCAATCAATACTTCGGGTAATGCGAGGAAGAAGCCCAGGAGAGATGATTCCTGTGTCATTGACGTTTCATCATTTGACCCGAATGAACAAAATCGTTTCTCGATTCTGGGTGAATTACAGTTCAAAGACGTTTACTCCGTGAACTCCAGTATAACCGCCAACAGCAGTAAGAGAAAAAGCATCATTGACAACAACAAAGCCTCTGTTAGCAATAATACTACTGTGACCTCACAAAGGCCAAAGTTCTGTCCGCCTATCTTTTTATATGATCAAAATATAAAAGATCTTGTTGCCCAACTGGAATCTAAAACACCGAAAATAATTTTTAAAATTAAAAATGTAAATAGACGGAAAAGTAAAATATACTTCTTAGATGTTGCTGTACACTCTGAAATGATGGCAATCCTACGAAAACAAGGTGTGAAGTCTTACTCATTTACTCCTAAAGAACTAAAGCAGGAATCCTGCATCACACGACAACTGCTGATGAAATTAAAGATGAATTAGACAGTGGCCTGCCAGGTGTAGTAGCAAAAGTATCGAAATTCACTACTCCTTTTTCCTTCAAAAAAAATTTGACACCGGTCTCTTTCTCGTGACTTTGCATCCAGGAAAAACTAAAGTAGACTTAAACATTCTTAAATTCATTCTGAACCAAAGCATATCTTGGGAAAGACCCAACAAAAAACAGGGCGAAATTCAGTGCCGCCGCTGCCAACTATGGGACCATATCGCCAAAAATTGTAACGCCGCCTTTCAATGTGTTAAATGTGATCAAAAACATGAACCTGGCAACTGCCTGAGGAAACCCCAAGACGGCACTCAACCCAGCTGTGTTAATTGTCATGAAGTTGGGCACCCAGCAAACTGGAAAGGTTGCCCGGCATTCATTAAGTATGTTAAAGAAAAAAAGGAAAGGTCTGCTAAAGCACGTATTGAGAAAGAAATTGCAGCTGCCAATGTCAACAAGCTTACCTCATCTCATATCATGCCTGGTAAGTCTTTTGCGAAGTGCCTTAAATCACCTTTACAGGACAAACCAAAATCATTAGTTGATGAATTCCTTAAACTTGCGTCATTTTTCTTAGAGCCGGAAGAACTATCACTGGATCAGGAAATAGAGTTATTCCTCAAAAATTTCCGTAAAATGTCAAAAACTGATGCGAAAGCTGAATTTCTACGTCTATACAACAAAATTAAAAATGGTCCATAATGTTTTACGTGTTATGACCTTTAACGTTCGACCTTTGGTAGACAGAAGTCGCCAAATCGATCTCCACAACACATTAAAATTCAATAACATTGACATTTGTTTTGTTCAGGAAAGTCATCTGAGCAGATTCTCACATATCTTTTTTGAGGAATATATGTTCTTTCGGGACAAATCACCTCTTGGTGTTGCAGTACTCATTAAGAAATCTCTTTCTTTTTTTGATATTTATCTAGATGACATCAAATTCAATACAAGATTCCTGGCTCTGAATTTAACACATAACCAACTTTCAAAAACATTCCTGATTGGCTCAGTTTATTTACCTTCTAATTTTCCCAGTAGTGACCTTCGTGAGGGGCTGAACAAAATCTTAGCTACTGCATGTAATTATGATGGCTTTATTCTCGGCGGAGATTTAAATTCTAAAAGTCCAACCTGGGGCGACAATATTGAAAACATGAATGGTAGAACACTTTCCAATTGGCTGGAAGACAATGTTCTTAACATTTCTCGCATCTGTGACAGATCGCCATCATATCCATACGGATCCTCCTGTTTGGACCATTTTTTAATAAGTAGCCACCTGCTGAATAAGGATCAACCTAATTTCAAAATCTCAAGCCTACCTTCATTCTCGGACCATTTTCCCTTGAAATTGGTTCTAAAATTAGAAGAAACGGACCTTGTAACTAGTAGCCTACCATCTTTTTTCTCATTCAAGAATACAAACTGGACAAATTTCAGCCGCGATCTTGAAGAATCTTCTGTATGCCTAATGCCACCAGTAAATAGAAACCTGCAGAATGATGAAATAGATACATTAATTGCAAACTTCACAACTACCTTCAATACTTTCGCCTCTGATCACAGCGTGAGAGTGGAAGTAAAAAACCACAAGGCTCCAATATCAGATAAAATCAAAAAATTTTTTCGCACAAAATAAGTTGGCAAAAGGAACTGAAAAGAATTTACCATCGCGATGGAAACAGATGTTCCTCTGAATATAGAACTCTTTCAATTCAAATCAATCTTCTAAAGAATATCATCAAAGAGCTGATTAATATGGAACAAGCTAATTTCTTAAATAGGAAAATATCCCAACTAAGGCCTAGTTCTACAACCTTCAAAAAAGTCCACAATATCATTGGCAGGAAAAAATCCACCTTCTGCAACAAATTGAAAATTAACGAGACATCGGTGACGGATAAAGAGGTAATAAAGGAGCGCTTCTTAGACTTTTATTCGACAGCATATACGGAAAACATCCCGGATCACCCTGCTATTGACCTCCATAGTCGGGTAGCCTCTAGTCTCGAGTCTGTCCCTTCACATATCTACTCTTTCGATGATTCATTGAACTCCTTGAACGGGACCGATTCTTACCACTTTACTGAAATCTCCACGATTAGAGAGATAATCTCCTCACTTAACTCGAAGAAATCGAGCGGACTTGATAAAATCCCAAACTTCTTATTGAAAAAGATGCCCAATGCAGCACTGAAGCTACTAGCGATAATATTTAATAACTGTTTAAACAACGGCTATTTTCCATCAGCTTGGAAGTCCTCGAGGATAATTCCAATAAAAAAGAAAAATTCAGGCCTTAACATCAACGACTATCGTCCAATCTCTCTTCTCTCAAACCTGGGGAAAGTTTTTGAAAACATATTGAAGAGTAAATTGGACAAAGAATTCTCTGTCGAACCTATATTTCCCTTACAATTTGGATTTAGAGCAGGTCATTCGACTCAACATGCTCTATTGAACTTTCATAATGATGTAACAAACAGCCTCAGGAAAAAGTGCGCAACAGTAGCCATCTCATTGGACATAGAAAAGGCCTTTGATTCTGCATGCCACATGGACATACTATACAAACTTATTGATCTTCAAGTGGACCCTTTCCTGATAAAAATCTTCAAGAGCTATTTCACTGATCGTCACTTCTGCATTGACATAAACGGTTCTTTATCAAGCTTTGGTTCCGTCAAAAGCGGCGTCCCGCAAGGAAGTGTGCTGGCACCTTTCCTTTTTAACTTGCTACTCTATGACTTCCCCCATGTGAGGGATCATTCTAAAGCGATACTATATGCTGACGACTGTATTATTTATGCTCACGATGCCTTTCCGATTAAAGCGTTAGAGGCGGCAGCAGATCATCTTAGTATTATTGCTGAGTACTATAGGAAATGGAGAGAGAAAAAAACATGGCACGTGAATAGACGTCATTTCTTGCCGCATGTGAAAATTATCATTTTTGCAAAGTAAAAGTACTTTAATATATCTATTATGTATCGCAAATTAAAATTTTGTTTACTAAAGTTATAAGTGATATCGAAGATTTATGAAAGTGAAACAAAATGAACACATAATATTAAAATAAAATATTAAAAAGTTGGTATATTACTTTTTGCGAGTGAAAGACATATAACAAAAACAAATAGATTGGGAGCATAAAGCTTAAAAACGCCGTATGAAACATTCTGTGCAAAAAAAGAAAAAAAAAAAAAAACAAAACAAAACAAAAAAATAAAATACAAAAAAAATCTCTTTAGCCTCTCTCTTAAATTAAATAGTACAAACTCCACAATATCTAGCATATGTCTATAGAATAATTGTGAATAATTGCTGTTTTGCAAAGAGTGAAACAAAGAAGAAAAACAAGAGGACAAACAAATATAATAGATTTGACATTCACATATTAATAAGGAACTAAACACAACTCTCGGCGACTGAAACCATAAGAAGGTGAAAGAACAAATAAAATTAAACGATAATTTGATAAACCAAAAAATAGCAATGAAAGCGAAGTGTTTTAAGTGCAAGAAAGACTGCTCTAGAGATAATGTTGGTTGTTCACTTTGTAGTAAACAATTCCACATTTCTTGTGCCGCTGAAGTAGTTCCTGGGATGACTGTTGCTATCGTGGAAATTATCAAGAAAAACCAAGGTCTGAGTTTTCAATGTGTGGATTGTAAAGACCGGATAGAAAATAATGCATCCAGTTCGAAATCGGTTGCAGGTGCTGATAATGTGACGAAGAAACTAGATGCGTTGGAAAGTAAATTGGAAAAGTTGTCAAATGTTGTGGCGGAGAATATTTTGCCTCAGTTAAATTCAATAAAGGTCGATATTGGAAATTTTTCTGCTCATCTTCAGAAATTCGAAAATGTCACGAATGCAAAAATAGACGAGAATAACAATGTGCGAAAAATTATTAACAGAAGCGATGTTCTGATTAGTGGTCTCCCAACAACTATAAATAACAGCGAGTTATACACTACTGTGGAAAAGATCGGTCAGGTATTAGGTGTTCCATTAGAGCCCTACGATCTGAATTTCTGCACATGGATTCGAAATAAGAAAGTTGTTTTAGCAAAATTTAATTCTATTCGGAAAAAAGATGAGCTGTTTGTTCAGTACTTTAAGAACAAGAACCTTCAGCTAAACCAAATATTGGACACTGATATATCATCACGTGTATACATCAATGATCATTTAACTCCAATAGTAGCAAATCTACAATTTATGTGCCGCAAACTTGTTAAGGAAGGCAAAATATCTAAATTTCGCATTAAAAGCTCAACATATCCAGAAGCAAAAATTCTATTAGCAAACGGCGAAGAGAAATCTGTGAGATATGACAAAATGTCTGAATTTTTTGCTGGAAGTACCACCAATAATGCTGCTGTATTGTAAATTCTGTATTGTAACATCCAGTACATTGTATTCATTCTGTATATCAAAATTTAAATAAAATATGTCAAATATGTTAATTAATTATGTATAGATAGTTAATCAAATGAATTATAAATTATATTGGAATCTATGGTAGTAATTTTTTTTCTATTTTCCGCTTTTAGTTTTAAAATTGATAAAAAAAAGAAAGGCCATAAAAATATGATGATATGCATTTAGCTTTGATAGTGTTAGTACAAAAAAAAAAGGAATTAACACCATACTTGCAGTAAGACAGTTTTGTTATTGTGATGGCAAAACTGTTTTATTTTTTTATTTAGCTATTTTATTGAAAGTTTTCACAAATTTCGGTGTCGATAGCACTCACTTATTAATAAAATGCCTGAAATGCTTTTTGACTGAAAAGTAAAATAATTGAAAATAGTAAATTAAGTATTGTTCCAACACAAAATGAAAACAACTAATCCAATTTATGCATTCTTTTCTTTATTGTCTTTGCTTAAAGTGTAACATAAAGCTGGTATGATGTTCGATCGAACTTGATTGAGAGGAATGTTAAAATGTATGGTGGATTGTATAATAAGTTACGGAACGGTCACACTGGGCAAATCTTTGACAAAAATCATAAAGAAATCGTTGTCGCTATACTACTAGCAAATACTTTTAGCTCAAATTGGGTGTATATGTGGTGATATACACAGGAATATTTCCCAAAAAGAAAAAACGAGTAAAAAAGTTTCACATTCATTTTGGTCAATTATTTGGCTAGTATGACCAAAACCCATAGTCGATTCGCTTGAAACATGTTTGTTAAATGAAATATATTAAATATATATTCATTCATTATAATTGTGTAATAAAATTTTGTACGAAGATGTTTCGAGTTCTGTCAGAGGATGATATTTTCTTTTGTATCCTAAAACATTACTTCTATACTTTAAGGAATACTTTTTTAATTTGTTTAATTTTCTTTATAGATATATGTATATATCCTTCTTTTCATTTAATGATAGTTTTGCGAGTAGTTTAAGGAAAAATATGTGGAAAGAAATGAAAATATATTTTCTAAGAATTAGTTATAAGTTTTTTTATTCATTTTGCTATAAATTTTTCATGAAATCATGGATATGGGGGGTTTCTCTATACAAACTCAATGAATAATAATTTAGGACCCATTATCAACAAAAGCGTAATTGATAATTTGAACTTGAATAGCAGGGATTTAAACCTTATTCATTTAAATGCACAAAGCTTGGTGCCAAGAGCTTCCATGTCAAAGCTGGATGAATTGCGGAACTTGTTTGAAAGTATGGTGTTCGATGTTATCGGGGTATCGGAGACATGGCTAAACCACTGTGTTTTGGATAGCGCTATAGAAATCCACGGATATAGGGTTTATAGGAATGATAGGTCTGTGAGGAGAGGAGGTGGTGTATGCACGTATATCCGCTCGGATATAAGAGCTAGGGTTGTGCACGAGATAATGGATGAGGGTGTTGCGGAAGGGATTTTGGTTGAAGTGGATGCAGCGGACGCTACGAAAATCTTGTTGGGAGTGCTATATTTGCCATACGGTGGAATATCCCAATGTGAAAACGATCTTGCGGATTATGTAGCACGGTACAATGTGGTAGTTTTGATGGGCGATTACAATATTGATTTATTCCAACAGGGCAGTTACATGAGGAGTGTTTGTGGGAGAATGGGACTGGAAATAATTCATAACTGTTTGCCAACTCATTTCAATTTATGTACACAGAGGTGTTCTTTGTTAGATTATTATTTGGTTTCCGATCCTGGAATGGTTACTAACTTTAGTCAATTTCAGTTCCCAGCTTTAAATTCCTACCATGCTCTTATTTCTTTGTCTGTGGCTATTGTCGCTGAGAAAGATTCTGAAATATTTTTAATTCGTGATTATAGGAATTTCAACCTTGACTTATGCGAAAGAGACTTTGGAAGAATAGATTTTTCGGAAATGTATAGGCAGGATGTGAACTATCAAGTCGAATTTATGACTCAACATGTTATGGATATATTTAATAGACATGTCCCACTTAGACGAATAAGGCGATCCAACCCCATTGATTGGATGCACCATTCATCGGTCCACATAGCGAGCGAGAAAAGGGATATGGCTTATAGGTCCTTTATGGAAAGTAGATCTGCCCGGAACTGGCAAATTTATAGCAGATACAGGAATAGGGCCAAATCTGTAATTCGTAAACGAAGGAATCTGTTTTTTCAGGGTACTTTACAATCATCGTCGCAGGCAGGCTTGTGGAAGAGATTTGAAAGTTTGGATATTGCAGGTACTAATGGCATGGGGAATGGCGATTTGGATGTGGAAAGATGTAATGATCATTTTATATTGGAGCCTCCACAGAATCCATCAGACCTAATATATAGACAGACGACGGGCTTTAGAGAAGATGCTGAATTTGAATTTCGAGCTATCGATGAGTTTGATGTATGGGATAGTTTGAACAGGATTAAATCTAAGGCAATAGGTGCTAATGGAATATCCACCAGATTCGTAAAGTTGATATTTCCTTTCATTTTCCGACATCTGGTTTTTTTATATAATACTATATTGATGACTTCCAGCTACCCGGATGCGTGGAAAATTGCAAGGGTTGTACCATTGCCGAAAAGGAATAAACCGTCTAGTTATTGTGATTTTAGGCCAATTAGCATATTACCCGTGTTTTCAAAGATGTTTGAGAATTTGATAAATTCCCAGATAATGGCAAACGAACCGGTGCGTAGAGGGTTTTCGGATTTCCAATCAGGTTTCAGACGAAACTTCAGTACTACTTCGTTAATGGCTTCTTTTACAGATGATATTAGGAGGAACACTGACAACAAGCTTGTATCTATTTTAATTAGCCTCGATCTAAGTAGAGCTTTCGAGTCAGTCTGCCATGAAGTTTTGCTGAATAAATTATACACTCAATTTGGTTTCTCAAGGACTTCATGTTCGCTGGTTGAATCCTTTTTGTTTTGTAGGAAACAGTTCGTACAATTTGCAGGGATGATTTCTGGTACGAGGGTAGTGTCCAGAGGAGTTCCCCAAGGGTCGGTATTAATTTAATTTAATTTAATTTAATTTAATTTAATTTAATCTAATTTAATTTAATTTAATTTAATTTAATTTAATTTAATTTAATTTAATTAAATTTAATTTAATTTAATTTAATTTAATTTAATTTAATTTAATTTAATTTAATTTAATTTAATTTAATTTAATTTAATTTAATTTAATTTAATTTAATTTAATTTAATTTAATTTAATTTAATTTAATTTAATTTAATTTAATTTAATTTAATTTAATTTAATTTAATTTAATTTAATTTAATTTAATTTAATTTAATTTAATTTAATTTAATTTAATTTAATTTAATTTAATTTAATTTAATTTAATTTAATTTAATTTAATTTAATTTAATTTAATTTAATTTAATTTAATTTAATTTAATTTAATTTAATTTAATTTAATTTAATTTAATTTAATTTAATTTAATTTAATTTAATTTAATTTAATTTAATTTAATTTAATTTAATTTAATTTAATTTAATTTAATTTAATTTAATTTAATTTAATTTAATTTAATTTAATTTAATTTAATTTAATTTAATTTAATTTAATTTAATTTAATTTAATTTAATTTAATTTAATTTAATTTAATTTAATTTAATTTAATTTAATTTAATTTAATTTAATTTAATTTAATTTAATTTAATTTAATTTAATTTAATTTAATTATATGGTGAAAATCGATAACGAAACAAGCAGCAGTAGAAAAACGATGTATGGAGTGCCGCAAGGATCTAAACTTGGACCAATTCTGTACATTATATACGCTAATGATCTGATGAATGTTATAAGAAAAGGAACTGTATTCGCATACGCCGACGATACCGCGATTATAGTTTCAAATAAATGCTTACAAACGGCCACACAAATCATGCAGCAAGAGACGGATGTAATTAACAGATGGTGCCATGACAATGGGTTAATCATTAATGTCTCTAAAACAAAACTTATGCATTTCAAACCACAGAATATGCCGAATACACACATCAATATTACATTCCATGACACGGAGTGCTTACATAAAAATGTCACAAACCAACACGCATTAAATGACGCATGTGTAACTAATGTAGAAATGGTAAACACTTATAAATATCTGGGAGTATACTTAGACAGCAACTTTAAATGGAAATCTCAGCAAGAACATTTACAAAGGAAGCTTCGAAAATCGTCATATGCACTGTATCATCTGAGCCTTTGTTCGTCTTTCTATGTTCTTAAGCAAGCGTATTTCGCTCTGAGTGAGTCTTATATTAGACACGGTATAACAGCGTGGGGAAATGGCGGAAGTTGTAGAATATTGCAAGCAGCTCAAGACAAAATTATCAAGTTATTATACAAGAACTATCTACGATTTACAGAAAGAAATAGTACAAGAAACATTCAAACTATTTCCCACATGTATAAAGATTTGGAGTTATTAAACATCAAAGGCTTATACAACACAACAATTATACAATTATAAATTAAATTTAATTTAATTTAATTTAATTTAATTTAATTTAATTTAATTTAATTTAATTTAATATAATTTAATTTAATTTAATTTAATTTAATTTAATTTAATTTAATTTAATTTAATTTAATTTAATTTAATTTAATTTAATTTAATTTAATTTAATTTAATTTAATTTAATTTAATTTAATTTAATTTAATTTAATTTAATTTAATTTAATTTAATTTAATTTAATTTAATTTAATTTAATTTAATTTAATTTAATTTAATTTAATTTAATTTAATTTAATTTAATTTAATTTAATTTAATTTAATTTAATTTAATTTAATTTAATTTAATTTAATTGAATTTAATTTAATTTAATTTAATTTAATTTAATTTAATTTTTTTTTTTTTTTTTTTTTTTTTTTTTTTTTTTTTTTATAATTTCCTTTATTGAATAATTCATTTATCATTACACAATAATATAGACCCGCGAAACCATTGCGGTTTTTCTGCAGGAAAGTATTGAAGTGTCTTGAAGAGACTTAATGTTATAAAAGAAGTATTATATAAAAATTCTTAAATACATTAAATAATTATAATATTCAAAGTTAATTTAGTTTTTCATTGATTTTCAAGTAAATAGTCTTTTAAATTCTTTTTTAATTTCAATTTATCTTTGAGATTAAATAAATTCAAAGGTAATGCATTTAAAATATTCGGTAATTGAATGGCCAAAGAATTCTTCCCGTATGTGGTTCTATGCCTCGGGATTTTGTAGCGTCCTTCTTTCTTCCTTCTTGTGTTCTGTTGATGATCAATCCGTTCCAACAAGCTTTGATCGTCAAAAAATTCTGCGCAGACCGTTATTTTATGAATACTTTGAATATTGAGCAATCTCTCACTGCGCATAAATTGTTTTACATAGTTGTTGTTAGGGTTTGTAGTGTTTGTGAAACCAAAATAAGCATGTTGTGTAGTGTTAACTGTGTTTGTATCACTGTGGGTGTTACAGGTTTGTGTTATGTTATCATCTCTTCTGATAGTTGTTGGAATGTTGTATGTTGTGTTTGTTAGTGTGTATTGAGTTCGGTTGTTACCATATCCGTTTCCATTATTTATAGATTCAATGTTGTTGCTGTGTGTTATGTTATCGTCTCTGAGAGTTGTGTTTGTAGTTGAAATGTTATGAGTTGTATTTGTTGGTGTGTGTTGATTTCTGCTGTTTCCGTCTCTGTTGCCAGTATTTATAAAATCAATGTTGGAGTCAGCCATATTATAGTTGTTGGTGTTTTGAATTGAGTAATCATTGGGTGAGATTAAGAGTTCTGTATAACGTTTTGACTGTATGATATTTTTAATTAAGCGATATTGTGTATTCTGTAAAGATTTACAGTATGTAGAGTTTCCCCAGGCTATAATTCCATATCTGAGATATGATTCACATAGAGAAAGGTACGCTTGTTTAACAACATGAGGTGGAGCGCAGTTACGTAAATGAAAGAGTGCGTACGACGATTGGTGAAGTTTTTTCTGAAGATTATCAATATGCGGTTTCCATTTAAATTTATTATCAACCAGAATCCCCAAGTATTTGTATATTTGCACTCTTTCAATTGTGTTTTGACAATTATCATTGGAAGGATTTCTTTGAGAATCATGTAAACACTTGTAGTCATGGAAAATTATATCAATGTTTGTATCTGGTATGTGTGGAGGTTTTATGTGCATGATTTTTGTCTTTGTAAAATTGATAACTAGACCGTTATCGTGGCACCATTTGATGAGATTGTTGAATTCCTTCTGCATAGTTCGCTGTGCTGTGTCTAAATCTTTATGCTTTACGACAATAGCTGTATCGTCAGCATACGCATATGCAGTGCAGTTTTTGAGTATATTGAGCATTTCATTAGCATATATAATATATAAAATCGGACCAAGTTTAGATCCCTGTGGAACGCCATGCGATATATTCTGTTCATTGCTGAGACTTGTATCTATTTTTACGTGGTAGGATCGAAATTGAAGATAATTGCGGAACCAATTGAGACAGTTTCCACGTATACCATTCCTTTCTAGGGCATCTATAAGTTTGGAATGTGACAGAGTGTCAAATGCTTTGCTGAAGTCAATAAAAGTTACCAAACAGTTTAAATTATTGTCCAAACTAGAATTAATCTCATTTGTAAATCTACCAAGAAGTTTATTTATGCTTTTTCCTTTTTGGAAGCCATATTGATTGTGGTGTATAACCTTATATTTCTTAAGAAAATCCATGAGCCTCCTAACCATCACTTCTTCCATTACTTTTTCAATTACTGGTAGTATTGATATAGGCCTATAGTTATTAAAATCATTCTTTATCCCGTTTTTGAAAATTGGCCTAATCAAAGATGTTTTTAATAATTTTGGAATTACAGCATCATTCATACTCTGGTTTATAAGAGATGTTATTACCGGCGTGAGCATTTGTGAGTAGTTTCGTAAATCTTTAGCACGTATGTTGTCAACACCAGCACTTTTCTTTATATTTAAATGGCTAAGAATGTTAAAAATTTCTTCTTCGTCTGTGTGGTACAAGAACAAAGTATTGGATATTCTTCTTTCGCTGTAAATACAAGTCTTAATATCACATTCATGTATGATTTTATTTACATTTTCCCTGAATTGAATAGCAAAGTTATTCGTACCAGACATTATATTCTCATTTTTAAAATTGCTTTTAATCATCTCATCAACACATTCTGATTTTTTGCCAATAATCTCATTAATTATCCTCCATGAGGACCTAATGTCACTTCTCCGTTTTATTAACTCTATTCTGTAATATTCATTTTTGGCGTATACAAGGATTTTGTTGACTTTGTTTCTGAATTGTTTATATTGGTTTTCATAAGATTCATTATTACGATTGTTTTTCCATTTCTTGTACAAGTGGTCGCGCACGTTACACATTTTAATTAAACCACTATTCATCCAAGGATTTGGTTTTCTTCTTTTGTTTTTAAATATTTTTATTTCTTTTGATTTGTCATAAATCTCACAGAATACATTATGTATCTCTCTGAAAAGATCATGTGTGTTTGTATTTCTTTGCATTACCAAATTCCAATCTACATCATTAATGCATCTATTAAATTTTACCTCACTTATCACACTACCCACATTAATATTTTTGTTTTGTTCTCCCGTATAGTCATCAGTAAACAACATTGCATAAAGAGAGTAGTGATCAGATATAGTTGTTGTTACTACAGCAGAATATATCTTCGTATTTTTTGGTTTTGATTCGTTGCATCTCACGAAGAGATGATCAATACAAGTTTTCGTGTCGTTATGAATATTTTCTCTTGTTGTTTCATTTATTATGCATTTCAAGCCATGCGACGAGAGAATGTCTATATAATTGTTTGTTGTGATGTTGAGCTTCATTATGTCAAGATTCATGTCTCCAACAACTATTAAGTTTTGTTTTTTATTTATATTCTTTATGTTATGTTCCATCTCAATCATAAATTGGTTAACATTCAGAGAAGGAGGGCGATATATTGTGAGCAATGAAGCGCTCTCTTTATTTATTTCTAAATCAATTTTTAGACATTCATGAGAATGCATATTTAAGAGAGTAGAAGAGTAGTTAATGGTTTCTTTTATGTACACAGCAATACCTCCTCCTCTACCTGTTCTATTAGCAAACACTGTGTTGAAACCACGTATCATGTAAAATTGGTTTTCATTGTCATTGATATTGGTTTCCACTAGAACTATAATATCAACTTTTTTTATTTGTGCATCAATGCCAGCCAAGAAAGGAACAAAATTTTTTCTCAGTGATCTTATGTTCATATATATTAAAGAAAGTGAGCCATCAATTACCGGTTGGTTTATTTTAGAGAAATTTTCCAGTGTTAAAGTTTGTGGTATATTCATCGCAATTTGGATTGTCATACAAAAATGGAAAAAAACAATAAATGATAGAAATACACACTTCTGTATTGTTTTAATATTGTTTATTAATTTTCTTTGCAGTATTTTTTTATGTTAGATTTTTCACAAAAATAATTTAATTCGATTGAGATTGATTGTTCATAACAGATTGGCAAATTAGTTCAAGGTCGGAATTATTATTAATAAGAATAGCATTTGTATTTTCAGACTTCTTTGCAAAAATCATTCCATTTTTCACCCATACAAATTTCCAATTCGATTCCTTTGCTTTGGTTTTTGCTAGCCAAAGCAATCGGCGATTGTTTGCAGTAAGTTGATCATTAACATATATAAAATTTGCTCTCTGCTGTCCCTCTCTAGGTAATGGATCCTCTATTCGATGTCTTTGAATTTTCCCCATTATCTCTCTTTTCTTGATGATCGATGCAAACTCAACAACAACTCTTCCTTTGTTTTTAATGTGATAGGCATTAGAAATATCACTCTCCATCAACTTCACATCCAAATTCGTTGCTATTGCTTTAGCAAGTTCGACTGCTTCTACATCTTTGTTTTGAATATTGTTTAATTCGACATTTCGTTCTATGATTTTTTGCTCCAGTTTGTTTATTCTTCCTTCCATATCATTTATTTGTTTTTCTTTTACATTATCCCTGTTTTGTAACTCAGCTACCTGTTTGTTTAAAATTGAGAGATTCTCATCAATTTTGGACATTGTACTTTCAAATTTGGAGGTGAGATTACTCATATTGGATACGAGTTGAGCCATGAATTCTTTCATTTGCTTCATATCGGCTTTCATTTCATCGATTCCCGACTTGGATGTCGACACAAGAGCCTCTCTAAACCTCTTACTTTGAGAGTTATTGCCATCAGAACTGTCTCTTGGTTGCTTCGAAACACTTGTTGTATTATTTTCTGAAAGTTCATCCAATTGTTGTTGCATCGGAGAACTTTGTGTTGAACTATCCTCATTGTACACATATGTACCATAGAAATTGTTGGGAGATTTGCTGCGTGGCTTACACTGGTGGCATTTCCATTCGGCTTTTTTCGCTGCGCCCATACCATTATATGTACTTTCTGATAAAACAGTACATGGATTAAAATGGAATTTTTTATTACAATTATGACAGAAAACAAAATTGGTTGTCATAATTGGCGTTAAACAGTGACCACAAATATTTTCAGGAACTTTTAGTTGATTCATTTTTCAAAATACGTATTATTGAAACAAATGCGAGAGAACGAAAAGTAAAAATAAAAACAGCGATACGATATAGCAAGTATGCGCGTAACGAAAACAGTGCGTCTGTTCACTTCGAGTGCTTAATTTAATTTAATTTAATTTAATTTAATTTAATTTAATTTAATTTAATTTAATTTAATTTAATTTAATTTAATTTAATTTAATTTAATTTAATTTAATTTAATTTAATTTAATTTAATTTAATTTAATTTAATTTAATTTAATTTAATTTAATTTAATTTAATTTAATTTAATTTAACTTAATTTAACTTAATTTAATTTAATTTAATTTAATTTAATTTAATTTAATTTAATTTAATTTAATTTAATTTAATTTAATTTAATTTAATTTAATTTAATTTAATTTAATTTAATTTAATTTAATTTAATTTAATTTAATTTAATTTAATTTAATTTAATTTAATTTAATTTAATTTAATTTAATTTAATTTAATTTAATTTAATTTAATTTAATTTAATTTAATTTAATTTAATTTAATTTAATTTAATTTAATTTAATTTAATTTAATTTAATTTAATTTAATTTAATTTAATTTAATTTAATTTAATTTAATTTAATTTAATTTAATTTAATTTAATTTAATTTAATTTAATTTAATTTAATTTAATTTAATTTAATTTAATTTAATTTAATTTAATTTAATTTAATTTAATTTAATTTAATTTAATTTAATTTAATTTATTTTAATTTAATTTAATTTAATTTAATTTAATTTAATTTAATTTAATTTAATTTAATTTAATTTAATTTAATTTAATTTAATGTAATTTAATGTAATTTAATGTAATTTAATGTAATTTAATGTAATTTAATGTAATTTAATGTAATTTAATGTAATTTAATGTAATTTAATGTAATTTAATTTAATTTAATTTAATTTAATTTAATTTAATTTAATTTAATTTAATTTAATTTAATTTAATTTAATTTAATTTAATTTAATTTAGTCAGCCTGCAGCACTCGACGTGTACAGACGCATTTGCTTTCGCTACGCATAAATCGCATTCCATTACGATAGTTTTTTATTTCCAATTTTTGAGACGTTCTTTTAAAATGAATCAATTACAAGTTTATGAAAATATGTGTAATCACTGCTTAACACCTATAAATACAGCCAATTTTGTCCTGTGCCACAATTGTAATAAAAAATTTCATTTTAATCCGTGTACGGTTCTCTCTGAAAGTACATATAATGGAATGGGCACAGCAAAAAAAGCTGAGTGGAAATTTTTTTTTTTTTTTAAATATCTTTATTATTAATAAACATAATCATTTACAATTCATCTTATTTCTATACTCCCACGAAGCCACAAGGCTTGTTTGTAGGCAAACTAGATCTAAGTAATTGGATATATTATGATTATTAATTAAAATTGATTTCAGTTCAGCTGTATTTGATTTCTTATTTTGTATCTTATAGATTATTTTTGGTATCTTATAGGTTCGAGATCATAGTGATAGAGATCATTTCATATTTACAAAGAAATTTTTAATTTCTCGTTTTTTAGCTTTTTTATTTCTAATATTAAATAAATTTATAGGTAAATAATTTAAGGTTTCTGGTAGAGCGACGTCTAGCGAAGATTTCCCATAATTATTCATATATTTTGGGATTTTGTATCTTCCTTCTCGTCTTCTTCTTGTATTGTGTTCATGGTTTATTGGCTGTAGTAGATGTGTATTTGCAGAGAATTCATGTAATAGGGCAGTTCTGTAGAGTCCCTTAATGTTGAGTATTTGAAGATCGCTGTACATCTGGCCGATATCTTGTTGGTTTCTTGAAGAGTTTATTCTGCTATTATGTCTACTGTTGCTAGTATTGTTTGCAGCTTGTGTTTGAGATTGGTTTGTTTTTTTGAAGTTGCGGTACAATATCTTCACGATCCTATCTTGCGACAATTGGAGTTGTCTGCTGCTTGCGCTATTACCCCATGCTGTAATTCCATGTCTGATGTATGATTCGGTCAGAGCAAAGTAGGCTTGCTTAACGACATAAAAGGGGGAGCACAGGCTCAAATGATATAATGCGTATGCCGACTTCCGGATTTTGTTCTGCAGTTGTTCCCGATGAGTTTTCCACTTGAAGTGGCTGTCCAAGTGAACTCCCAAATACTTAAATGTTGTTACAACTTCTATCTTGTTGGTACAATCATCGTTTATATCTGGAGTTCTTATATTGTTATTGTGGAGGCAGGTTGTGTCATGGAATACGATCTGAATATCTGATTGAGTAACATGTGGAGGTCTAAAATGCATAATTTTTGTTTTTCCGGCGTTAATTATTAATCCATTATCATGGCACCATTTGTTCACAATATTTAGCTCGTCTTGCAATATTTTTGTGGCAGTTCTTATGCATTTGTGCGAGACTACTAGCGCGGTGTCATCCGCATATGCGAAAGCAGTACTCTGTTTAATTGTGTTCATTAGGTCATTTGCATATATTATATACAATATTGGACCAAGTTTTGAACCTTGTGGCACTCCATATTTCGATTGCTTAGTTGTGCTGAACTCGTTTTCTATTTTTACTTTGTAGTTCCGATAACTTAAGTAGCTCCGGAACCATTTCAAACTATTACCACGGATTCCATTTCGTTCTAGCGCATTTAGCAGGGTTTCATGTGACAGCGTATCAAAAGCTTTACTAAAATCAATGAAAAGGGCTAGGCTGCTAATATTTTCGTTTAAGTTTTTGTATATGTGATTCGAGAAGTACCCCAAAAGTTGATTAATGTTTTTTCCTTTCTGAAATCCGAACTGGTACTCGTGTATTACTTTATATTTTATTAAAAACTGTTTGAGCCGTCTAACCACTATTTCTTCTAGAATTTTTTCAACAATGGATAAAATGGCAATTGGTCGATAGTTGTTGTAGTCTGACCTTTTGCCAGATTTATATATTGGGCGTATTATTGACGTTTTTAATATGTCAGGGACTTCTGCATTGTGTAAACTACAATTTATCAAAGCTGTCATTATTGGTGTAAGTGTTTTAGCGTTGTTTTTCAGGTCGATCGCTCGAATTCCATCCGCACCTTCACTTTTTCTTGTATTTAAAGTTTGTAGTATATTGTATATTTCTATTTCATTTGTATATTCTAAGTACATTGTATTTGTTATTGTTGGAGGTACGGTGAGAATTGTTTTAATGTTACACGAATGTAGTATTTTAGATACATTTTTGTCGAAATTTTCGGCGAACATCTCAGCTACACTATTTATATTCTCTTCATCAAAATTTTTCTTGATCGTTTCGTCAATATTATTTATGGGTTTGCCAATTATTTCATTGATGAGCTGCCATGTACCTCGCATATCATTTTTGTTTTGTCGAAATTTATTATAGTTGTACATATTTTTGGCATATAGAATTTTTTTATTCAATTTGTTATTAAAAATTTTATAAATTTTTTCTTTTAATTCATTGGTTTTATTTTTTCTCCATTTTTTATAAAGTTTATTTCGTACTTCACAGCATTTTATGAGTTCATCGTTTAACCATGGAAGTGGATTTCTTTTCTTGTTATTATTTTTTGTATTTTCTTTAGAATTTTCATATACGTTATTAAAAATATTTAATATATTATTGAACAATTCATTAGTGTCACTGGATTCATTTAATATTCTTCCCCAATTTACCGCTCTTAACATATTGTTTACTTTATTATTGTTTATTTTAGTGATATTGTTACTGTTATGTTCGCGTTTTTTATTTCTACACGTATTGTCATCACTTTCAATGCAACCATAGATTGTGTAGTGGTCGGATATTGATGTTGCAACAACAACAGCGTGTGTGGTATTTTTCGTTCGAACGAACAAATGATCAATGCATGTGCTTGTGTGCTTTGTTGTATTTTCCCTAGTTGTCGCATTTACCATGCATTGTAGCCCGTGTGACGAAAGCATATTCAAATATTTTGTTGTTGTTATGTTGTTTGCCTTTATGTTTATATTCGCGTCACCTATGATGATCATATCTTGCCTTTTGTTTATGTTCACAACGCATTGTTCTAGTTCAATGATGAATGCAGAGATGCTTTGTTTGGGTGGTCGGTATATGGGCAATAGAGTCAAATATTTTTCTTCGTTTGTTTTAACTACTATTTTCAGTGTTTCAAATGAGGTTGTGCAAATTGTTGTTGTTTCGTAAATGAAGTGCTCTCTTAAGAATACTGCTATTCCCCCACCCCTTCCATCCCGATTTATGAATATGCTATTGAAACCTGTGATGTTGTAGAGATTGTTTTCTTCGCTTTGTATGTTTGTTTCACTCAATACGATTATATGAATTTTATTTATTATATTTTTAATATGTGTTAAGAGGGTTAAAAAATTTTTTCGTAGTGATCGTATGTTCATGTGTATAATTGTAAATGGATTGTTTTGACTGTTTATATCGATTTCATCGAAATTGTTTAAAATTGTGTTGGAGGGATTCATTTTTTAATATAAAAAAGAGAAAAAAATAAGGAGATAGTCTTTTTGGCTTTTGTTTTATATTGTGAGTCTTTCGGAAAAAAAATGATATATATTTAATTCACTAATTTGATAAATGTTCAATATCAGATGCATTGCTTATGATGATTGATGGCATATTTTCGGATTTGCGAGCAAATATATATCCGTTGTTTACCCAAACAAATTTCCATCCACTTTCTTTTGCTTTAGTTTTAGCTAACCACAGTAAGCGTCTATTATACGCAGTTAGCTCATCATTAATATATATGTATGTTTTTGTGGGTGTTGTGTTGTTGTCACTCAAAACGCTTGAGTCAATTCGATGACCCCTTAGCTTTTCCATAAGATCTTTTTTTACATTTATGGATGCAAATTCGACAACAATTTTGTTATTCTTCTTTATGCGTCGAGCAGAGGTCATATCTGCTTCTGTAAGCTCAATTCCTACGTGTTCAGCAATTTTTTTTACTACCTCGTTCGGCTCTATGTTTGCATTGTTGACATTATTTATTTCAATGTTTTTGCAGAGTGTTTTTTGTTCTAATTGTTGTACCTTCTTCTCCAAGTCTTCAATTTTTTTGTTTTTTTCTCTATCCTTCTCTTGCAAATCAATTACCTGTGCAGACAATTGGGAGAGTGTTTCGTTAATTGATGTTGTTGTTTCCGAAAGTTGTTGTTTGATTTCGTTGTTAGAGATAGTCAACGCATTAGTGTTCGCATTCATTTGTTGCATTATGTTGCTGCAAAACATTTCAAATGAGTTTTGCATGGTTTTTTGCAAGTCGATCATTCTGATTTTAAGTTCTTCCATTTCGTTTTGGTTGTTTATGGTAATGCTTGGTGTATTTTTAGATAGCGCTTCCCTAAACCTTTTTGCGTTATCGTTTACATTTACATCTTCCTCTCTTTGCTGTTTTTGAGTGCTCTCCACTGATAATTCTTGGGTTTCGTTGTTATTTTCTTTGTATACATAAGTTTGGTAGATGTTGTTTGGCGATCTCACGCGAGGTTTACATACTTGGCACTTCCACTCTTGTTTTTTTGTTGCACTCATGGAGTAATACGAACTCTCGGAGAGTACCGTGCATGGAGAAAAGTGAAATTTTCTTTCGCAATTATGACATGTGACAAAATTGGTTTGCTTTATGGGGGCATTGCAGTTACTGCATATATTTTGTACTGAATTCTGGCTTGCCATTGTTGTTGTTGTAAAGCGTAATTCTCTCACAAAACAAAAAGAAAAAAAAAATATGTTCGTTATCCGCGTTCTTAATAAGCGTCTGTGCACTTCGGTGGCTACAGCTGAACTGTGGGCGGGTAAGCTAGCTTATGGCTATTATGAATGAATGTTTTGAATTCTATTGTGGAGGGTAATGTCTGTGTTTTTTTTGTTGAGAACGCGATTTTCTCAACAATTTATCAAATTGAGTTTTACCCTAATCATTTAAAGCAATGTTTGAAAAATTTTTGAAATTTAGTATTTTTCAAACGTTTGTGTTTATTGCTTTGTTACCGCGAGATCACTGTCATCAGTGTAAACCGCGCAATAAATCTCCCAACAATTTTTACGGAACATATGTGTACAATGAGGACAATGCAAATCAAGGTTCTCCGATACAGCAACAAGTTAACGAACGGTCTGACAATACAACACCAACTATTATTATTCCGAAGCAACCAAGAGACAGTGCTGACACCAACAACTCACAGAGCAAGCGATTCAGAGAGGCTCTTGTGACCACATCCAAGTCAGGAATTGAAGAAATGAAAGCAGACATGAAAGAAATGAAAGATTTCATGGCTCAACTGACCGCTAGTATGAGTAATCTCACCTCCAAGTTTGAGAATACCATGTCAAAAATAGAAGAGAATCTCTCAATATTGAACAATCAGGTCTCTGAATTGCAGAAAAGGGATAGCTTGAAAGAACAACAAATAAAGAATATGGATGGAAGAATAAATAAACTTGAACAAAAAATCATAGAGCGAAATATGGAAATTAACAACATTCAAAACAAGGAAATAGGAGCAATAGAACTTGTAAAAGCAATAGCTACAAGCTTAGAAGTACAACTGATGGAGAGTGATATCTTCAATGCCTACCATATACAAAATAAAAGAAAAGTTGTTGTTGAATTCGCATCTATAACAAAGAAAAGAGAGATAATGGGGAAAGTAAAACGACATCGTATAGAAGAGCCAGTGCCTAGTGAAGGACAAAAGAATGGAAATTACATATACATAAATGACCAACTTACAGCAACCAACCGGCTATTGCTATGGCTAGCAAAGACAAAAGCCAAAGAATCGAGTTGGAAATATGTATGGGTAAAAAACGGAATGATCTTTGCCAGAAAGTCAGAACATACCAATGCCATTTTGATAAATAATAACTCCGATATTGAATTAATTTGCCAATCAGAAGTGAATAATACAACAAAATCAAATTAAATACATATACAGTATAAGAAAGTTAAAAAAAATCAAAGTTTTAAAAAAACAATCTTAAAATTCTTAAAAAGAAATAAATAAACAATAAAAAAAAAAAACACAAAACAAAACGCTTGAGCTCATAGAGCAATTTTTTTCTTTATATCAAATTTGAATTACGATGAATATATCAAATACTTTAATAGTAGAAAATTTCTTTAAATTAAATCAGCCGGTAATGGATAGCTCGCTATCTTTCATATACATGAATATAAGGTCGCTAAGGAAAAATGTCGTTCCTTTTCTCGCAAGCATCAATTGTCAACTAAATAAAGTAGATCTCATAATATTAGTTGAGACCAACATAAATGATAACGAAAACAAATTCTACACAATAAATGGGTATAACTCAGTGTTTGTCAACAGAACTGGGAGAGGAGGAGGTATTGTTGTGTACATTAAGGAAACTATAAATTTCTCTTATACTCACAATGACACATATTCTCACGAATGTCTCCAAATTGATGTAGAGATAAATAATGTTCTCACTTCTTTTCTTTCAATATATCGCCCTCCTAGTAGCAGTATAAATCAGTTTCTGCTTGAACTGGAAAACAACATAAAACAAATAAACAAAAAACAAAACCTCATTGTTGTTGGAGACATGAATATAGACATTATGCGAGCAAATATAACAACAAACTGTTACATCGATATTCTCTCATCGCTTGGTATGAAGTGTATAATCAAAGAGATAACGAGAGAAAACATCCAACACAACACAAGAACTTGCATTGATCACATTTTCGCTAGATGCAAAGAAACAAAACAAAAACATTCAACATTGCATTCGGCTATTATAACTACAACAATATCTGACCATTACTCATTATATGCAAGAATAGTAGATGATAGCATATATGAAACACAAAATAAACAAGATATTGTTAATAATGTTATAAATGAGGCAAAATGCAATAGATACATTAAAGAAATGGATTGGAATTCACTGACGCAGAAAAACACAAACTCTCAAAATCTTTATAATGAGATACTTACTATCTTTTGTAGAATATATGAAAAATCGAAAGAAACAAAAATATTCAAGATCAGAAATAGGAAACCAAATCCCTGGATTAATAGTGGATTGATACAAATGTGCAACGTTCGAGACCATTTGTATAAAAAGTGGAAAAACCATAGGAATAAATAAATAAATCTTATGAAAGGGAATATAAACAATTCAGCAATAAACTTAATAAAATCCTAACACATGCTAAAAACGAATACTACAGAACTGAATTTATTAAGACTAGACGTGATATAAGATCATCGTGGAGGATGATCAATGATATTATTGGCAAAAAAACAATCTGCGTTGATGACACTATAAAGAAGAACTTCAAAAATGAAAACATGAACACAGTATTGAAAAGCTTTGCTATAAAATTCAAAGAAAATGTTGATAAAATCGTTCATGACTGTAATAAAAAACATTTATATATAATGAAAGAAGAGTTTTAAATACCATGTACTTGTACAATACGGACGAGGATGAAATATTTAATATTCTTAATCACTTAAATGTAAAGAAAAGTGCTGGTGCAGATAATATACGGGCAAAAGATATAAGGAAACACTCTCGAACATTAACTCCCGTAATAACACATTTTATAAATCAAAGTATGCATGAAGCAGAAATTCCAAAGTTGCTAAAAACCTCATTAATTAGGCCGATCTTCAAAAATGGAATAAAAAATGATTTTAATAATTATAGACCAATTTCAATACTACCAGTTATTGAGAAAGTGATTGAAGAAGTAATGGCTAAGAGGCTAACTGATTTCCTTAAAAAATATAAAATTATTCACCAAAATCAATATGGCTTCCAAAAGGGAAAAAGTATAAATAAACTTCTTGGAAAGTTCACCAATGAAATAAATTCAAGTTTGGACAACAAGTTGAATTGTTTGGTCATCTTCATCGATTTCAGTAAGGCATTTGATACACTCTCTCATACGAAACTTATAGATGTACTAGAAAGAAATGGTATTCGAGGCAATTGTCTAAATTGGTTCCGAAATTACCTTCAGTTTCGATCTTATCGTGTAAAAATAGATGGAAATTTGAGTGACGAAATGAGTATTACGCATGGTGTTCCGCAGGGCTCTAAGCTTGGGCCAATTTTATATATATTATATGCCAATGAAATACTCAATGTTCTACAAAATAGTACAGCCTATGCTTATGCTGATGACACGGCCATAGTTGTTACAAACAAAAACATTGAAACAGCTAAACTGACTATGCAAAGTGAGTTCAATAAAATTACGAAATGGTGCCACGATAACGGTTTAGTTATCAATTCTACAAAAACAAAACTGATGCACATTAAACCCTCAAGCGTATCAGACACAAACATAGATATTATATTCCATGACTATAATTGTCTACATAATTCCCATAGAGAAAACAATTCAACTGACAACTGTCAAAATATAATTGAGATGGTGCAAACTTATAAATATTTGGGAATTTTGGTGGATAGCACATTTAAATGGAAACCTCAAATCGAAAATCTACAAAAAAAATTGCAACAATCATCATATGCTCTATTTCATCTGCGCAACTGTGCGCCTCCTTATGTAGTGAAACAAGCTTACCTTTCTTTGTGTGAGTCGTACCTTAGAAACGGAATAATAGCTTGGGGAAACGCAACATATTGCAAATCTCTACAAAATACACAATATCGCCTAGTTAAAAATATCATGCAAGCAAAATCCCACACAAGAAATGATAGCAGCGCTGACTACAACAACACAGAAAACACGACTAATACACACGGAAACGGAAACACCAATATAAACAATACATCAATTACTACCAACACGAATTCAAGCGTACCAAATACAAATACAACTACCAGAAGAGAGGAATACTCAACAAATGTCAACCACACACAACACGGTTACATTAATACAAATAGATCACAACATTTTATTAATACACACAACACAAGGCAACACAACGAAGACGTAAAACGATTTATGCGTAGCGAAAGGTTACTCAACATACAAAGTATTTACAAATTAACACTCTGCTCTGAATTTAACGATGATCAAAATATACTCAAGCGCATTGACCATCAGCAGAACACCAGAATGAAGAAAGAAGGAAGATATACAATACCGAGGCATAGGACCAGATATGGGCAGAATTCTTTGGCCATCCAATTACCGAGCGTTTTAAACAAATTACCTTTAGATATATTTAATATTAATGATAAGTTAAAACTGAAAAAGAATTTGAAAGATTATTTACTTGATAAACAATGAAGTAATTAAATCAAAGAAATGAAGAAATCATATTGCATAGATGAAAAAATGCTCACCATATTATGTATACTATTATTATTGTATTAATGCATCAACTCTCTTCAACACAATGTAATAATCTCCTGCAGAAAAACCTTAAGGTTTCGCGGGGTTCTATTAATTTGTAATGAAATATGAACTATGATCAATAAAAAAAAAAAAAAAATAATTTAATTTAATTTAATTTAATTTAATTTAATTTAATTTAATTTAATTTAATTTAATTTAATTTACTTTAATTTAATTTAATTTAATTTAATTTAATTTAATTTAATTTAATTTAATTTAATTTAATTTAATTTAATTTAATTTAATTTAATTTAATTTAATTTAATTTAATTTAATTTAATTTAATTTAATTTAATTTAATTTAATTTAATTTAATTTAATTTAATTTAATTTATTTTTTTTTTCTTCCTTTATTGAATAATTCATTTATCATTACACAATAATATAGACCCGCGAAACCATAGCGGTTTTTCTGCAGGAAAGTATTGAAGTGTCTTGAAGAGACTTAATGTTATAAAAGAAGTATTATATCAAATTCATATATACATTACATAATTATAATATTCAAATTTAATTTAGTTTTTCATTGATTTTCAAGTAAATAATCTTTTAAATTCTTTTTTAATTTCAATTTATCTTTGAGATTAAATAAATTCAAGGGTAATGCATTTAAAATATTCGGTAATTGAATGCCCAAAGAATTCTTCCCGTATGTGGTTCTATGCCTCGGGATTTTGTAGCGTCCTTCTTTCCTCATTCTTGTGTTCTGTTGATGATCAATCCGTTCCAACAAGCTTTGATCGTCAAAAAATTCTGCGCAGAGCGTTAATTTATGAATACTTCGAATATTGAGCAATCTCTCACTGCGCATAAATTGTTTTACATAATCGTTTAATTTAATTTAATTTAATTTAATTTAATTTAATTTCATTTAATTTAATTTAATTTAATTTAATTTAATTTAATTTAATTTTATTTAATTTAATTTAATTTAATTTAATTTAATTTAATTTAATTTAATTTAATTTAATTTAATTTAATTTAATTTAATTTAATTTAATTTAATTTAATTTAATTTAATTTAATTTAATTTAATTTAATTTAATTTAATTTAATTTAATTTAATTTAATTTAATTTAATTTAATTTAATTTAATTTAATTTAATTTAATTTAATTTAATTTAATTTAATTTAATTTAATTTAATTTAATTTAATTTAATTTAATTTAATTTAATTTAATTTAATTTAATTTAATTTAATTTAATTTAATTTAATTTAATTTAATTTAATTTTTTTTTTTTTTTTTTTTTTAAATTCAGTTTTTCTTTATTTCAGATAAAAAATATAAACACAATAATTTGTTAGTCCCGCGAAGCCCTAGGAGGCTTGTCTGCAGGTTAATTAAATTACATGTTTTGATAATTATACTAGGTTGGATAATTGGAATTTAGAAAACAATGATGGCTAATAGTGATTATCTTAGTTTATATCAGTTCAGCTGAGGATAAGTAACATTAATATTTGAAAATGTATATCAACTTAGAAAAAAGTTTTTAATTTTTCTTTTTTTAAGCAAGTTATTATCTAGGTTCAGGAGATTTACAGGTATGCTGTTTAAAGTTGTTGGTAGTGTTACGGCCAGTGAAGTTTTTCCGTAGTTATTGCGGAACATAGGAACTTTGTACCGTCTTTGAGATCTACGTCTAGTGTTATGTTGGTGATCAATGCATTTCAGTAGTTCAGGGTCATTGTAGAACTCTGATGTTATTGTTGTTTTATATATTCCATCAATGTCGAGAATTTTTAAATCTCTGTACATTTGTTTTGGAGATTGCATGTTGTAGTATGGAAAAGCTGGGTGATTTATTCGAGATGGATATCGACTAGAATTGCTCACGGGTGTGAGTTGTTCTTTGTAGTTTTTATTTTTATACAGTAGTTTTAAAAGTCTGTTTTGTGTTATTTGTAGCGTTCTGCAGTGTGTGGCTCTTCCCCAGGCTGTTATGCCGTGTCTAAGGTACGTCTCCGCCATTGAAAAGTAGGCTTGTCGTAGAACGGAGTAAGTCGAGCATCGGCTTAGGTGATATAGCGAGAATGTTATCTGTCTTAACTTGTTTTGGATGTGTTCAATATGTTGTCTCCACTTGAAATCGGTTTCAAGGTAAACTCCCAAGTATTTGTATGTATCAACTTGTTCTATATATGTGGTACAGGAGTCAGTTTGCTGAGGATGGGTGGTGCGATGTAGGCATGCTGTATCATGAAATTTCAGCGTAATATTTCTGCTTGGCATACTTTTTGGTTTGAATTGCATTATTTTAGTTTTCGTTGCGTTTATGATAAGTCCTCTGTCGTGGCACCATTTGCAGATAGTATTTAATTCATCTTGCATGATATTTAAGGCAGTGGAAAAGCATTTATTGGAAACAAGTACTGCTGTATCATCTGCATATGCAAATGGGGTGCTATTTTGTAGTTGTGCCAACATATCATTTGCGTATAATATATATAGGATAGGGCCCAGTTTGGATCCTTGTGGTACACCATATTTAACTTCTTTGGTTTCACTGAGATTGTTTTTGATTTTAACTCTGTATGTTCTACAGTGGAAATAGTTTTTAAACCAGTTTAGGCAATATCCCCGAATTCCATATCTCTCCAAAGTTTCAATTAATTTTCCATGTGGCAGGGTGTCAAACGCCTTACTGAAGTCTATAAAAAGTGCTATGCAGTAAAGATTATTATGCAAGCTTTGGTTTATATAGTTTGAGAATAATCCTAGCAATTTATTTATACTTTTGCCTTTTTGAAAACCGAATTGGCTTTTGTGGATTATCTTGTTTTTCTCAATAAAATCATTTATACGTTTTGCAACTACTTCTTCCATAATCTTTTCTACTATCGATAGTATGGCTATAGGTCTGTAGTTGTTATAATCAGATTTGCATCCACTTTTGTATATTGGTCTAATTAAGGAAGTTTTAAGAATGTTTGGTATTTCTGATTCGTTGAAGCTATTGTTGATTAATTTGGTGAAAACCGGTGTTAGGCAGGCTGCGTTATTTTTGAGATCAATCGCCCTGATTCCGTCAATTCCAGCACTTTTGTTTATATTTAGCGTGTTTAGTATGCTATATATTTCATTTTCACTTACAGCGCTCATATATATCGTCTTTGTGAGAGATGATTTTATAGTGCTGATAGTTTGAATGTTGCAGTTGTGAATTAATTTATCAACATTTTCTTCGAATTTGTTCGCAAAATTTCGTGTTATTATACCAATTTGTTCATTCGGAAAATTACTCTTTATTGTTTGATCCAGATTCTTTGTTGTTTTGCCTGTTATTTCATTGATAAGTTTCCATGTTTTCCTAATATCTTTTCTGTTTTCTATAAACTGTTGACGATTATATGAATTTTTCGCTCTTGTAATCTGTTTATTAAGTTTATTGTTAAACACTTTATATATCTTCTCATTTATCTTACTATTTTTGTTCTTTTGCCATTTTTTATGAAGCCTATCGCGAATATCACAAGATTGCAATAGATCTTTTGTTAACCAAGGTAATGGATTTCTTCTTTTTGTTTTGTTAGTCATTATTTTACATTTTTTATAAATATCATCGAAAGTGGTGCATATTACTTGAAACATTTCATCTGTAGTATAATTTGAATTTATTATTTCTTCCCATTTTACTTCCTTTACCATTCGATTAACTTTCCCATTATTAAATTTTATGACTGAAGGTTCTTCTTGTTCATAATTTGTACCTTGTCTAACCACTGTGTTATCATTTATTTTGCAATCGTTGCATATTGCACAGAAGAGAGAATAGTGGTCTGATATGGTTGTTTTAACAACGGCTGCATATGCTCTCGTTGTGGATATGTTCGATCGAACGAAGATGTGATCAGTACATGATTTAGTTTCGTTGTTCGCGTCTTCTCTCGTCGTTTTATCTATCATACATTGCATTCCGTTTGATGAAAGCATATCCAAATACTTTGCTGTCGTCGCTGTGTTCTTGCTAATGTCGATATTCATATCACCTACTATAATCATCTCTTGTTTCTTTTTGTATTTATTTATTGTGATGTCCAATTCTTCTATAAAAGAGTGTGGATTTTGGTTTGGTGGTCGATATAGTGAGGTGATTGTCATGGCTTTGTTGTTTATTGTCATGTTTACCGTAATCGATTCAAACGACTCAGTGTTTGTTGTTGTTGTTTCAAAGTTGATGTTTTCGCGAATGTACATTGCCACTCCTCCGCCTCTTCCTTCTCTGTTTAGGAAAATAGAATTGAATCCATTTATTGAGTAGAGGTTGTTTTCGTCGTTTGTTATGTTCGTTTCGGTCAGTATTATTAGTTGAATTTTATTTATGAGTTGAATTATGTGTGATTGTAGAATTATAAAATTTTTTCTTAGGGATCTTATATTTAAATAAATAAAAGGTAATGAAAAATTCAAATATTTTGATTGTATTTCATTAAAATTGTTTATTACTTCATTTCTTGAATTCATTTTGTGTTTTTGTTTAATATTGTTTGTTTTTATATGCTTTTAAATTATAACAATAACAGTGTTAAAAATATATAATGTCTCAATAATCTTGTTTTAATTTTGATTTGATTTAGGAGTTTTAATTTAATTCATTTATATTTTAATTACAAATGCATTCGATATCCGCGGCATTGTTAATTAATATTTGAGGTGAGCTTTCAGCTTTGCGTGCATATATTGTTCCATTTCGTACCCATACAAATTTCCACTGGCATTCTCGTGCTTTTGTTTTCGCCATCCATAAAAGACGCCTATTATTTCCAGTAAGCTCATCATTCACGTATATGTAGCTTGTTGTATTGCTGTTACTCTCTCCTGTAAGTATATTTGCATTTACTTTATGCCCCTTCAATCTCTTCATAAGTTCTCTCTTAGTGTAAAGAGATGTGAACTCAACGATTATTTTTTTGTTTCTCTTCAACCTGAGGGCACTAACTATGTCTGTATCGTTTAATTGTAAGTCAACTGATGCCGCTATTTTTTTAATGATGTTTACTGGATCAGTGAGAGAGTCTGGCACATTATTAATTTCAATATTTTTGCATAGTGCTTGTTGTTCTAGTTTTTGAATACGTGTTTCCATATTTGTTATTTGTTGTGATTTAATTTTGTCTTTTTCTTGCAGTTCTTTGACTTGTTCAGTTAAGCTGGCAAGTGTTTGGTTAATAGTATTTATGGCATGAGACAATGTATTTTTAATTTCTATGTTGGATGCATTTAGTGTATTCATTTGCTGCATCAAGCTTGCTCCCATTTGTTGCATGGCATTTTGTAAGTCGCTCATGCTTATTGATTGTTCATTGTTGTGTGTTAATACATTGCTGTTGCTTTCTGTGTTTTGAGAAGTTGTTGCTTGCTTGAAGCGCTTTGATAAATCGTTTGTTTCATCGTCGTCTCCTCGTTGTTGTTTTTGTTGATGGCATTGAGTATTTGGTTCGTTGTATACAAACGAATGATAGACATTATTTGGAGACTTGCCTCTTGGTTTACATACTTGGCATTTCCATTCTGCTTTCTTATTGCTGCTCATGAAATTGTATGTATTTTCAGAAAGTACTGAGCAAGGGCTGAAGTGAAAGCTTCGATCACAATTATGGGACTTAACAAAAGTGATTCCTGTTATTGGCAGATTGCAATTATCGCATTTGGGAAGTTCCGTCGTTGTAGACATTCTTCGGATTTTTTCAAGAGAAGAAAGATACAAAATGTAGAATAAACACAAATGTATGCTCGATATGATCCGCGCACTTTTATAACACGTCCGTTCGCTTTGAGTGTTACAGCTGAACTGATTTAATTTAATTTAATTTAATTTAATTTAATTTAATTTAACTTAATTTAATTTAATTTAATTTAATTTAATTTAATTTAATTTAATTTAATTTAATTTAATTTAATTTAATTTAATTTAATTTAATTTAATTTAATTTAATTTAATTTAATTTAATTTAATTTAATTTAATTTAATTTAATTTAATTTAATTTAATTTAATTTAATTTAATTTAATTTAATTTAATTTAATTTAATTTAATTTAATTTAATTTAATTTAATTTAATTTAATTTAATTTAATTTAATTTAATTTATTTTAATTTAATTTAATTTAATTGAATTGAATTGAATTGAATTGAATTGAATTGAATTGAATTTAATTTAATTTAATTTAATTTAATTTAATTTAATTTAATTTAATTTAATTTAATTTAATTTAATTTAATTTAATTTAATTTAATTTAATTTAATTCTAACGCGTACATTAGTCGTGTTTTTCCTAGTTTTACGACGGGCTCATCGTTGCTTATTATATTTCATGTTAGCCTGATACCGAAACAGGCAATTGACGTCCAAATGCATTATATCTAATTATACAATTATTTTTCGAGCTTTATGTTGTTGCATTACTATGTAACAAAACGAAATAAAAATTAGATTAAGGGGCTTGTAAGTTATATGAAAAGATGATGAACAGTGGGAGAAAAGATGATTCAATTTGTAAGAGGAAATTTCCCAAATGTTTTCTCCATAAGGAGTTATCATAAAGGGCCCAAAATTGAGTCATCTCTCCCAGCCAGATCTATACTAAAGGCTGCGGAAAGGTTCATTCGCCCGAACCGAAACATGTACAGTCCAGGCGTGTATAGATTTGTATCTGGCGTTTTCTTTTCAATGGCTCTATTGACCATGTTCCTTAATCTATATCTGTCCATAAAGCTCGAAAAATGATTGTATAATTAGAAAAAATATTTATTTAAAAACGTTCATTTTTCACCGAATTCGATTTTGAGCACTTTTTTTGCAATTTTCTCATGGCCCTAGGCCGAAAAAAATTTTTTTGCAGTCTTCAACAAAGTTGTAGCTCTTGACTCGTCCACAAAAGTGCTGAATATATTTATTCATCTTCATGCTCAAAACCGCTTGATGCAAAAGTAAGATGGATGGAACATGTTAAGAAGAAAAATAATGAAGTAAAACTAAAGTTAAACAAAGTCTACTGGATTCTAACTGACAATAGAGTACATAATATATGCAAATGATATGTTAAATATTCTCAAGAAATCTAAACCTTTTGCGTACGCAGATGATACTGCAATCGTAGTAACTCATCGATCTGCACAAGATGCCACAAAAATACTACAGGAAGAATTAAATCACATTACGAAATGGTGTCACGACAAAGGATTGTTAATAAATGCATCCAAAACAAAAGCAATCCATTTTAGACCACGACACATTCAAAAAACTAACATCCCGGTGATATACCACGGATTGGAATGCGTACATAGATATATTAATCAAGATAATGATGACATATGTTCCACATCTATAGAATTTGTAGAATCATACAAATACTTAGGAGTTCATCTGGATACGCATTTTAAATGGAAGGATCACATAAACTATATTCAGAAAAAACTACGCCAAACACTTTTCTCACTCTATCACCTCAGCAGATGCTCACCATACAATGTCGTTAAACAAGCATACCTGTCAATAGGAGAATCTTACTTGAGGCATGGGATAACTGCTTGGGGAAAATCAACACATACGAAAACATTACAACGTACACAAAACAGACTTATTACATTACTGTACAAAAACTACAGATTTCGACACAATAACTGTCACAGAAACCTATACGATAACAACCAAAACAAAATTTATAAATTTCTTCAAATTTTAGATATTGATGGAATATATAACTCTACCATAATAAATGAGTTCCACAATGATACCTCACTATTGAAGCCCATTAGTCATATGGTGAATACACGAAGTAGAGCTCAGGGTCGATATACAGTACCACGTTTTAGGACAGAGTATGGAAAAAGCAGCCTGGAAGTTTCGCTACCAAAAATACTGAACAAGATGCCGAATACATTGATCTCAATAACAAATGAAAGAAGAAGGAAGAAGAAGATAAGGAAATATTTTCACACATAAAGCTTTAACTTATGGAAGCCAAAATTAAACAGCTGAGCTGAATTATAATGATATTGTTACTTTTTGTTATATACAATTAAACTTACAATTTAATTAACCTGCAGACAAGCCTTAAGGCTTCGTGGGATTTTAGAATTAAGGATGAATTGTGAATGATTTATTTTGATCAATAAACTTGATTTAAACTTGAAACCAATACCAAATAAATTATTGATTTATAATCAAATGGTAAAACCAATATGGATGTACTGCATGAAGCTTTGGGGCTGTACCCCAGCGGCGTAGTTCATGTGCTTGGAAGGACTCCTTCCAAACCTGTCTAGGCATTACAGATGCCTGCTTAGGACATTACACCATCCTTTTCATTTAACATGCACTGAAAAAAATATTGTCGTGAGGTCAAAGATTTCATGTCTTTAAAATACGAATGCAAATTTTTTTTGTCCAAAGGTCGATAAACTTTTCAATGAAGTCGTAGTGTCCTTATAATTAAGTTATTTCTCTTAAACGTGGGTATCATAACATGAAAGAAAAATTGTTTGGGCTAAGGTCAACTTGACTGTAATAATTCAGAAATATTCTTTAAATTTTATGACATTGTCTTAATATTTGTTGTCTTTTTGCATCTTGACTACAAAGCAAAAAATCGTTCAAATATAGGACATGTTAACACTTTATTTTAAAGACGTTTTTACTTGATAACATAATTTCTACTGGAAGTCGAGTCTTAATTTGGAAAATAAAGTTGTCGTTAACTGTTTTTAAAGGACTTTGAAGCTGAAAAAGCGAAAAATTAAAATTTGCTTCCTAGAGCAAGTACACAAACCCAAATTTAAAAGAGAATTGTGTCTTAAAAGTATCCTTTATTGTATTCTCCGCTTCTTTGGCTCAGAATCAATACCAACATTTTTAAAGTAAAGACAAAATCTTTGGAACCGGGCATGCTTTTTTTTCAGAGTAGTGTAAGAGGGCCTTCATCTGTCCTCTAAACAGAAGGAATTTTACAGGGGTGTATATTAAAATTCCTACATAATTCCTGAGAAGGCTGTTATGATGGCAAATGTTCGTGGGAGAATTGCAAGGGTTGTAACGACACCAAGCAACTATGGCCCCATTCAAACTTAAACCGCACACTAGATATGCTACTGTTAGGTGTGTATTAAGTTCGAGTTTAGCCGCTAATTTTCACTAAAGTGAAAACTAAAGCAGTAAAAAAAGTCATAAAAGTATACACATTTGTTGCAGATTTCATTATAACTTGATGGAGGATAGCCCAAAGCTAATTTTCACAAAGTTTGTATTCATTAAAATGGATTATTAAAGAAAAGTAATCGCGAAAAAATTACTATTTTAGCGGATAAATTCGAACTTAATACCCACCTGTTCTCATGACGTCAGATTTCACTCCTGATATCTGCTACAACGGGTCGCTGCCTAACAGGCGATTTTGCAAAAACTATTGTGCTATTTTTATTTTTGCAAAATGGATGCAACTCCATCAGCCGTTACGGCAAGAAATAGTCTAAGCCTTTTCAGAGTTTAAAAACTCAAAGAATTGGAACAAATCAATATTAACATCCAGGAAAGAATAAAAGCGTTGGAGAATATTTGCAGCCAACTGCACCAAGAAAATTCAGCATTACGATTACTGTTCGCACAAATCCAAGAAACGAATAATAATAATGGAAGTAGTGAAAAGGCCACTAATGCAAATATTAGTATGGTTAATGAAATACCCGACAGATCATTCATGTAACAGATGGAGAGGAATTGGCAAAGGAAACCGAGTTGATCAAAATATAATGTGTTTTCTTTTCTTGTAAAAAATGTGCACACAAAAACAGGCAAAAGTGCCTCTTCGAATTCTTTTGTGGAAATAGTGCCACGCATAGAGGCAATTTGCGGGCATTTGCAGCACTACCGACAAACGAGCTTGGTGCGATTGCCTTTGAATTCTTTTCTGCACCCTCAAAAAAATCGCTTCTCTAACATGTGTTCCAAACATATTTTGCAGGAAGCACATATATTATTGGCTACTGCCAAAACATTAATATGTTTGTATTATGTGAACATATTATATGTTTGGAAGTATTTTCAGCCCAAAAATATTATATGCTTGGAAGAGTTTTCCCCAAAGAAAATTGTGCTCATTCCCTCACATAATTTTCACTTCCACGAAATTTTTTAGTTCTTGGCACCTTTTTCTGTAAAACAAATAATGTTGAAGAAATTCTTCAATTTTAGAAATTTTTTATATTTTACCTTTCGCCTGGACGGACCATACAGTTTGTAAGCCAACACACTATCCACTGGGCTACGTAGCTGTTATAGTCACCAGTAGACAATTATCGTTATAAGTTACATTTATACAGCATAGTTTGCAGCGCCCACGAGCCCATGCAAACATAACATTATTTAACAAAAACATATATTTGTTGGCCACGTGGAGCAGCGGTTGGCACCATGTCTGCCTTGCATGCCGACTGAACACCATTTTTGTTTTTTTTTTTAATTTACACATTTATATTTATACTATAACATGTTTATAATGAAACTTCGAAATGTGGGTTATTAGAGATTTACAGTGAGAAAAGAACAGTGCTTTAAATAAACGAAATGGACTGAGCTTTTGGATAAAATATTATTTTTTATTGGAAAAATTACCAATTTGCAAAAAAACTGTTTTTGGTATAAAAGTTTGAAATTTTGGAAGGAATTCAAAAACTCTAACAAAAGAAGAACATGGAGTCGAATATAAACATACATAACTAATTGAATAATATACACATAAATTTATTTAGGCTTGAACATTTGTGTACTAGCATTTAACACCATTGCATTTAAAACTTATCGTGTTTTGTACTTAATTTCAATTTTATCTTTAAGGCCGGTATTAAGTTGGCATTATCGCTCTAAAATGACGCTGTGTTGCCTTTTACTTTTCTTTAATAATTAATTTTAAAGAAAATAAAACTCGAACTTAATGCCCGCTTTTATATTTGAAGGTGTCCGTAACTCCTCTTTGTCTTTATACATTTTACTGTTTAATTTTTCACTATTTCCTCCTTTTTTCATTCTACTGTCCCAACTCTAAAAAGAATATAGCGTTATTTTTATAAAGATCCCTTTGTAATTTTTGTATATTTTCCACCGTTTTTTAAATTTCCTTTGCCTGAATATTTTGACTTACTCCTTGTACTTTCCGATTTCTTTTAACGAACAAAGAAAAAAAATTGTGCCCATAATGCCAAAATGATAAACAAACCACATGTCCACACACATAAAATGCTGCTCTCAAGTCGAAAACACATGCTGTTTTTTTCAAATGTCTATTCTGTTGGTTCCCAATGTCTATTCTCTTTACTCCGAATACTCGTTCTAATATTCAAATTAAAAAATATTTAGACTTAGGCATATCAAATTATTGCCTTATCATAAAACAACATACACAAATAGCTCTCTTTTGATTCTCTCGCCGTGTTATGTTAATATCTTTCGTCAACCCTTCCGGTTTCCATCTCTATTTCTTGCTTTATACTCTCTCTGAATAAAATAAAATGAATAAAATATCACAACATATATATGTTTACTTGAAATTTGTAAATTTATATATGTTTACATTCGCACATATTATTTTGATGAAACATTCATGCCCCAAACATAATACATTCTAACATATTAATATATGTGTCCCAAACATTTAGTGTTAGTTTAGGAACATTATATGTTTGCATTTAAATATATTGTGTTTAAAAATTGTGCGCGAAACACATTTTGTTTATATCGGAACATATGAAAAACAAATTTTTCTAACAGTGTGACGTTGAAATGATAGCATGTTTAAGAAAACCCTCTTATCCGCCTACAAAACCATACAAATCGCGAAGCCCGTAATTTACTCCAAACTTCAAATCAACCTAGAAGTTTGCGCCGTTTCACACCAAACGATTTATTAACTCGCTTTAATATATGAAAGCATCACTTCTATTAAATATTTACAACAATAATTGTTCTAGTTCAAGTATATGAGTCTTAGGATATTTTGATTTCTATAAATCTACTGATGTTTATAAATAAACTATTAGTTAGTCATTTTATCATAGTAGAGACTTGTTGTAGTATAAGTTAAGCATCAAATATGTATTTACTTAAATAAATAAGGAAAAAAGCATATATCCAATCACGTATCCAATCAAATACAAATGTCTTTGGCGCTATATAAAGTTCAACTTTTTACAAAATTAGTTCATTTTAACCTAAAGAAGGGTCACTTTTTTCTAGGTGAACAAATCAGACTTTGGATGTTTTTGAAAAATTAGTTATATTTAAAATCCGTGTTAGGCCGATAGCCTCTAGTTGCTAGTGCCCGTATAACTAGGTTTATTGTAATTTGTAATTATAACAAATCCGTAATAGCATATATTTTTATAACCACTACCATAGAATGGTGTTGGATATAAGAAGTATTCATTCCGTTTGTATATTCTTGATCAGGAAGAAATTCTTAGATAATATAACCATGTCCGTCTGTCTGTCTATTTATTCACGCTACACGTTTCAATAACTAAGCTATCGTGCTCGTCTTTTGTCTACAGGCAGGTCAAGTTCGATAGTGGGCTTTCTGGGTCCCATATAAACCGACCCCACGATTTGGGGTCTTGAGCAGCTAGATACCAAAATTTTTATCCGATTTGTATGAAATTCAAAGCGTATATGTAGATTTGGTCCATAAATAAGTGTGAGGAATATGGTGTGAATCGCACTATGTTTTTTGATTTGTTTGCGTTTCTGCCCTTTCGATATATCCCATATATCCAGGTTAAGCATAGTAATTAAGTACGTCTTGATTTAATGCAGTTACAATCCAATGATGAAGTCTTTATACCTTATTCACCTTGTGTTTGCATTAGCCCACTTTGAACTCTGTTCGTAGGCAAAAGTCCATAGCCAAAAGTATGGAACCGTATTCGTGCCAAGCATTATACACTGAAAAAACAGTGAACCCTTTTCCATTGCAAAATGAACTTAACTGTAGTAATATTGACCATGATTTATAGCCCTTAAATTTTTTTTCAATTTTTCTAGTTTATAATTCTCTTAAATTTTAGTTCATCTATGACATTGTATTTTAGTTCATTTTTACAACACCATAAGATTTATATACCCCTACCGAGTAAAAAAGTCAATATTATTTTGGTTTACTTGTTTATTTTGGGGGAAACCCGATAATAAAAATTGGTTAACAGTCTCTTTAAAATGTCGAAAACTAAACTATTTTTAAATCAATCCTTCCACAGTACAGAGAAATTAAATAATTAAAGGAACAACAAATCGTTTTACTATTATGAAAATGTTCATACATTAAAATTAAACTTTCTTTAAGCAAAAGTACTTTATTATAAAAACTTATGATGAAAGTTCTTAATACAATGTTTTTTGTGAATAAAAATTATGACCACGTGGAACAGAGAGTAGTTCATTTGAACTCGCTGTTTGGACATTTTGACTTATCCTTTTTTTATTCATCGTAGGTAATTTTTTCACATATCTTGCTGGAAAAAATGGAAGCAATAATGAAAATTGTTCAAAATTAACAACATGTAATGAAATATAATTTTTTAATTCATTTTATCTTGTAACTTACCATATTTAGGGGCATTCTATCAAATGGTGTAAGGAATTCAACTTTTCTTTGAAAAACGTATCTCATAAAATTTGTAGCTGAAACACTTAGAGAAATAATGAAGTATTCTCTATAAACTCATAAAACTGTGTTGTTATCGATGTGAAGGATATAATAAAATAAATATTCTAGTTGAAAGAAAGACAAAGTTTTAATATAAAACTTACCAATTCTCTATTAAATTGTACGCTGAGGGGAAATATAAAAAGATGTCCAAATTTATTTGGGTTACTCTGAAATTAAATATTTATTTTTTACATTAATTAAAATTATTAAATAGGTTTCCAAAAAATCTAATGAAAACAAGTATATACGGCCGTAAGTTCGGCCAGGCCGAATCTTATGTACCCTCCACCATGGATTGCGTAGGAACTTCTACTAAAGGCTGTCATCCACAATCGAATTACTTGGGTTGCGATAACACTTGCCGATGGCAAGGTATCGTAAAACTTTTTAACACTGTCTTCTAAATTGTAAGTTAGTCCATAAGGGGTATATATTAAACAAAAAAAAAAGGCCGATTAAATACGTATATAATTCAGTTTGACAAAATTTTCTATAGAAATCAAAACTTGACAAAATTTTCTATAGAAATACAATGTTGACAAAATTTTCTATGGAAGTAAAATGTTGACAAAATTTTCTATAGCAATAAAATTTTGACAAAATTTTCTATAGAAATAAAATGTTGACAAAATTTTCTATAGAAATAAAATGTTGACAAAATGTTCTATAGAAATAAAATGTTGACAAAATTGTCTATAGAACTAAAATGTTTACAAAATTTTCTACAGAAATAAATTTTTTACAAAATTTTCTGTAGAAATAAAATTTTGACAAAATTTTCTATGGAAATAAAATGTTGACAAACATTGCTATAGAAATAAACTTTTTACAAAACTTTCTATAGAAATGAAATTTTGACAAAACTTTCTATAGTAATAAAATTTGACAATTTCTACATGGCTGTTAGAGGCCATATACTAACGAAATGTACCAAATTTCAACCGCATCGGATGACTTTTGCTTCTCCAAGAGTCTCCGGAGGTCAAATCGGGGGATCGGTTTATATGGGAGCTATATATAATTATTGACCGATATGGACCAATTTTTGCATGGTTGTTAGAGACCATATACTAACACCACGTACTAAATTTCAATTGTATCGGATGAATTTTGCTCATCCAAGAGGCTCCAGAGTTCAAATCTGGGGATCGGTTTATATGGGAGCTATATATAATTATGGACCGATATGGACCAATTTTTGCATGCTTGTTAGAGACCGTATACTAACATCAGGTACCCAATTTCAAACGGATCGGATGAATTTTGCCCCTCCAAGAGGCTCCGGAGGTCAAATCTGGGGATCGGTTTATATGGGAGCTATATATAATTATGGACCGATATGGACCAGTTTTTGCATGGTTGTTAGAGACCATATATTAATACCACGTACCAAATTTCAATCGGGTAGGATGAAGTTTGCTCCTCCAAGAGGCTCCGGAGGTCAAATCTGGGGATCGGTTTATATGGGAGCTATATATAATTATGGACCGATATGGACCAATTTTTGCATGCTTGTTAGAGACCGTATACTAACATCAGGTACCCAATTTCAAACGGATCGGATGAATTTTGCCCCTCCAAGAGGCTCCGGAGGTCAAATCTGGGGATCGGTTTATATGGGAGCTATATATAATTATGGACCGATATGGACCAGTTTTTGCATGGTTGTTAGAGACCATATACTAATACCACGTACCAAATTTCAATCGGGTAGGATGAAGTTTGCTCCTCCAAGAGGCTCCGGAGGTCAAATCTGGGGATCGGTTTATATGGGAGCTATATATATTTATGGACCGATATGGACCACGTTTTGCATGGTTGTTAGAGACCGTATACTAACATCAGGTACCAAATTTCAAACGGATCGGATGAATTTTGCCCCTCCAAGAGGCTCCGGAGGTCAAATCTGGGGATCGGTTTATATGGGAGCTATATATAATTATGGACCGATATGGACCAGTTTTTGCATGGTTGTTAGAGACCATATACTAATACCACGTACCAAATTTCAATCGGGTAGGATGAAGTTTGCTCCTCCAAGAGGCTCCGGAGGTCAAATCTGGGGATCGGTTTATATGGGAGCTATATATATTTATGGACCGATATGGACCACGTTTTGCATGGTTGTTAGAGACCGTATACTAACATCAGGTACCAAATTTCAACCGGATCGGATGAATTTTGCCCCTCCAAGAGGCTCCGGAGGTCAAATCTGGGGATCGGTTTATATGGGGGCTATATATAATTATGGACCGATATGGACCAACTTTTGCATGGTTGTTAGAGACCGTATACTTAGACCACGTACCAAATTTCAATCGGATCGGATGAATTTTGCTGCTCCGGAAGGCTCCGCAAGCCAAATTTGGGGATCGGTTTATATGGGGGCTATACGTAAACGTGGGCCGATATGGCCCATTTTCAATACCATCCGACCTACATCAATAACAACTACTTGTGCCAAGTTTCAAGTCGATAGCTAGTTTCGTTCGGAAGTTAGCGTGATTTCCACAGACGGACGGACAGCCGGACAGACGGACGGACGGACGGACATGCTTAGATCGACTCAGAATTTCACCACGACCCAGAATATATATACTTTATGGGGTCTTAGAGCAATATTTCGACGTGTTACAAACGGAGTGACAAAGTTAATATACCCCCATCCTATGGTGGAGGGTATAAAAATAATAATATGCATAAAAATATTATGGTTAACCCTAGACAGTCATCATTCGTCAAAATGACGACACGTAATTTCATTTTCGATTTAAAATGCATTTTAGGGAAATGGTAAATTTAAGTTATACTAAATCGACCGTTTTGAATTTTTTTTTTTATACTAATTAAAACCAAATTGAATAAGAATATAAATGCAAGTTTGGTTCACTTTTTCGCTCACGATGAAAATTATAGCGTCTTGAAATGAGCCGTAGTCAAAATGACGAAGGATGACGTTAATAGTTAAAGGTTTGGGGTTCTCCGTTCTTAAAAAAAACAAAAATTCTTTCTTGTTTTCTTTCTTTTTGTAGCTTCTGCTACCTTCAACTTTATTTTATTGAATCAAAAATATGACTGACTTGATATCTTCACTTAAAACTATTACAAAGTTATTTGTCTATCAATAATATGTTTATTAAGCATTTCCTTTGTTTGCACCTTTATTCTTGGTATCGTGTTTCGTTAGCGAAAATGAATGAATGTGATAATAAAAATTGCTATTGGAGACTTTTGTCTGCAATGTATATTTCTTTGGAAAAGTAAATAATTTATGTTTCTGAATAATTCGAAATAAAGTTGCAAACAACAGGAAACTCGTGTGTGTTGCAATAATTCTTAATAATAATTATTAAATTAGAACACGGTGGGGCGATACTGTAACTCCCCTTCCGTTAGATTGAGGCTCCGACGAAATATGAAGAATTGTTGCATGTCTTTTACAAAATATAGGTACGACAATTACTAATATAATTATTATTGAGATTGTAGTGCTACTTGTAGTTATGTTAATGATTTTGTTGATCTCTTGTGTTTTATTTAGGTCTGTAAAATTGTCTTCATATTTAATTTGTTTTATATATATAAATCTTCTAAATCAATTTCAGGTATTGTTTTGTTTTCTTTTATTTCATTTAAAAGGGAAGTTTCAATTACTTTTTCTTTTACGACTAATTTTTTATTTTCGAACGTTAAATTTCCAACATTGATTTTACAATTTTCAAATTTGATTAAAAAATTGTGACTTATATTTGAATTGTTTCTATCATAAATACAATTAGTTGTAAAGTTACTATAGAAGTTTTTAAAGATGATTACCCCTTCTTTAATTTCTTTTATTTCAGTGTTTTTATTTTCTTTAAGTGTGCAACTTGCTGTTTCATTTTTTGAAATACTTAAAATACATTGATCATTAATATTTTTTACATTCTTATATAAACTAGATATATTTGGTAAATATATATTTTGATTTTCGTCAATTAAGATTTTGTTTTCTCTTAAAAATAAAGATTTATTCATTTTATTGGGTATTGGTTCAAAAATTATTTGTGTAAAGGATATATGGGAAAATTGGGGAATGGAAAGGATAATGATTATTTGGTTTTTTTTCAAAGGAAACGGAAACTTTTGTCTTAGTATATTTTCCAAAGTCATTTACTATTTCAATTTCTTGTTCATCTAATAAATCTGTCGGTATTATTCCTAGTTTACTAGTAAATATAACCGTCGCAATGTCATCAATATGATTCTTCAGTAAATTTATGTCATTATCAATCTGGAAAATATGTCTTAGGAAAGTTACTTCGTCTTCTAGTGTAGATATTTTATTCTCGATTTCATTCCGAAATTTATTAACATATGTTTTTACTATATGCTGTTGTCTATTGATATGAGTTGTGACATTTGTAATTTGTACAGAAAGTATTTTACTTATACGCGTTATATTTCCTATTTCAATTGAGTAAGTATCAGTAATCGTTGTTAGGTTTTTAAGAAATGATCTGATTTCCTGTTCGTCATCACTGTCCATATTTCCTGTTATGTATTTTAGTCCTTTACCTAATCCATTTATTAACCCTCGTCTGATTCTAAAATTTGGTGACAGATTGTCTAATTTTATTTTCAAAAGATTAAAATTATTTAGCGTTGTATCAAGCAACGGCATTAAATCTGATATTGAACCATGTAATGAATTAATATTGTTCTCAATAATTTCAATAGTATTGTATTAGTGTGTTAGGTTTATTAAATGGTAAATTCTCCGGTAATGATCAACGATCCTTATGTCACTTTCCTTTATTGGGATGTAGCCTTCATTATCCGTTAGGTCTTGTATTTCCATTAATTGAGTTTTAATAGTATTCACCATTGAAATGAACAGTAATATGAATATTTGTAGTTTCATCTAGAAAAGATAGTATAGTTAAGTTATGTTGACGCTTGATTTTCCTCAGTATTCTGAAGTTTCTTTTTTCTTTTTATATGAGATTTATAGTATTTAAAATTCCTATCTGTTATTATATGGTCGTCGTCTAATTGGGATACTACTACTTTTCGGAATTTGGAATGATTTTTTCCTCCTCGCTCATCTTTTAAATATATTGGTCCTGTTTGGATATCTACGTTCTCACGTGTTTCATTCAATTTATTAATGATCTTTTCTTTTGTTTTTACAATTTTTTCTTTAATCAAGGGATACTCATTTTGGCTTACTGTTCCGTTTTTTAAAATCTATTGGTTTTTTACAAGTTGTCGAGTGTATTGTATTATTATAATACATTACTATTCTATACATTTTCTCTTCAACACTTTCTGTATCTCTGTTAGGGTCATGTTTCAAAATTCGGATATGTTCATTGATTGTATTATGGAGTCTTTCGACATCTGCGTTTGATAAATTGTGTTATACGTAGCTTTAGTTGTGGGTGGTAAAATTCGAATTTTAGTTCCGCAAAATTTTCATTAATTCCTCTATGATTATTTTTTCTATGTTCTTTTTCTATAATTTCTGTTAGCTCATTTTCACCTGTTACATCTTTAAGAAGATATTTACAGCGTATGATTTTGAAATCTCTATTCTCAGCAAAATATTTGTCAAAAACATTTTTCAGTCCATTGAAAACAGACTCATCGTTTACGAAAATTGCATTACTTTTATCTGGGTTAAAATGATTTTTTAAAAGAGTTATTATTGTGTTCTCATCAAAGGTTTTAGCATAAATTGTCTTTCTGTTATTCTTGAAAATCTGTTCATTTTTTATCTTCAGTGATCCTGACACTGTCTTTTGTATTACAATTTGTCTTCGATAGAAATTGATTGGATTATTTGTTTCAGAAATAATATTGAGTAAGTCTTCTTCTCTTTCTTCTTCATTGAAATTGATTTCTACTCTGGATAGTGCGTCTGCATTACCGTTCATAATACATTTCTTATATTGTATATCAAAATCGTACTCTTGTAAACTAAGTCTCCATCTAATTAGTCTTGAATTTGGTTCCTTCATAGAAAATAACAAAACAAAAGGTCTGTGATCCGTCTCGATTATAAATCGTCTTCCGAATAGGTATGGTCTAAAGTACTTTGTTGACCACACTATAGCAAGAAGTTCCTTCTCTATCGTACTGTAATTCTGTTCTGAGCCATTTAGACCTCGACTTGCATAACAAATAGGATGGCCATTCTGGGATAGAACAGCTCCTAAAGCAAAATTGCTTGAATCGGTTTGAAGAACGAATTTTTGATTAAAATTTGGATATACTAAAACGGGAGGGTTTGTAAGAAGTCTTTTAAGAGATTCAAATGCTTCTTTATATTCTATATTCTCAACGTCGATAACGGAGTCCTTTTTGAGATATCTTGTCATTGGCTTGGCTATGTTAGAATAATCTTTCATGAACTTGCGGTAATAACCGAATAATCCAAGAAATTGTTTTATTTCTTTTTGAGTCTTTGGAAAAGGGAATTTTTGTACGCATATTATTTTATCAGGATTTGGTCTGATACCTTCTTCGGATACTACGTGTCCAAGAAAGTTTGTCTCCCTTTTCATGAATTCGCTTTTATCTAACTGAACTTTCAAATTGACTTCTTTAAGTCTGCGAAATACTTTTATGATTGATTCTACGTGTTCTTGGAGAGAGGTCGAGAATATAATTATATCATCTAAGTAAACTAAACTAATTTTATTGATTAAATCGCCCAAGACATTATTCATTAAACGCTGGAAAGTGGCCGGAGCTGTTTTCAGTCCGAATGGCATACGAAGAAATTCGTAATGACCGCCTTCCGCATTAAATGCAGTCTTTGGAATATCCTTTCCGTGGATTTCGATTTGGTGGAATCCTTTCGCCAAATCGAGTGTTGTAAAGTACTGGCAGCGTCCTAATTTCTCTAGGATTTCATCAATGTTTGGGATTGGATATTTGTCATCTATGGTTATCTCATTGATTTTTTCTATAATCTACGACAAGTCTCCATTTAGTTTTACCACTAGCATCCATCCTTTTTGGGACTATCCAGACTGGTGCTGAATAAGGCGAATGACTAGGTCTTATTATTTTTTTATCTAACATTTCTTTTATTTGTTTTTTGACTTCTTCTTTGTGTATATAAGGATATCTATATGTTTTTGCTGCAATAGGTATATTATTAACTGTCCTTATTTCATGCTTGATTGCATTAGTAAAAGTAAGATCACTATCTTCAGTATAGAATATGTCTTTATATTTTTTAATAATTGGTATAAGTTTCTTGTGCTCTTCTTCGTTTAAGTGATCTAACCTAATTAGTTCCGTTATAGGTTTTTCAAGTTTTTCATCAAAATCAAATGTATAAAAATTTTCAGATGTTACTTCATCTGTTCCTTGTGTTTCTAGCATAACTCTTTGTGGTAAATTTCCATTTACTTTAACTAGAGCATTAATTTTATAATTTTTGGCTTCATATACACCTTCCATAATTTCGATATTCTTATCGCTTAAGATGGTTTGTGGGTTGTATATTAGACCCTTTTCCTGTTCTACTGGTAACATGATTTCATGTAATCCCTTTTCTTCGAAATAATATTCAATACCATCGTTGGTATATTGAATAGGAATTTCAGTTTCTTAAATTTTTAATACATTGTTTTTCATATTTATCATTGCATTCATATTTCTTAATATATTATTACCAATTATACCATCGTATTGATTGTGAAATTGGCAAACTAAAAATTCTAATTTTTTTATCTGTAATAGTACCGAATTCTTTAAAAACTGGTACTGCTATTTTTCCCAAATTGTAATTGTGTGTTGTAAAGTCTTTAATTTTGCCACATCGCAGGGAATTTTCCATCTAGGATCACAAATTCCAGGATTGATTATGGAGTGCTTTGCTCCTGTATCAATGATGAATTTTAAACGTCCTAGCTTTGTTTTTACCATTATATATGGTAGGTTTCCATTGAGGCTGTCGGCTGAAAATTTTGGGCATGATTCTGGTTGTTTTGTTCAGGATCTAGAGGTTGGTTGTAGTTTTGTCTATTGTATCCGTTATATTGCTGATTCTGTCCGTAGTGTTGATTGTTGCAATTGCACTTTGAAGAAGTTGGTTGGAAAATTTGTGCATTGTTAACTTCCATCGGCTCTTGTTGGGGCGGCTGGTTATAGTTCTGTCCGTTCTGGTTGTGATTTTGATTGTAATTATGATTGTTTGCTCGATAATTGTTATTTTCTCGGTAGTAATTATTATGATCATTGTTTTTATTATTATTATATTTTTTCCCGTGATTTGTTTTGTGTCCAGAGGAGTCTCTGTTTCCATTATGTTCGTCCTTATTCGGTCTTTTCCCTTTCTCGTTCTTTTTTACGATTCTACCATCCTTTCCCATGTAGGCGTATCCACTTGCAAATAATATGTCCATTGCGGATTCCAGGGTTTCAGGGTTCCTACATGTTAGTACAGTTCGCATCGGCTGGCATTTTGTTTCTAAAAATGGCATTTTGTTTCTAAAAATGTGCAGAGCAGATCTCCGGTTATTGTGGGCTACTTGATTTACTGCTTCGCCTTCACCAAGGACCTGAAGTGTTTTATTGTTCAGACGTCTAAGTCTGTGCTTTATATCATTATAAAAATCAATAGTATTAGTTTCGAATGTTGCTGATCTTAGCTCGTCAAATAATTCCTTGCAATTTTTCTTCTCCCCGAAATTATTTTCCAGAATAGTTTTAATGTCAGTCCACGACTGGGCCTGAGTATTTATTTCAATGACTTACTTAGCACTACCCGTTAACCTACTTTTAATAATGTCTGAAAATAATAATTGTGATAATTCGTCGTATGTCCTGAGCATCGGGTATATCCTATCTATTAGTCTAGTAAAGTTGGTTAAGTCATTCCGATTTCCATTATACTGAGGGATTGTATTAAGGTATTTAATGGGATCTCATTGGATTTGATTTGGAAGGGCCATTTTTATTTTATTTTAACAAATTGTTTGGAATGTTTATTTAATTTGTTTAAGGCTTCACGGAATTATTTATTCTGATTTGGAAAATGTCTTGTATAAGTGCTTATTTTATTTTTTCCAAAAAAATATTTTTCCAGGATCTCACCAAATATTTATTGTTCACTAATTTTTACTTATTTATAATGTTAACAATTCTTCAATAGTATAACTATTATTTTTACAGTTTCGCAACGAAAAAATGTTCACAATATGTTCACAAAGTTTTTATTTTTGTATAACTTAAACACTTTTTTCCGATACCGCGTTATAAAACGTTAAAACATTTAAAAGGATTAATTAATTATTTAATTAGGATCCTTTCCGCGGTATCCCATCCTCGTCGCCAATTAAAGGTTTGGGGTTCTCCGTTCTTTAAAAAAAAACAAAAATTCTTTCTTGTTTTCTTTCTTTTTGTAGCTTCTGCTACTTTCAACTTTATTTTATTGAATCAAAAATATGACTGACTTGATATCTTCACTTAAAACTATTACAAAGTTATTTGTCTATCAATAATATGTTTATTAAGCATTTCCTTTGTTTGCACCTTTATTCTTGGTATCGTGTTTCGTTAGCGAAAATGAATGAATGTGGGAATAAAAATTGCTATTGGAGACTTTTGTCTGCAATGTATATTTCTTTGGAAAAGTAAATAATTTATGTTTCTGAATAATTCAAAATAAAGTTGCAAACAACAGGAAACTCGTATATGTTGCAATAATTCTTAATAATAATTATTAAATTAGAACACGGTGGGGCGATACTGTAAATGTTAATATACAAAAAATAAGGATGACTGTACAGGGTTAAAAGAAAGTTAAAGAATCCTTACCAATTCACTATTAAATTACAAGCAAAGGAGTACTAAAAATTTTTCCAAATTTTTAAGGGGTTATTCAGAAATTAAATATTTGTTTTTTACATTAAAAATATTACATTGGTTTCCAAAAATTTTGATTAAAGAAATACTAAAATAAGGTATTAAAAACCTGTAATTTTGATGATAAAAAGGTCATAAAAACGTATACATATTCTAGTTGAAAGCCAATTTTTAAAAGAAAACTTACCAATTCTCTATTTTTTAAATTTGTTTGAATCCATCTGGAGTTGCTCTGCAATTAAATATTGCTTTTACAACAAAGAAAAACATTAAACTGGTTTCCAAAAAATTTATTAACAAATAATAATATACATAAAAATATTATTTTTAAAAGAAAGCCATATTAACAAAATACTTACCAATTTATGACTAAACTATACGCTGAGATAAACAAAAATTTTCCAAATTCATCTGGAATTGAATATTAATTTTTTACATTGAATAATGAAAATTTCAATACACTTTCAATTTCAACATATTTTACTAAATATTCTTAATAACTTTTTTCTAAACTACCGATAAAATATTAATAACTTTCATTTAAAAGGTTTAATAAACAAACACCAATTTATGTCTCAAAAATCCAAAATATTCCATGCCTTTCTTTACACGCACAGAAAAAACATGTTTGGACATGGTTGCCGCATCCATTTAATGCTTATTTAGAGTATGTAATTGTCGCGAAAACCATGTATTTTGTCTTTGTAAAAATAATTTTCGAGCGGAGAAAAATATATGTTGACAATAAGCATTTAAATGGTTCTCAAATGCCGCAAACATGTTCTATTATTTAAATGATAGAATTTGAGACCATTATATGGTCAGGAAAATCATGTATCTGACCATTCAATTTTTTTACTTTTTTGCAGAAAAAAAATATTTTTATAGTTTACGTATAGACATGTCTACAACCATTACATGGCCATAAAGACCATGTACATTGTTTTCGTGACCATTTAATTTTTTAATTTTTTGCAGCGACAAGAATTTTATAAAAACATTGAGCAGGTAGACACGATTTTCATTTTGCGCGTCAGTCGTGTGTTGATTGTTTCTTGGAATGGACGGAGAATACGGAATTATTGTGTTTTGTGTTAATTTATTTATTCAGAAATGGCACGTGGTTTTATGTGAATACCAAAAAGGAAAGCGTAATTGAAAAAATATACCTGGTTTTTGTTCTGCATTTTGATATATGGTACAATTTATTTTTATTTGCAGTTACATGATGTCTGCGTTTGTACATTTGATGGGCACGAAGAAAATATGGAATGATTACTTATTGTTGAAATTGAACCAAACTAGAGTGTGTAAAAATATGTGAAGTTTGCTTGCACGACATTATAAATACAAATAAACAATGAATTAGTTTATAAATAAATAAAAACAAATAAATAAAGTTGATTTTGTGTTTTCTTTTCTCAAGTGGCGTCCTTTTTTCGACGACGAAAAAAGTTTTTTCATAAAAATCAAAACATTTTGGGTTGTGACCATGTTCTTTTAACTAGAAGAAAAACATTTTTGACGAATAACATAACATTTTAGATCGTGACCATTGTCTTTTAATGGAAACAAAATTCTTTTTATCAATATAATAACATTTTAGATGAGGACAATTGTATTTTTCTTAGAACCATGTTCACTGAGCCAACATGGTTGCAGGTTAAAATGTTACATGGTCGCCGCAAAAATAGCTGCTATCATATTATTTTGCTCTTCGAATATGATTGTGGCAATCATGTTTCTTCTCTGCGTGTATATTCCCTTGTTGCATACCTGCTTAAAAGATGCAACAACCCACGCCAACGCCAACTATACAACTAAAGCATGCCAAACAAAACCAAACAAAACCAAGCAAAGCCAAAACATCCCTACAACAACAAAAACTTATGTGCCTTTATTGAAAACAACACCTCATCCAGCCAAATAAACCATCCACGAATAACAAACACACACACACAAACCACTAAATGAACAAAAATAAAAACAACCCCATGCTCATGTATACACAACAAAACTCAAGTAACATCATCTTTACATTAATCACATTCCACTATTCCGATAAAGATCTCTGTACTATGCATTAGTTCATCGCTTCTGCTGACAATTTACTCTAAGAATAATATTCGTAAAGGCACACCAGTTTATGAACGATGAAACGTTTAACTTAAAATTTGCAAAATTTTCATGAAATGTTATCTACCATTTTTGACGAAAATGTCTATAAATTTAATTACATGTGAACTAAAAATATTTCATTGGGTAATTTTTTACCAACAATTATTAACTATAGGAATTGTCAGTAAGAAATTGCTATCCACTTTCAAGTTCATTTTTCGTAAAAAAATATTTTCTCATACAAAAAAATCTGTAAATTGCACTTATTATTTAGAAAATACTTTACATTTCACAAGTAGTTTTATAGCATGACAAACGAATTTTTAACTACCAGTTAAGAAATTTTTTAAGGAAATTTCCATCGTATTTTGTAGGCCATGAATTAAACGATTGCTACTTAGAATTTGTAAAATTTTCTTTCGAGTAGTTAATTTTCGTTGAAGATACGAAAAATTAATTAAAATTCTTGTAAAAATCTTCTTAAATTTACGAGACACTTTTTTTCTGTGTAATAATTCGCATGTTTGGGGATTAATTTTTCATTTCAGATAATTCGAAAGGAAACAGATAATTCCAATAGCAAAACGAAAATAACTTTACCGATTATTGGACTATTCCAGATGGATAGCAGTAAACGATTTTTTATAAATAACTCTAAGAGAGTAAAACAGTGGATAGGGAGGAAGAACATCGATTCAGTACCGCTGAGTACAATAACTTGACATATGAGTCTATTGTCTACAAAAATGCTCTGTTGCAATCGATTCCCAAAAATATGCCGGACAAGGTGATCATAAAAAAAAACACAAAACGTAGCCTGGGACGAAAGGAAGCCAAAGAAGGTCGCATTGTTATTATTGGCGACTCTAACTGTATAGATTCTGCATATGGTGATACAACGTGCATGTGGCTCATAAATGCATTTTTAGAATTTGCAATGAATTCTCATATTGCTCCAATTCTACACAAAAGGCAACTTTCAGAAAGACATAGCATTGATAACACAGGTAAAGTCCTACCAAAAAGACTTAAGAATTCCAGATTATACAAATACTCAAAGGTCGTCGACATGGATTTGGCAAAGAGTGCCATATCGTGCCAGAACTGAAATTTTACCAGCATATATATTAATATATATATATATATATATATATATATATATATAATATATATATATATATATATATATATATATATATATATATATATATATTATATATATATATTTATATATATATATATATATATATATATATATATATATATATATATATATATATATATATATATATATATATATATATATATATATATATATATATATATATATATATATATATATATATATATATATATATATATATATATATATATATATATATATATATATATATATATATATATATATATATATATATATATATATAAATATAAATAAATATATATATATATATATATATATATATATATATATATATATACCGATAAAATATTAATAACTTTCATTTAAAAGGTTTAATAAACAAACACCAATATATGTCTCAAAAATCCAAAATATTCCATGCCTTTCTTTATATTCCCTTGTTGCATACCTGCTTAAAAGATGCAACAACCCACGCCAACGCCAACTATATATATATATATATATATATATATATATATATATATATATATATATATATATATAATATATATATATATATAT